>NW_020884887.1:15165046-15177885 GCF_003945725.1 Corapipo altera | reverse complement strand
GGTGAGTGGGGACCAGCAGGTGTCTGGGTTGGTGGGTTCCCTTCTCTCTGGGGCAGGCTGTGCTCACTTCATTTGTCTGACAGCTCCCTGAGCTCCTGCTGAACTGTCCCACCCAGCCTGTCCCAGGCAGTGTCTGTGCCATGGCAGGGCTGTGTTCCCATTGAGTGCAGCAGGTCTGCTGCCAGGGCTCAGTGCTGGAGCACAGGAGTGCCCAGGGAGCTCTGCAGAGGGGATGGGGGGCAACAGCAGAACCCTGCAAGGGCCCAGGCCACAGAGGTGGCCTCTGTACCCTCGGGTTGCTCCCTGAGGAGTAGCCCCAAACCTGGGCTTCACAGGGCTTTTTGTGTGTTTGTTTTTCTCCACTGGAAATTTCACTGCAGTAATTACTGCCTTTGAAAACATACTTCACTTAATGGGCTTGTTCTGGAGAGCAGGATGTGTTCATAACTTGAGATAAAATGCCCTGTAGTTTAACTCATCTTTGCTGGAAAATGAGGAATTGTCTCATGTCACCAGGAAATCTTTTCAAGTTTGAAAAGTCTCCTTTTTGCTAGAGAAGACAAGCCAATTTTATCCCAGGAGTGATGCTTCCCTGCTGTCCTTATTGCTTTTACACATGTTTTTATTAACACCATACCTGCTGTTATCTCTCATTTGGAAATTGGAAAAGCACAGAGCTACAAAAACTGGGATTTTTCTGGAGCTGTGCTGCTGCTGACCTGTAGCTCTGGAGGTTCATCATAGTTCACCAGCAGAACTGCACTGAAAAGGTCCTTCCATGCAGTGTGACATGGAGAGTAGGATTTACCACCCCCAAAATGTCAGTTGTGTTAATGTGAATAATTTTGAGCAGCATTTCATCCAGACTTTGGCTTTGTGGTTGGCAGGGAGGGTGTTGTGTCTCTAGTGTTATATTTATACTCTTCATAGGAAATACATTTAAATCATTTATTCAAACATTTGAATAACATGCCCCTTAAAGACTTGGTTATGTGCCATCATTTTCACAACCATCTCCTGCTCACTGCATTTGCCCTGATGGCAGCAAAACCAGCAGTCTCTATCTTTGACTCTGTTTTTAGGGTGTCAGTAGTAATGATTGATCTGTGCTGGATTTATGGACACTGTCCTGAAATGGGACATTTTCCAGCAGTAACAATCATTGCAGCTGAAAGAGACTTTGCTAAATGTGAAAGGTATAAAAATCCTGTAGAACAAGCAAGGCCTGACTCTTGTGGGTTTGTTAACAAGCCTTTGATGAACAGTTACTCTCTACATCACAGTTATTTTATTGCACATACCTTTTAATAGAAGCCACTCTATCTTTTCAATATGTCATTGGCACTCTGGCCACATGCAACGCACAAAATACAAAGACATGTGCCTTAAAGAGCTTCTAATTGAATGAAGATGGCTACAGGATGCTTTAAAATGCCCAGAAGGTTAAGTATATTGATTTTTTTTCCTGAGGGCAGCATGGAAGAAGTGAGCCTTGCTGGGGTTTACCATGTCTTTACCTTACAAGCCACAAGAACGAGTAATTCAATCGAGAAAAAACTCAAGTGGAACACAAAGCCCACAAGAGGAAGTAATTAAATTAAATCAACTGTGGCTTCCAAATGAAGAACTAGAGCCTGCCAGGAATGCTGAGTCCTCACAGGGTGCTGCTCTGTTCTCTCACTCTGCAGCACTCGCTGAGCCAGCGGCACAAGCTCCTGTCTCGGCAGCGGGAGGACGCAAAGGACCTGAAGGAGAACCTGGATCGCAGGGAACGGGTGGTCTCTGGAATCCTGGCCAAGTACCTGACAGAGCAGCAGCTCCAGGACTATCGACACTTTGTTCAAGCCAAGATCTCCTTGCTGATCGAACAGAAGGACCTCGAAGAGCAGATTAAGTTTTTCGAAGAACAATTAGAAACTCTTGAGCAAAGTCTCCCCCTCTAACGCCCGCCCCAGACCCTGGTGTTGGTGACCTGGCCCTGGAAACCCACAGGTGCCCATGGCTCAGGGCTCACGGGGTGAGTTCTTCCAACCCTGCTGGTGCCACAGCCCTGGCAGGTGCTCAGATGCTCTGGGGATGCTCCAGGCACACCCTGGACATGTATCCCACTTGGACAGGCCAGCTGACAGTGTCTCACAGTGGGCAGCAATCTGCCTTGGGGACATGACTGATAGGATGTGTTGCTCCTATTAACTTGGTGTGTGTATTTACCCTTCTTGTTGTCTGTCCATCTATTCCCAGATTGACACAATCTCAATAAAAGAACCATACAAATATTTGCCTCCAGTGGGTGGGTTGAATGTTTGAAATGAAAAGCAATGTGGGTGCTCAGATTTGAGTGGGGGATTGCACAGAGCCCTAGGAAATGTTATGGACCATGTGGGTGAAACTCCTGCACTCACTTCTGCTGTTCAGGTGTGTGATACAGGAAAAATACACTGCAATGCAAGAAAATAATTACTTCCTTTCTTGGCAGTTGCCATCCCTGAGTCTTTCCTGGCTCTGTGCAATCCCAGTGGGCTGTTCAGAGGAGGTCAGAAGAAGGGTGGTCCTCACTGACATCAAAGAGCCAGTCCATGATGGAGCCAGCTCACATGAAGAGCTTTGGGAATCATAAACTCTGAGCTTATTCCTGCACAGTCATTTGCAAAGTCCTTGCTGTGCTTTTGAAGTGCTTGTTTTTTAAGCAGCACCTTCAGGAGGTTGTTTTTGGGTAGTTTTCAGTTGTCAGCGTGCACAGGAAGCCTGGATGAGGGGGAAGAGCTCTGCTGCAGCGTGGGGCAGGTGGGAGCCCTGGGGGAGGTTATTTGGTTTCAGAGAGACTTTATATAAATCCCTTGGCAAACATCTTTTAAACAAATGCTGTGTTGAGTCAGACCAGTGATGTTGCTGTATTTAAAATCTGAGTGTGTTTTGCTTGTTTGTAAGTATTCAGAGAGAACAATATTCCATCTGAGCTACATACCTAGACCATGAATAAGGCAGCCACTAATTGAACTCAGGTTTCTTCCAGAGCCAGAATAGATGATCATTGTCCCAGGATGTTGGGCTTTACTAAGAAATGTTTTACTAGTGGTGTGTGTCCTGACTACAGTAAGTATCATCACCACTGACAGAAGCTGTTCCTGAGGCATCTTATCCTTTGGAATTGCATTTCACTGGGCACAAGAACTCCAGGAGCACAGAGACCAAGCTGCCATGTGTGCTGTGGTGATTGCCTTAATAGCTGGGGGAAAATGGCCAGACACTGTAGATCTTGTGAGTAGATCTGCTCAGTGGTTCTCAGAAGGCCCTAAAGACAGGCTTTCAATACATAAATCTGAAAGCTGCCTTTTGAAAATGGTCTTTAAAATAACAGAAGTGATGCTAACAGAGTCAGTGGAGAATTTTAAAAAATATGAGCGATGTTAAATGAGCTGTTTGCATGGTTTGAGAAGCCTGACTCAAAGGTGCAGTTCATTCTTATTATTCTTAGTTGAGGGAAAAACACCTGATTGGAAATAAATGTTGAGTAATTGAAGCTAGAGCTTGCCTTTAAGGGAAAGAACAGACTTACCCTGTTTAGCTTCTCATCTCTTTTTGGGGGTTGGTGTCATGGGAGGGTGACTGCTGCTCCTTCCACGCCAGCATTCACAGGTATGCTTCAAAGAGCAACGTTAGAAATAACTTGTACCCTGCTTTCAAACAGTTCACATCTCTTTACTCCCTGTTACTCTGTTAGAACTGTGAATTCCAGGCAAAGTGGAAAATGGACACAGTGATGGCACCAGAACCTCTTTGCTGGCAAGCAGAGACCCCCTTTGTGAAGCAGGGGCAGATCTGGGTTGTCAGGTGGGTTCCACTGATCCTGATGGTTTGTTACTGATTTATGACGAGGGTGATGGTGATAGTTCACTCTGGGCTGCAGCCATGTGCCTGGCACACCAGCATACTCACATGTGGCTTCTAAAATCACAGTCTGATGTGCAAATAGTGATTTACCTGCTCCCAGATGAATGGTGAGGAGCAGCCCTGGGCACCTCTGGGACTGGTGAAACACTCCTTGGTTGCTCAATATTGCAGTCATTGCCTGCAGGATAAAGACCAGCCTGTTCCTAAGGGTGGGCTGCATGTCCCTTCAGCAGCACGGAGACCTGTGCTGGCCACAAACCCCCTGTAGGGAGGCCAGTGCTCTTCTCTTGGCTGCTGGGAGACAGGACCACGTCAGGCAGGTGGTGTCCACATCCCCTGCCTGATCTTCTTGTGTTCACATCAGTTTACATTATTCACTTAAAATTTCTTCTCCATGTAGGACTTACAAACTGAACTTGTTTGTGGGGCTGGCAGGACTCTGTCCCAGTGATGGAGATGTTGAGTGGTCCTGTGGCTCAGCCAGTTTTACACAGGGTAAGAGTGCCTGCTTTTGAATCCTACTGCCTTTTGCTGAAGGTTTGGTATTTAGAGCGCTGATTATATCCCCATACCAATAACCATTGTTTGTGGTAGCTTTTTCCCAACTTCAAGCCATGTGGTTTAGAAGCCAAGATGGTCAGAAACACAGAGCATCTTTGAGTTACAACACTGTGATCTCACACTGCTCCAGACAGGTTTTTCTGACCCTTTACCATCAGAAGACAAATGTAAGACATGAACTGTAAGTAGCAGTAACTGGTGGTCTTCCTGGGGAAGTAAGTCTTGCAAATGTAAGGATTTTGGAAATGAAACCCTGTGCAGTGCTTGTACATTGTTACTGTTCATACTCCTCCTCACCAGTCTCCCATGGGTGACCTGTGCAGCAGTGACACTGAGTTACCTCTACCCAGGGCCCTGGGCAGCTCTTGGCTTCCAGGGGCTTCTGGGCCTTGGCAACTCCCCGGTGCTGAGACCTGCTGAGCTACTTGGGTGTGAGCAAAGTCAGGTGTGTGTGAGCTGGGGAATGTGAGGAATGGAGGAGCTGCCTGGCTCCTGACCCTCTGGGAGAGCAGGCAGGGAATCCCCGCTGCTGCCCAGCCCTGCAGGGTCCTGTTGCAGCCTGTGAGCTGATACTTGAACAGGCCAGGTAGGAGGTACCGTGACCCAGCACCTGAGCACTGCTACCTGAGCCCTGGGTGAGCTGAGGGGTGAACTGATGACAGCTACACCCAGGGAAGAGCCAAAGAGGAGTGCTGAGGAGAAGGAAGAGGTGGCACAGGCAAAATGCAGGAGCCCGGATCTCCCCGTGGTGGGGAAGGCTGGTGGGATTCCAGGAGATCTCTGCAGCTCCTTTGGCCACCCACACACGGGCACAGTGGGGGAAGAACGGCAGCAGCTTCTGTTCTGCTGGGCAGAAGAAGCTGGGCCTGGTTTGGGATAAGGACATGACTTGTATGGCCTGAGGCAGAGCAGGAGCTGGGGCACCGGTGTGGGGTGGAGGAGCGGTCAGTGGAAGCAGAGCACATCCTGCCCATCTGTCTTGGCAGCAATTGAAAAGGTTTTAGACATTTTAGAATTTCATTTAACACCCACTGCAATGTTTGAGAGTCACTGCTGGATCAGGAGCCGCTGTTTCAGCCTCTTGGGCACTAAATTGAAGGATCTTAATTATTTTGTTTTAAGCCCCAGTCTCATTTTTCTTCACTGGCGTGTTATGCTGAGGAACTTTTGCATGTAGAACTAATTAAGGAATGGAGGGCTGTAGGAGTTAATGCAAATGTACTCTGCAAAAGATCTATTTGGTGCTTGTGAGAGCTGCATTTAATAAGTAAAAAGATGTTCTCTCTGCTTTGGGAATTCATGGCAACCGTTGGAATAATTTTTAAAAATAAACTCAGAGCAGAATTGCAAAACTAATCTGTGCCTGAAGGGAGCCCACGTAGACATTAAAGAATAATCAGCCTGTAGGAATCATGCGACCTCTGGGGTTCACAAAAGGCTCTCCAGAAGCAGCACATGAATTTCACTGCTAAACAAAGAGAGGCATTAAAGGTTATCAGAGAGACTCTAAAATACCACATGAGCCTTGAAGCTGAGTCATCCCAGAGATAAATCCACAGAGAGAGAATATGGGCTGCACAAATAGTCTTGATTTAGAGAATAAGAGACACTTCTAAATATGTGCATGAAGAGCCAGAGGTCTTTCTAATGGGCTCAGCACATGGTGGAAGAGCAAAGAACATCCCAAACTCCCTCAAATGGGAACTACTTGTGAAACAATTCCTCCCGAGATCCCTGTGACAGCTCCCAGTGCGACGGCTGGTGCCTGCAGGACCCTTGTCTGGGGTGCAGCTGCTCCCTCCTGAGCACAAGGTGAGTGTCCTGCAGGGCCACAGGGGCTGCTGGGGAGGCACGAGCTGCTCCAGCCAGGGCTGACCCTGCCCGGAGTGGAGCTGTCCTGTTTTGCTGCCAAGGGGGAAACTCCTGTGGGAGAGGGATGGAAGAAAGTACAACAGAAAGCCCATGGTGAGCAGGTGTGTCTGTACCACTGCAGCTTGTCGTTGTGTGTAGGGGTGAGTCTGATGCTGTGACCATCTGCCTCATGCAGGAGGCACTGGGTGAGGACAACCAGGGAGCCTGAAGGCACCTGGGCAGGGCCTGGCATCCCAGTACAACCTCATGTCAAAGGCTTGTGCATTTTGGGACTCGTGTTCCACTCTGTGGAAATGAAGGTTATTTGGTTTGTGTCAGCAGTGAGTCCACAGTACTTGTTGTGCTTCTCAGCTGGGCTCTTATCTTGTCTGGAGGGTCTCAAAGTGATGGGGATGGATGATTTTTCTCTTGGGAAATGGTGGTTTGGGTTTGGCTGGAAACTTGTGCTCTCAGATAAAGAAAAGGAATAACACTAACTGGGGCAAACACAGAGCAGAATTCCTACCAAGGAAGGGAAAGCTGAACACTGGCAGCATCATTTTTGTTGTGCACATCTCTCTTTTCTTCCTCCCAGAAGGGGAAGAAGACATACTAAAGCTGTGCTAATATTGACAGTATGGATCTATTTTGCCTGGTTTGGGGTTAACACACAGTATAAGGGTTTGATGTACTTAATGACTTGCTTTGTCTTATAAATTAGTGAAACAAACCTTGGAACTGGAATAGAAATGTTCCTCATTAGGAGGCAGAGTTTTTGATCTGTGTTGTCCTGCTCTGACCCCGTTCTCCCCCTGCAGCAAACAAACACCAGGCTGTTCATGCCCAAGCTACACTCTGGCCAAGTTCCCGTTAACAACCTCTTAATTTGGGGGTCCCACAATAGCACAAATGACTGGAAAGAGCAAAAACTGCCATGTTGCCATTTTACTCAGATTAATATGCAAATCAGGAGACAAATGCATCCAAGGAATGTAGGTCATGGTGAGACACAAGGAGTGGGAGCAAGGGATGAGCACTGGAGAACCAGGGGACTCTTGGGAGGCCTCCTCCACCTCCAGCTTGTGGCTGCAGCTCCTGTTGGTCTGTTGGAGTTACCCAGCAATTCTGCCACTGGACCTTGGGTTTGTGATGAAGCTGAAACCTCATTCAGACTCCTCTGCAGTGCAGGAGCGTTTCCCAGGGCTTTCCCAGTCCAGGTGCTTCTTGCAGCACTCACAGGAAATGGAGATGGCCAGAAATCTCTGTGAGCCTGATAAGGACCATGCTGCCTCACACTGCTCAAACACATCCAGGAGGTCAAAGTCTGCCCCTCTGTGCAGAATCACAGCTTGAGGTTTGTTTGCAGAGCTCCTCAGAGCAGGTTTGTGAGCTGATACTCGTCAGAACAAAATGTCTGAGGAACAGACAAACCAAGTGATCCCTAGCAGACTGAGCCAGGGTCAGACAAACATTAGTTCTGCTGATCTCCAGTGCTGCTGAACTAAATCGGTTTTATTTGTGTAGGCACTCCACTGAATGACACTGCTCGTGCTGCCTCCAGCTCTAAAAACCTTATCTTGATTTCAGTTGGAGTAGCAGCACTGACTGTGCTTTAAAGAAGTGACCAAGGTGATTATCTCCATTTTATAGCAGGAAAACTGAGACGTGGCAAGTAGGCAGGGTAGTAACCAAGGCAAAATGCAACCTGAGCTCCTGTGCCTTATCTGTGCCTTCCATTGCCAGCCTCCCGAAGCTGCCACCCCTCCCCACCACTAAAACCTCTCCACAGGGCAGAAGCAGAGCTCAGGGTGCTCAGGTTATTTTGTTTTTACCTTTCCTGCTATTAGCTTTGATGATGTGGAAGGCAGCTCCCAGCTCTGGGCTGTGCCAGGGGTTCAGAAGGCTGCATGCCCAGCCCATGGCACACTGTGGCACAGCCCCTGCCCCAGGCCAGGCTGCTGAGGGGGCCACAGTCCTCCCTCAGCTGTTCCCTGTGAAAGCATCCTGGCTAAACTCCACAGCTCTCATTCACTCAGGTGAAAATTCCACTGTGTTCAGCCAGGCTTGGGCTTGACAGAGAAATTAAGGAGAATCAGTCAAGCTGAGGGATTCATAAAACAGTCCTGGCCTCAGTCTCTGGCAGGAAAACACTCCCACGATCACTGATCATCCTGCAGAGTCCCTTCCACAGTGTAAAGGACAGCACAGGAAAGCAAAACCCAGCCAGGCTGACAGACTGGTTTTACTTCAAACCAAAGGCACTATATATATTTTTAAGATTACAGCAGTGCCTTCTCGATACCTCCCAGTACCTGTCTACACCTGAAGTTGTACTGCTCTGGGTATTCTAATCCCAGCCTGCCTAGAGATTATCTTTTCCTTCATCTGCTCAACAAGGAAGAGGAATGAGCTGAGTCACAGCACAAACTTGTTGGCAGAGCCTGAGCCCAGCCCACCCCACCCACAGCACCGACTGTGGAGTGCCCCACCTTTGTGTCCCAAGGCTCCTGCCAAGCCTGGGGCACTCCCTGGCACTGCTGGGAGGGCTCTTGCTGCTGGGCATTGTCCTATCACACCAGCTCATCCCACAATGCCTCTGAGGAAGGAGTAGTGCAGAATTTCCTTGATGATACACATTGTAATGAAGCCTTATCTCAACTATGACTTCTTTGACAGAACAACACAGGAGCAATGAAACCTCCTCCCGACTTTCCTGGAGATGAAGTCACAAGCACACTTTACAGGTTAGTCAGCTGGGCTTTTTTAAACACAAAACACTCAATCCTTGAACCCTGCCTCCAGCTCAGGTAAGCTTTATTCAGAGGGAGCACTAAAAGTTCAGTGATGTTGTTTGAACAGGTATCAAGCCCACAGCCATAACCAGTGAACAAACTTCCCCGTAAGATCGAGGCAAACTGGAGAGTGTTTGCAATTCCCACAGAAACAAACACTTTAACCAAGGCAGCACCAGCCCTGCCAGTGCCTCAGAGGTAACAGGACTGCACACACACACTTCTGTGTTCCAGGAAATACAGAAAAAAAGTGTTTCATGTCCATACACTTAGAAAGACACTTTAAAACAGAGCCCTTTTCTACGTGGAACTCTGAGCTGACACGGTGCAGCACAAATCAAGGCTTCCAGGGACCACGCTGGCCAACAGTCACACCAACAGCTACACAGCAAATTGGATTTTATTTTTTTAAACCCTACTCCAGATATAGAAGTCATGAGGTGCTTGATCATTAACCTTTGCTTAACAACTTAATTAGTTCAATACAGAAGCAGACCGGTGCAGAATAATCCAGTCTCTTCCTAGACAGGTGCACCAGAGCTCCCTGCAAGCTCTGATCACACTCCCAACCAACTCCAGGGACTTCAGGGAGAGCATTTGAAAGCAAAGAGGGCAGTGCCTCCACCTTCAGTCCTACAACATTCCTTGCTGAGCATTTGGGACAAGCCAATTATAGCCAGTTACAAGTACTAGGCTTAATTCAAGGCAGGAAAAAACCCCACATTCCTGAAGTCACTGACTGGGACAGAAAGGTAAAGCATGCAAACAAGTGTTTCTGTGTGGAAACCAAAACCCCTGATGGGGCTGCAGAGCAGAGCCAGCACTGCACTGTTCTCACCTTCATCACCTCAGAATTATACAGGTCTCTAGTCACATTTTTTAGAGAAAACATGCTGTTTTAGCAGACTGGCCCCGGGAGCTGGACAGTTTCTGTTCACAGCTCTGCCTCTCTGCATTACCTTTAACCAAATGGTAATTAAAAAAATAATAATCTCACTGCAAATATACTACTTAACCTGCAGTTAGCATGCTTTTTGGAGCTACGTGTAGCTCTATACATAGAACAATTATGTCAATCATACAAAAGACAAACTAGTTTTAGGTCAGTGAATCATGCTGTTGAAGATAAATATCGCTGCAAGAGGTCATGCAGACATTCCGTCATGAAACACTTAACATAACATAAAGCCCAATGTTTATAAACATTTATTGTAAATAGGTCAAAATCAAAGGCCAAGTTTTAAACAAAAAGAATCAGACATACAAGCCCAACTTTGTTTCCAGTTGGCTACTTAGAAACTCTGCAGGTTCCTGTTCCCAGCTTTTCAGTTCAGTTTTTCACTATCAACAAGGTTTTTATTCAGATTAAGTTGATTGAACTCTAGTCACGTTTGAATGTTCACAGTATCATCAAGACGTGGTTAGTACCACCTGGTCATAAACTCTTCCAGGAAGAGAAAAAAAATTAAAACGCCAACCAAGCTTCCAAACTGAGGTAGACAAGTCATGGTGACTTGAGTGCTGAAGGTTGGGTTCTGTTTTCTTTAAGTTAAGTTGTTCATCTAAAGAAATGCATAAGGCAACAACTGAGATTGTTGTTAGTATTTCTGATAGTGAGAAACTTTGTTTTGAAAAAGTACACAATTTTTGTAAATAGAAATATCCCTCTTCTTCTACCAAAATAATCAGAAACATCATAGAAAACTATGTATCTTTCCTCTGATAATTTAAGCCTGCTAGATAACAAGCCCTGTTAAAGTAGCCAGCTACCAGCTTGCTGTTCACAGTGTAAAATACGCAATCCTTCACCTCTCTTCTGCTCTCCAACCCAGGAACACACATCAAGGTGGCTGTACCTCGAGCATATTCACCTGTCTACACACACAGAGGTTGTTTTAGTTTTTCAAGCATTAAGTCTGTGGTCTCCCCCAGTGCCTCTGCACGATGGTCCAGACAGCATGTACAGCGCTTCCTGGCAGCTCCCTTCCCACAGGCATCTGGAGCTGGGTTTCCATCCTGTGGACTTTGGATCCAGACCGTATCAACCATTTAGTCAAACATCCAAAATGACACACACGGAGAGAAGAAATCCAAACTGCTTCTGCGAGAGAAAACTGAGACAGCAGCCACGTTACTGAACAATTTTGATCACAGTAAGGCAGAGGTTAGTGGCCAAAGAACAGCTCAGAAACTGGTCTGCGTTTCACGACGACCTCCTCCTCCTCCTCCATCACCTCGGAGAGGGAGGAATATGAAGGGAAGCCCCCTCTGGTCTTTGGCTTCCTCCTCGGGCCCGTAGTGGCAGCCAGAAGCTTGTTTAAAGTCGAGGGCTTCCTTAAACCCTTGGTGAGATCGTAGAAAGCCATGTCATCGGATATGACCCCCAGGAAGGTGCTAGTGGAGCTCAAGATTGAAGCTGCAAGCTTTGTGGACTTCTTGATGGGCACGGAGTGCTCCATGTTTTGGGAGAGGCTGGGGTCCCCCAGCAGGCGCCTGATCGCGAGGGAGGTCCCTTCCCTCAGGTACTGGTGCGCCTTCTTCCCGCTGTAGTCCCTCAGGTCGGTGTTGGCGTGGTAGCTGTAGACCAGCATGGTGATGATCTTCTCCTGGCCGTGGATGGCGGCGAGGTGCAGGGCCGTGTACCCGCCGTGCGACCGGGCATCCACGTTGACCCGGGCCCCCCCCTTCTCGGCCGCCCGGATGATGTTGGTCACCATGTCGCAGTTGCCGCTCTTGGCGGCCCAGTGCAGGGCGGTGAAGCCGGACACGAAGTCCCTGCGAGCCGCTAGGCTGGCATCGCCCAGCAGGAGCCCGTGGAGCTGCTGGGTCCACTGCCCACCGGCCGCCAGCACCAGCCACTGGTGCTCCGCCTGCTCCAGCGGCACCACGGTCTCCTCGCTGCCCCGGTGGGCCTTGGGCCCCCGCCGCAGCCCCGGGGAGCGGGACCCGGCCTCGTCCTCCAGGGGCGGCGGGGACAGGGCTGCGGGCGGCTCCGACGGGGCTGCCCGAGGCTCGGGCGGCGCTGCCGGAGGCTCCCCGGGCGGCCCGGGCGCGGGGACGGGCACGCATCGCACGGGCAGCATGCAGGGCTTGGGGGGCGGCTCCCGCCGGGCCCCCCCCGCGCCGCCGGGCAGGGGCACCCCCCCGCCGCCGCCCTGGAACAGGCCCCGCAGCTCCGACACCGCCCGCGGACCCGGCGGCTCCTCGGGGGGCGTCCCGGCGGGGCCGGGCCCCGGGCCGGGGTCAGGGACAGGCACCGAGCCAGGGTCAGGGACAGACCCCGGGCCGGGGTCAGGGAGCGGCACCGGGCCGGGGTCAGGGACAGACACCGGGGCCGGGCCGGCATCGCCCCCCGGCAGCACCGCGCCCCCCGCAGGCGGGGCCGCGCGCAGCTCCCGCCGCAGCACCACGAACTTGGCGCCGTCGATGTCCTTCACCGTGGCCACGGCGTTCACCGCCGCCTTGAACCGCTCCCGCCGCTCCGCGCGCCCCTCCGCCGCCTCCCCGGCCCCCGCGGGCTCCAGCAGCGGCCGGAAGGCGCTCACCAGCTCGGCGTTGCGCACCCGCCCGCCGCGCTCCCGCAGGAAGCCCAGCACCGCCTCCGCGCTCAGGGCGAGCTCCGCCATCCCGCCCCACAGGTGCTGCTGCCGGACGGGCCCGCGGCGCTCGCAGGCGGCGGCACCTGCGGCGGCGGGCGCGGAGGTGCTCGGGCCGCCCCGCCCCAGCACCGCCCCGGCACCGCCC
>NW_020884887.1:15152944-15164646 GCF_003945725.1 Corapipo altera | reverse complement strand
GAGCACCGCTCCGAGCACCGCTCCGAGCCCCGGCCCCGCGGAGCGGCCGGACCGCGCGGGGCACGGGCGGGGCCGGCGGGAGCGCACCCAGAGCCGAGCCTGGCCCCGGCCGCTCGCTGCACTGAGGTCCTCCCCGGGGAACGGAGCCCTGGCTGAGGGCACGGCGGTATCAGTTCTCCGGAGACTCCTCGGGCGGGGAAGAACCCTTCATCGATTTACTCGTCTTCATGCTTCCTGAAACGAGTGGGTTTTGTTTGTTTGTTTGAGTAGCAAATAAGTGGAAGCAGCTTTAGGTAGAAATCACCGCAAAGTTCGGTCTCCATTCCCGGAGAAGCCTCTGGTGTCCTGTGGGAGCTGCGATCCTGCTAGGTTAGGGTCTGATGCCTCAAAATGAGTCAGAAGATTGGTGGATGGGTCAGTTTTTTGAAATATCCTCACCTATATGTGATGCTATGTATTATTGTATATATATTGTCCTATCCCCCACCCAGTGCATCTCTCTCCACCCTTGCTCATGCTGACCTCCCTTCTGCTTCTTCACACCTTTTACTGAGGGTGGAAGAGCCATTTCCCACAGATAGCTCAGTCTTCCTTTGGCAGTCTTTACCCTTCTCTCTTTGTGCAAATGTCTGAAAAACTATTTCATCTCTTGCTAATGAGCTGGTGCCAAGCCAGTTCCTTAAAATCATTTTTCTGCTCTAATGCTCTTTCACATAATGGTGTGTAATCTCCTTGTAGTAGCTCCGTGTTTCCATGTGAATGGCACACCTCTCGTTGCTGCCTGTTCCCGTGGCACACGCAGCAGCCTCGCCCTCGCTGAGCAGCCCCTCTGCTGTATGAGCACTGCTCTCAGCTCATGGCATCACCACAGTCTGCCCAGCCTACGTACAGACCTAATAATGAGCCTGCATCCAAATATCAATTGTTGTGCCTTGCTTCCACTGTTCACATCCTTACTAGAATTCATTGCAGGCATAAGAAAATCTCAGCAGTCTGGGATTTTTGCATTGCAAACTTTCAGCTCTGCCCAAGGATTACAGTTCATATCTGCAAATGAGTGAGAGGAGTGAAAATAGTTCAGAAGAATAGGCTCTTCTAAAAAACGTTTTCTTATGTTACAAATGTTAAGGGAGAAGTTGCTCCTGTTGCTTGATTTGGTTCAAGTGGGCTCACTGCCCCCCATCCCTGCCTGCACAGGCATCACTCCCCTGTATCCTTAACACCATGAGGGTGCACATGAGGTGTCACATCCCACTCATTGTATCCCCAGCCAGGCATCATTCCTGCACAGGGATCTCCATGCACCAGGCTCCCAGGACACCTCACTGCTCAGCAGCCAAGCCTTGGGTCCGAGGTCCCCTCACCTCCCCAGGGGCTTGCTTTGGGTCACGGTCCAGAAAGAGAGGAGTTACTGAGAGTGTTCCCCACTGCAGGTGCTGGCATCCCTTTTTGATGGCTGCAGAGCAGCAGGGCACATACCCAGGAGGTCAGAGAGGAGGAGACAGGATGTCTACACGTGCCCCTCGTGCCATGCCGAGTGTGAACTGGCTGCTCTCATTTAACCACTCTGCCCAAGGACCTCTTCACCCAGGTAATGCCTCCAGCCACTGTCTCACATGCACTGGCTTCATGTGCAACCTGTAGCATGTGGCTGTGCTCCTCTTCACAGTCTTTCTCTCAGTGGGTGTTAGTAACTGAACACCCACAGTAACCTTCTATACTTTCTGTAATAAAGGAAAAAACAACACTTGTGGGTAATCCTCCATAGGATTTCCAGACCACAGCATGGGGCACATCATGTTTGCCAACCTTTCCTTTTGGCTGTTAATGCCTTTTGGTTCCCCACCTATCAGGATGAGTGCCAAGTACCAGCTCCCACTGAGCATCTTTTAGTTTGCTGGGTGCTGGTCACACTCTGATCAGATTATGCAGCAGAAATTAAACTGAAGGAATTTTATTAATATAGGTAATAAAATCCTGGAACATTATGGGTGTTATGCTTATCAGTCATCTGAAATTTCAGCCTTAAAAAGCATGAGAAGTTTTGCCTCATTTTCTGTGTCACCAAAAACCTACAAAGCAAGTATTTTTTTGTGGGGCTATTTAGAGAATATCGTGGGCTGTTTTGTAGGAGATTTCAAGCCAACTGTCTTGATATTTTTAATTTACTGGCTGGGACAAGAACAATGTACAGAATCCCATGATTAAATTAATTTACTACTACTTTTTTAAACACCAATATTGCAGTTTGCTAGTTCTGCATCACAGGCTATAGAGAGCTGGCCTCTATTTATAATCATGTGGCTGAGGAGAGTTACCTTCATTATTAAGTGAAGTAAACTGCATAGTGAACCTGGGGGCTTTTCCCACCGCCTCAGGGGTGGAAGGTGAAGGTTATATGACTGTAATTATCCACACCACACAAAACCAGGAAATAAAGTGGGAGATCAAGCACATCATCTAGTCAGAGCAAAGTTTCTACTGACCAAAACTGACAGAGATGATATCCCGGGTCTTGCTCCTTCCCACATGATATTCTGAGAGCCCCAAGAGAGACAAAGTGCCAGGCTGGAAGCAACAGAGGAAGAAAAGGGAATGTGGGGGATAGTCCCTGTCAGACAGGATGCTGCTGCTTTGCAGAAAGGTGAAGGTTAGGTGCTGTTGACTACAGATGGGATTTTTACCTCAAGAAAAACTTACTTTCCTCCAAAATGAAATCAGGGTTCCCAGAATAAATAGAATAACAAAGCCCATGATTTTCCACTTTCCTTGTTGGTATGTTCCTCATGTGAAACAAAGAGCACACATTGTGAGGGAAAATAGCTCTTCCTTTGTTCCATGGAGAAATGCAGTAACCTTCCATAGATAAACAATTGAGCAAAAGTCTGTGAAGGAGCAGGAAGAGAGGGGGAAGATTATTTACAGATAAAAGACATTTTCTCATAAATGAGCAAGGTTCAGCTCTAACTCAAGGGCCTCAGTAACCAGTTTGGAAAAGGTTTCTTAACAGCAACCATTCACATACGTTTTACCATGTATCTCCTATTGGCTCCTATTGGCTTTCAGCTTAGAAGGGTAGCATTTCTATAGAAATGCCTTATGAGCTCCATATATTGTCAGTATAACCAATGAAATTTTAATATAAAGTGCTCGGTGGTGCTGCTGCTAAAAGTGTAGCTATAAACCACTTGGTTTCTAGTAACCCCCAGGACACACTGTGAGGAACTGCTTCCTCTGGCCTGTGTAGAAAACCCTGAAGGAGTTCTGTTTTTCTGCACCACCTGGATTTGAAGATCAAGGTTTTTACTCAGCCCTGGAAGATGCAGCCATCTTCAAAAGGCCTTGATCTTGCTGCTGTACTCGTGTGGGAGGTGGGATGACCTCTTGTTCTTTGTGGCTGCCTGTGAAATCCAAGGGGCTGTTTTAGCATTTACTTCACTTTCCTTGCCTGTTCCTGGGGTCACAACATGAAGAGGTAAAGCAACTCCTGCTGATCTCCCCACCATCAGAACTGTGCTGCTGCAGTGCCACCATCCATGCAGAGAGGGGGCATTTTCCCTCCTCTCCCCAGGACAAAGAGGTTCCAGGGACACATTTGAGCCTCTCCAGTCCTTTGTGCTCTCTGCCCCAGCTCTTTACCTGTAGGAAGTTCATAGCTGTCGTGGGTTGAGGTGGCTGAGTTTTTTGGTAGTGGGGGGGCCACAGAGGGTGGCTTTGGTTAGAAGCTGCTGGAAGTTTCCCCCCAGTGAAGCCAATGGTAGCTGGCTACAGGAGAGACTTCCTGCTGGCCAAGGGAGAGCCAATAGTTGTGCCTCTGTGATAACATATTCAAGAACAAGGTTGTTGTGCAGAAGAATTCCACTCTTTAGATCTTATCCTGTTAGTAATAAATTTTTGTATTAACCCTACATTGAGTCTGTTTTGCTTGTGTGACCTCTCCCATCTCAGAGCAACTTTAGTGGGTGCCTGGAATCTGGCCAAGGTCAACCCACAGCAATAGCTCACCCTAAATTCACTGTGGATTTAGCAGGTACAAATATTCCACAGAGTTTAAAAGCCTTGCAGGAGCATCCAGCACTGTAATATACTATTAATTAAGGCACTATCAGGAATAATTTGCAGAACAATTGATGCCTTAGCAGTTAAAGGAGCCACCAAATCCAATTCACTTCTCTTGAAACAGTTTTTATGCAACTGAACCTTTTGAAATTAGCAGGGCTTCTCTTGAACTGGCATCAGAAACAGTGTGCTTTTTGAAATAACAATGTGTTTAAAAATAATTTCGACCTTGTACACATGCTCTGCTGTCCCAGAGCTCTGCCCCACGCTGGTGGCAGTGCTGCTGGACAAAGGGACAGAGGACTCCAGCTGCAGGAGGGCTGAGCAGCACAGCTCAGAGCCAGCAGACAGCAGTGTTGGCCCTTGATCTGTTGAAATGTCTCATGATTTCCTTTATGCCCTGAATCTTTGCATCTGACCTGCAGCTCACAGAAACCAGCAGCTGTTTGGGAACCAGCTTTTGTGAGCCTTGTCTTGTTGCATTGTGCACTTTATTGTCAGGGAAAAGAGCTCTTAATGAATCAAAATCAATTACCTCTCCTAAAGTACCTGGCATTTTGTCTTAAATCAGGACTCACAAAGCTGTCTGTAAAGGGGGAAAAAAAAAAAAAGGAACTTTTTAGTCTTTTTATCTGTTTATTTTTGCTTCCTTGTGATATATAAAGGCAGCCTGGAAAATTAACTCTGCTCCTATATAAACTGTTCTACTTGCACCTGGACCAGGTTGCTCCAAGCCCCACCCAGCCTGGTCTCGAACATTTCCAGGGCTGGGGAGTCATAACCACTGTGGATAACCTGTTCCAATGCCTCACCACCCTCACAGGAAAGAATTTCTTTCTAATACCTAACCTGAACCCATTAGGATTAGGGGTGCAGGTCTGGTCTAGGGGCTGAGAGCAGCCGTGGCTCTGGGAGCTGTGCCTGGGCTGCACTGCAGCAGAGGGCACCAGCAAGCAACAGGAACTGCTCTGTGCTACCAGCTCATGGAACACCAGTGTCTGGGTGGCTACAGAGAGCGAGGTCATGGGGTTGGCTTTGTGCTCTTTGTGGGAAGGAATGATGAAGAAAGGCTCGCCAGTCCTCTGCTGCACACTTTAACTTACACAAACACAGGCAGCGTGAGGGCCGTGAGCTCTCGTGTCCCGGCTCGAACCCACGCTGTGCCCGCAACGTCGGTGCGGCTCCCGCGTGTGACAGCGGCACCTCGGTGCGTGATGCCCTGCGGTGTGTGATGCCCTGCGGTGTGCGATGTCCTGCCAGCCTGATGGACGCTGGGGATCCTCCCGACAGGGGGAAACCACAGAATCAGCGAAGTTGGAAAAGACCTCTGAGGTCATCGAGCCCGACCTTTAAACGGGGCTGTGTGAACCCTGCCGTGGGTGCTCGGGCCCTCCCACGGCCGCCCTCGGGCACGATTCTCCCCGCGTTGCGGTGCGGGCGCTCCCAGCGCTGCTCCCGCCGGTGCACGGTGCTCGGTGCATGGTGCTCAGTGCACGGTGCTCGGTACACGGTGCTCGGTACTCGGTGCTCGGTGCTCAGTGCACGGTGCTCGGTGCATGGTGCTCAGTGCACGGTGCTCGGTGCACGGTGCTCGGTGCTCGGTGCTCGGTGCATGGTGCTCAGTGCACGGTGCTCAGTGTACGGTGCTCAGTGTACGGTGCTCAGTGCACGGTGCTCGGTGCTCGGTGCTCGGTGCTCGGTGCTCAGTGCACGGTGCTCGGTGCACGGTGCTCGGTGCACGGTGCTCGGTGCTCGGTGCTCGGTGCTCAGTGCACGGTGCTCAGTGCACGGTGCTCGGTACACGGTGCTCGGTGCTCGGTGCTCGCCGCTCATCGCCGCCCCGCGCCCGCCCCGGCTGGGCCGCGCCCCCCGTTCCCCGTGCGCGGCCGGGCTGGTCCCTCCCCGGGGGGGCGGTCCCGTCCTGTCCCGCCCCGGCGGTGCCGCCCGGCCCCGGTGCCCGCGGTCGGCGGGCGGGCGGTGCCTGCGGGGGGAGTTCCAGGAAGTGGCCATATTGGATCCATTCCCCGCATCCTCCCGCGCGGGCACCGCCGCTCCCGGCCATGGCCGCCACCGACCTGGAGCGCTTCTCGGTGAGCACGGCCCGCTCCGCGCGGGGAACACGGCCCGGCTCGGCCTCCCCCGGGCGGCCCGGGGGGATGCGGGGCCGGGGGGATGCGGGGCCAGGGGGATGCGGGGCCGGGGGGATGCGGAGGGCGCGGGCGGGGCCGGGGTGCGGGGACAGTCCCTGCGGGAAGGTCCCGCAGCGCCGGGGGCGGGAGGGAAGGGAAGGGAAGGGAAGGGCGGGCGGAGGGGCCGCGGCCGGAGCCGGAGCCGGAGCGGTACCGCCGCGCTCGGGGGCTCCTGCCGGGATGTCCGGGATGCTCCCGGAGCGTGTCCGGTGCCTGTGCCTGCGGGCGGGCAGCGCAGAAAGGGGGTCAGACCTTCCGAAACACGACCTGTTTGCACAGCGCGGGCATCCAGACACTCTGCGACAGTAACTTAGCGGGGTGTGTGTAATGCTGCGAGAGACACGGGGCTCCAAGGCGGGCAGAGCAGCCCCTCGGGGCTGGCTGGTCCCGGGGTAAGGAATGCTGTGCAGCAAATATGGAGCGTGACCCGCGCTCAGCCGCCTCTCTGCAGCTCACATGTTGTATAACTGCTATCGGAAGTCAATCTGGCTAAAATCTGTGTCGGCTCTAAACTATTCTTTGTCTACCGCTTGAATTTTCTGTTGTTGTTGGAAGGCTGCTCTCGTGAAATAGCTCGGTGATGCGTCTTGTAGCTTTGTAGAGCTAAAAACATTTTTACCGCATTAAGTAGCATAGCTCTCCAAAGTCAGAAAAGTCTGGTGTGATATTACTAAATAAATGGGAACAGCAGTGGTGGCTGTCTGAATTATTGGGATGCCGTTTGAGCACAAACAAGTCCCTGCTACTGTTTTCTTTGAAAGCTACTTTTTGCCAAGAATCTCAGACTCTGCTTCGTTTCTTTGAATCCTGGCCCAAAAGTTTCCAGCTCAAGAATGAATTTGCAAAACTGTAACTTACTTAAAACTTGCATAAAGGAAAATTGATTTGAGGTTCTCATTTAAGAAAGCTAATGTTTCTAGGCTCTGGGAGGAGGGGATTAAGGTAAAGCCAATGGCAGGGAATAGAAACACTATGACTGTCTCACTGCAATTCTTTCTGAATTGGTATCATATATAAATACCTTTAATGTTAATTTGGTGTGCCTGCTGCTGCCTGTACAGGTTTTCATAGGTGTTACAGGAACCTAAAATATTGCCTAGTTCCGGAGAACATTAAGCTTAATTTGTGTTCTTTGGTGTGGGTAAAGAATGCTTGGAGTACTTACATCAGTATTCTGTCACTTTTCTTTTAAAAAAAGAAAGGAAAAAAAAGAAAAGAGCTCCCAAGGTGCTTGGCTCTCGTTTGGGCACCAAAGGGAAATGGCTTGGCTCCAGCATGCCCAACTTGAGTGCCCAACTCCATTAGGAGGAAATCTGCTTCCTTTGTGCAGGGAGAGTTTACAGGGATCTGCAGGCCCAGTAGATCTGGTGATCTGATGGTCTTAGTTTGCCTTTCACCTGGCAGCAATGTCTCTTTTCCATTTGACATGGGGCAGAGGTCTGTCCCAGCTGCTGTTTCCTTTACCCTCAGGATGTGTCTCGGCTCTGATGCTGTTCCTCCAGCAGTATCATGGAAATCTCATGATTCACGTGTTCCAAGCTGTTCTTTCTGCAGGGCTCACAGCTTTCTCGGTGCCACTTTGTATCACTGTGCCTCAGTTTCCTGAGCATAAATTCCACATGGGAGCAGCTCGTTACTGCCAAACAAAGTGATGATAAGTTCATTTATTTTTACCAGCTGTTTGTATCTGCAGTGGGAAGTAATGTTGAAAAAGCCTCTGAAGGAGGGTTTTGACACACAATGGGTCATGCTATTCAGACTGTTGAAGCTATTTATAAGTGTCCAGCTGACACTGACATCCTGGAATGTAGTGACCCTTAGTTTTGGATAATGTGTTTTGAAAACTCCCCAGATGCACGCTTCCCTTGTACAGCCCTCCAGAACGCCTCTGTCTCCAGCACAATAAAGTTCCCTTCAAGTGCTGCTGTTGGAAATGACCAACAAAAGCAAATGAAAGGAAGCTCACCCATGGAAAGCTGCCTCTGAGGCAGCAGGATCACACCAGTGGTGCTCAACACCGCCTTTGTTTTTGTGAATGTAGTGTTGTGAGAGAGATTTGCTTCAGGCCCTGGGGACTGAAGTTCTCTGCTGATCTGCTATGAGAACGTGGCTCAGCACTGCCTTGCTCAAGCTTGGTCTGCTGGCATCACTCCTGGAGACCCAAGGCTACTTCTCAGCAGAGTGGGGAGAAAGCTGATAGTTGGTTCAGTTATGAAATACTTTGTCATCAGGACTCAGAGCTTCTCCGTGGCCTGGCTTGGGCAGTGCTGAGCTGGCACAGGCAGTGACTGTGTGCTGGAGGAGACACTGGCAGCATTAGCAAGGATCTTGGGATGTTGAGTGGGACACAGCCCAAGCACCATGTGCAGGTGGAAGCCAGAAGGTGTGTGAAGTGCAGCAGGGAAATACAGGAGCTCTGAGGGAAGCCAGAAAAGCTGGAAGGAGGAGGAGTGACGGAGAAGCGACTGGAGGTGCGTAGGAGAGTAAATGGGATGAGATGTGAGACTGAGGCTGTAAGACTGTTTTGCTTTTAAGAAGCTTTTTCAAAATTTCCAAATCTGTTGCTTTCTCTTTTTAAATAAAACCCGTCGACCTCACAAAATGCTGTTCCTTAACTATCTGCAGTAACCCACAGTCTGAGTTGGAGGTGCAAAGGCAGTTGCTTGGGCTCCCAGCTGAGCAGCTGCATCCTGTGAGGAGGAGCAGGTGTCTTCAGCCTCAGGGCTGGGCTGAGATAACAGTTCAGTATGAAAAGTTGACTTTGGAAGATGTCGTGGCTGATGGCTTGGTGTGCACACTGTGGCTGCCTGCACAGATGGAGATGTGTGGACATTGATGCCCAGTGAAGAGAGCACTGGACACTTGTAGGTGGCAGTGTGAGAGCTGTGGTTGTGGGGCAGCTGTCTACATGCAGTCCTGAGATCTCCCTTCATCTAAGGGATTGACATCTGGCTGGTACTGGCAGCTTTACTATAAATTAATGTCCCTTAGAAGATCTGATAGAGAGGAAAGCTGAACAGCATCTTCCTCTCTGGAAATGGGCAATGGGATTTGTTTTGTTGCAGTGACTTGCTGAGCTTGGGATGGGTCTGGCCAGTTTGGCAGCTGTGTGAGTGTCACCTGTTGAGGCACCACTGCCTCCTTGTCACCTGCTCTCAGCTCTGTGGGAGGAGAGGGACCTTTGAACGGTGCCTGTTCCTGCCATAACTGCCTGGTTGGGATAAACTTCATGTGTTGCTGCTGTTTTCTGTAAGCTCAGGGTTTCACTTAATGACTGCACAGCCTAAACCTGCTCGTCCCTGTGAGGGGCCAGTGTGACACCTTAATCTGTGAAAGATGGGCATGAGGAGTGAGCTGAAAACAGCTCTGTGTACTGTGACCAGGGCAGAGAGGTTGCCAGAAGTCTTATCACTGCAGGTCCTAAGCACAGGCTTACATTTTCTTTTAATCAGACTCTCAAGGAAAACTTTTCCATGGCTTAATTCCAGTGGAAAATGGGGTTGACTTAACTTCTGACATTCCCCTGGCTCAATTTTTTGCCCAGCGAGAGGCACCATTTGGAAGTTCCAGGATTGAATTTTCTTGTCTGTTTTTGCCATTCAGTTACTTTACCTTTAGCCTGGAAAAACTCAAGTGATCTCCCATGCAGAGTGGAACACAAGTGACAGATTTTTCTCCAAGCTGGTAGCAAGCACCAGGAAGCAAGCCCAGCAGGAGCAGCCCTTTCCCTCCCTGCCCTGGCCAGCTCTTCTGCCTGTAGCGTATGCTTTTTTGGGAAGGAGCGATGGAGAAAATGGTCTTCCACTGCAGGGGACAAATTGGTGATTGCCTCTCCAAGCCCTGCAGTGCTTCCCTGGGAGACTCGCCTGTCCTCACACAGGAAGCCATCTCTGACTGCCTCAGCCACAGGGCCAGTAAACTCACCCACAGCCCTTCACAGTTAAACACTAATGTTATGTGTATGCACCGTGAACGAACGTTGCCCAGAATAAGATTTTTTGCATTTTTTTCCCCTTCCCTGCCATGGTGCTGCTGCTGTCAGTCTCTTCTTGCAGCAGAGATGCAACATGTTGTTGTGCGTGGGAGCTCCAGAGCTGCTCTGAACGCTCGGAACTGCAGCGAGTGCCAAGGCCGGGGGGGGGGGGGGGTGGGAGGGTGGGTGGAAGGGAGGCCGAGGCCGTGGGTGGGTGGAAGGCCATGAGCTGGCAAAGGCTGAGGCAGTGTGTGCCCTTCAGCATTGGCAAAACAAATGAAAGCCTGAAGAATAACTCTCTTTCAGGAGGCCAGCCCGGTGTCAGGGCTTGTTGTCAGTGCTGTGGTGGCAGCTGTCAGCCAGTCTCCAGCGTTGCTGGAAGGCCAAAAGCTCCCTAAATATTATCTTGTGTGGCAGAACGGGCAGCCAGCTGCAGGGAGAGGCACAGCCCTGTCTCCGGGTGCCCCCCCTGTCCCCAGCGCTGTCGGCTCGAGGCACCGCCGTGCGAGCTGAGGGCTCAGGGCTGGGCTGTTCTGCAGGAGCAGCCACGCTTCTCCACTCCTCTCCTTTCCTTCTCCTGCTCCTTTGGCTCCGAGCTTGGGAGGGGAATAAACTGGCATGATGCTGAATTGGCTTTTCCTGGGTTGTGCAATTAGGAGGAATTTGGGAGGTGATGGGACTGAGGGAAACATGCAGGGTGTGGGCATGCTGCTTAACCCTCCTCTGTAGGGTAGGGGCACATTTATGGGATTAACTTTGATTATTCAGAATGTATCTTGGACACATTTCAGGATGTGGATGGGAGAAGCTGCCCTGTTTGTTTCAGATTAGCTGCAACCTTTAGAAATAACATTGTCCTGTCCCATATTTGTGTTTTGTTGAGGTGGACCTTGTGTTCATGCACAGCCTGCTTGTTTCTCCCCTTCCCCACATCTGCACCAAGCTCTGGGTTTGTAGCTGAAGCTTTGCATTTGTGTTCATGTATCATAGAAGTGTCAGACAGCTAACAGAGCCCATCTCTTCTCCCAGAGCAGCTCAAGTGAGAAAAAAATCCTGAAAGTGCTGCTTCTTCTCAGCTCCAACCATGTGCTTTTCTTCCAGAGCCTCTTCTCTGCCATAAGCAGCCGTGCTCACCTCCAGCTTGTGACATTTGGGTGCAGAAGGTGGAGCCAAACAGGGAGTTGTGTCCTCCCCCCCCAAATGGAGTGACGAGAGGTTTCCAGAGGAGGATGGTGTCAGTGGGAACCGCAGGATTCTTGGATACAGCCCTGGTCGCCACTCTCGGCTTGTGGCTGACCAGGGCCCCTGGGGTCAGGGCTGTGGAGGCACCACTTTGTTTGGATGTTCAGATTCCTTTGTGAAACCCAGAAGTGTCCGTCTCCCACACACGCGAAATTCCGGAGATGTCAGACAGCCAGAGCGAGGTTCCCATGGAGCACCCTGGTTCCCATGGAGCACCCTGGTTCCCATGGAGCACCCTG
>NW_020884887.1:15147920-15152934 GCF_003945725.1 Corapipo altera | reverse complement strand
AGCACCCTGGTTCCCATGGAGCACCCTGGTTCCCATGGAGCACCCTGCCTCGGGGCTCCTGCCTCTCTGTCTCCAACTGCCTCACAGCCAGGCTGGCACAGGGAGCTGGGTTTCCATGGAGTCCGGGATTGTCCCATCCTCACCTCAGGGGGCACAAGGTGCTGTGATGGGGCTGTGCCACCCTGCATCCCGAGTGCTCTGGGAATGCATCCCGAGTGCTCCAGCTGCACCAGGCAGGACACATCCCTGAGCCTCTGCTCTCCTGAGCTCCCCTCTGCCTGCAGAGCACTGCACGGGCATGCCCTTGGCTCTGGGCTGCCAGGGAGCGCATTCCCAGCGGGAAGATGGAACCCTCCGGAGCAGCCCGCGTTGCTCAGGTGGGTGCTGGGACAGGAGATGATCCACGCTGTGCCAGACACTGGGAGTGTTCCTGGGGTGCCCGGGCTGTGGGGGCAGCTCGGGGCAGAGGGGCAGCGCCGGGTCTCTGGTCCAGACCCTGCTTACAGCAGGCTGGGCCGGGCCTTCCATCCTAATCCACACTGATCCTGGCTGTCAGCTCGGCCACAGTGGAAGGGCTGCCTGAGGAAGGGCTGACAGTGCCTCCCAGCAACGCTCCCCTGCCCTGTCTGCTGCAGCAGAGGTGCTTCCAGTTCATCTGTCCTGTGTTTTCATACACAGTCCTTTCAGCTTAGCTTTTTTGCTGCATGTATTTTTTCAAATAGTGGTTTTCTCTTCTTTTTTTCCATTGCCTCGATTCTTCAGCTTAAAGGTATTCTGTGCTAATACACTTTGAGGCTTTCTGGAGGCATGTGTTAATAGGATGTATAGCAGTCAGCTTTATTAGCATGATGACTGTGGTTTAGCTCTCAGTGCTGAGTGGCTGTGGTACATTGTGGGATGTTCTCTTTCTGGTGTCTTCCAGGTACTATTACAAGGAGACTTGGTCAGTGGCTGGGAGAGCTGTTTGTGGAGATGCTGTGGGATGGTTGCATGAGGCAAACTGGGAAAAAGCATACAGTCCTGCCCAAAACTCTTCGGTTCCCACTATATCTCTGTTCCCTTCTCTAAAAATATACTGAATAATACCATTTAGTGTAATTGGGCAATAAATTCTGGAAATGTATGTGGGAATTGGCCATGTTTATTTTAAGTGGTAACTAAAACAAATAATCTTGGTGGCTGATATCCAGCGTGGCTCCTTTGGCACGATGGGGATCCGGATCCTTTTTCCCCTCTTCAACACTTCTTTTAAACTGCCCCAAACCTTTTCCATTCCACTCCTTAAGGGTAGGCATTCATTTTATCTCCTGGCTTGGTCCCACAGCCATTTGTGTTTGCCAAGTGTCTCCTCTTCCTCGTGGAAGGATGGTGGGGAAGAGGTTCTGCTGCTCAGAGCAGCTGAGGGTAAGCTGGGAATGCATCTGCTGCCTCGGGTGAACTTGGGAAAGTCTCTGCTAGATAAGGTGCTAAGATTAGCCTCTTGACAGGGTTAATTGTGAAGTCCATTAAATTCAAAACCTTAGAAGCTTCTGAATAAGTAATTTTTAAGCAAAACTGACAGGGTAGTGTGGGGTGTTCCTGTTTGTCTGCATTTTAGGTTCTTTTCCTTCAGCTTGTTTAAAAGGTTATACTGCCATTTGGACTTTGCTTGGTTTTGAATAGCATATGGGAGATGGAATTCTCAGGCCGCCAAGGAGCTGAACTTTCTCATCCTTTAAGGTCATTTTGGAGGAAATGTCTTTCATTTTTGGTTCCATAGTTTTCTCTGTTTTAACTAACTTTCCTTATTCTCAAAGGCAACATCCATGTTTGCAAAACACTGTGTGTATAATGCCTGGTAAATCCTGCTTTGCTGCTTTGTAAAATCTTATCCAGGACTTGTGATAGGGACAAAATGCATGTTTAATCCTTTCTTGATTAAGAAAGACCTCAAAATTAATTAAGTAAGCTTTATAAATGTTATAGGGAAATTGCTAAATAACAGCTTAAGGAAGCATGTGGGAATTTTGCTTGTAGTGTAAAAAGTCAGAGAGGAATTCAAGCCAGAAACAGTCAGTTTGTTTGCAGAAAATTAAAACTGATGTTGCATTCACAGGTTGTGAATGGATCATCTTGGATGTGTGTGGTGTGAGAAAAGATGAGGAGCTTTACTCTCCCTTCAGACTTGGCTCTGAAAGTCAGCAAAAACTGATGTTTTAAGCCTGTGCCACTTGATGTGTAGATGTGTGTAGGATTTTTATTTTATGTTTTGTGGTTTGTTGTGGTTTTTTGAGGGAGGAAAGGCTGCTGAGGCTGAAAGGAAGCTGAAGGCAGTGGCCTGAGTTCAGCTGTGTGCTCACAGTGCTGGGGGAGCCGGCTGGTGCAGCAGGGGAGGAGGGGAGTGTGAGCTCCCTGCTCCTGCCCGGCTGCTGGGAGTGCCCAGCATCACCCACAGCTGGGATACAGCACAAGGTGTGTCCCAGGAACCCAAACCCTGGCACCGGTTCCTTGGATACAGGAAAGCAGTTAAGGAGTTTGCCTAAGGAGCTCCTCCCTTCGAGGGAGTTTGGCTTTCTCACTTGAATCCCTGTGCAGCTCCTCAGGGAGGTGTCTGCAGTGTGTCCCACTGGGTTTCTCGGCTGTGCAGCAGAGCCTGGGCTTCCCCGAGCCTGGCCTGGGGCACAGGGGACATCGGGAAACGTTGGCACCACACCAGGGGGGGTTGAATTTCTGTTTTCACTGGGTGCTGAGCATTGCCCTTTGCAATGCAATCACTGGTCTTAGAGTTTATGAATAGCTCTTAAAAATGGATTTAAAAGCTTTCAAGAAAGGCATCATGTCAGGCAACATAACCTTTAGTTAAAGGCAGGAACCTCCTCCCTTGAGCCTTCTTGCTTCTGTAATGTAAAGTGGCTTCAGTTTTTACTTGGCGTGTCTTGGTGGTGACTCCATATCTGGTTTCTTCAGGGATGTTTTTGCCTGCCTGGAGTGCAGCTGGGAGCCGGGAGGGATATGAATAAAGGCTCGAGTGTCTGGGAAAATTCTTGGCATTCTTAGAGGAGCAGTTTAAAGGGGGGCTGGGGATTGTGTTGGTTTAGTGTGAGGTTTTTTGGAGGGGACTTGAGTGTGGGCTGGGAGCCTGTTGTGAGCTTGCAGCAACTGGAGATGTCTGGCTGACACAGTGTCCTGTGTGTGGAGGGCTGGCTCAGGTGGCTGTGTTCCAGCATGTCTTGGAAAAGAGAAGGAAGGGAAGGCACTGGGGCTCTGCGCTGCCATTGCTGGAGGGAAGAGCAGTGTTAGGCATCACAACCTCACCTTTTACAGCTCTTTAGGGCTGCCACAGCAGGGAGAAACCACTGTTGCCCTCTCTGCACGGGCACAGTGAAGGCAGAGCTGCTCACACCATCTCTGCTGTGTCCTCTCTGACTGTCTATGTCCCACCACAGAGTGGGCAGGAGTGAGAGGCACCAGAGAGGCTGAAGCACAGTGGGTTACTGTTGCAAGACAAGTGGTAAATCAACACAAAGCCTGCATCTAAAACTTTCTCTGTGGGCTTATTTTTAGTTCCTCTTTTCTTCTCCCAGCCTGTTATTAAGTGCTTCACAATGGGGATCTGAAATTTTAAGCACATGCTTTAGATTAACTGAAAACCTTCAAGGTGGAGTGTGTGCTTGCACTCTGCAAATCTGAGATTAGGTGGCATTAGATATGACAACTTTAGCCTAAGAGGTGCTGAGAGCTCCCCTGGCCAGTCCCAGCTGAGAGTGCTTCATTTCATCTCCAGTGCCAAAGGCACCCATGAGGCCATGCCTACTACATCAAAGCCCTCTGTTAAAATTTACTATGCTCAAAGTTGCTCAGACTGTTGTTAGGCAGCCTAAAATCTGGTCTCATTACCTCTCTGAGGCCATCTCTTTTGGCTTAGTAGACTGCAAAGTGCAAGCTCATTCACTGGTGCTGTTATACATCTAATAGTCCTTGGCCTGTGAGTACAAGACAGATAATATTTTGATGTGTGATAGCATCTGTTTTGAATGTTGCTTGCACCATAGAGGTGTTTTGCAGACATCAGGTGTGGTGTTGCTGGTAACTGCCCCTCAGCTCTGAGCAAGCAAAAGGAATGTTTTCTTCATGGAAATGTGAGTCTGCACTCGCTGCTGTCACTTTGCAAATGTCAAGTGGCATTTGTTGAGCCAATATTCAGAGATGGAGAGGATCTCCTGAGAGAGGCGATTTGTCAGATTTTTCTGCATTGATCCAGAAGCTGGGCCAGGCCCCAGGGAGTGCCTGCTTGGACAAAGAAGCTGAATTTGGCTTCTGACACTGTTTGCCCAAAGGTTTCTAGGCAAGTACTCAACTGCTCCATAACTGCGTGTACTTGTGAAAGGATGACAGGAACAAGCACCTTTATAAGGAATCTGGCAGTGGTGGGCATTTGGGAGGTCGTAGGGTTGGGCTGGGATCCTGCTCGTGCTGGACCCTGCAGCAGCCCCCTCTGCTCCATGGTTTGTGGAAGTGCTGCCCGGAGTGCCCGGCCTGAGAGGGGCCAGGCAGTGCCTGTGGCTGGCAGGGCAGCTGCTGGGTGCCAGCACGGGTGAGCCTGTACATGGGACCAGCTTGCTCTGCTTGGACTGAACAAACAGCCAAATCTCACTCAGTCCTTTCTCTGCTCAGCTGCAAAATGAGACTCCCTGCACCAGGACTGAATAATTTGTCGATTCCATGCACTTCCATTCAGGAGACAAGGGAGTAGCATCCTCCAAACCCCACTGGTACATGTATTAATCTCTGTGTTGCACACACTGTTGAGGATTGTGGACAGGGCATGAAGAAGGTGAAGTCATTGTTTTGTGCCCAGCACAGTCCCAGCTGTGCCGGGTGCTGAGCCGGCCCCTCGGAGCGCTGCCCGCCCGTCCTCCCACAGGAGCTGTGCCAGGGTGTCCTGGCCATGCAGAGCCTTCCCTGCCCTTCCTCTCTGCTCTCCGAGTCTGATCAGGGAGCTGCAATCTGTCTGCTGGTTTATCTTTCTCGTTTG
>NW_020884887.1:15105633-15147910 GCF_003945725.1 Corapipo altera | reverse complement strand
CCCACTGCCCCATGGCTCCAGGTCTGCATGTGCTGCTGCAGTGGGAAGAGATGGGAATGGGAATACCCAGTGGTGGGCATTGGTGTGACACAGATACCCCCTGCACTCAGGTTGGAGGGCAACCCGTGCTGTAAGTGCTGGAGGATTTGGTGTTGTGTAAGGTCACAAGGTCACCCAGGATTGAGGAATTTATAAACACAAGTGTGCCTCCGTGATGGGAATTGAAGCACTGTGAAAAAGTGTCATGCAGACATTGTGTTGTTGCCTCTTGCTGTTTTCTGAGTGTGTGTGGAAAATGTAAATGGAAAAAGTCTGGGAAGAGAAGGACCTGAAATACATCTGCCTAGTGAGCTCTTGGAAGTCAGAAGTTCTCCTCTGAACTGCTGTGCTTCCAGCTGCATGGGGCTGGTGTTGGGAGCTGCAGCCTGGACACAGCTCAGGGAGACACCGAGTTGGCAGCACAGAGGTGCCCGAGGAAGAGTTAGGGAGCACCAGACACCTCTGGGTTGAAGGTCACTGCTCAAGGGTAAGCCCTTTTCATGTAGCAGAAAGAAGAAAGGACTGAATTTCCCTCCTGTTTCCCCTCTCCCCTTCGCTGTTTGGCCTTGGAAAAAGTCATCTGTTCATCTTTCTCACTTATGTTTTGCTGTGATATAGAAATGGGAAAGGGCACCTCAGATACAGAAAAGTGCTGTGCTGTCCCTCAGGGTAAAAGTCCAGGAGTCTTCAGTGTTTGTCAGCTAACCCATGTGATTTTTGGTTTTCCCTCATGGTTCTATTCACCAGTTGCTTGTATGCTGATGAGTCTGCTGTAGCTGGGCCCAGGGTTTACATTACAGCTCCCATCATGCCAAGTTCTTAAAAATAACTATCACCATTAAAAAAAAAAATCCCCATTTATGATTGTGGCATTAGATTACACTTTTGTTTACCCATATGCTGTCACCTGCGTCACTCAGGAAAACAGACCCGAGGGTTGTCTGAGCAGGAAACATGAGCATATGTCACCAGGGAGAATTTCTGGGTGAGAGTAACTGAAAGGTGATACTCCTAGACATCTATTTTATTTTATATTTTTTAACCAACTGATGTCAGAATGACCTTTTCTGTCCAAGGTCCAGTCTGTTCATGGTGTTCCTGGTGGAATTAAGGAGAGCAGGGGCAGCACATCTAAAAGCACTGAGCTGCCCTGCCCTGCACCAGGAGCCCCAGTGAGGAACACTCTGCAGCTGAGGGGCAGCTGACCACGGAGCTGGTCCCACTGCTGACATCCCCCTGGGCTGTGCAGGCAGTGATAAAACCCCTTCTCCTGGAAGAAGCCACTGAAAACTGTAATGACGCAGATTGAAACTGGTGCCAATTTGGAGGTGAAGCATGAAGAGAAACTGTGAGCAGGTTTTATTTTTTGAAGAACCGTAGGCACAAGTTTGCTGCTGTAGCCTGTGCTCTTCTCTCACAGGTTTCTTTAATCACTCTGTCTACGAGGAAGAGCCTAATTAGTACATGATACTGTGTTGACCTTCTTACAGGGATCTGGATTTGTTCTCTCTGTGTTTCTCTGCTGCCTTTTCTTGTGTAAAGGGCCCAGTAACCTGTCATCTCTGGGGACGTGGTTTGTGGCAGGTGCCCACGGCGACACTGCTCTGTCTGTCCCAGCCCTGCAGAGCCACCCATGGCACGGCCAGGGGGACCCTGCTGGGGATGGCCCTGGGAGGCTGGGATGGGTTCCAAGTGCAGCTGTTGGTTCCCTGGGCAGCTTTGTGCTGCTGATGCCACAGGAGTGGGCCAGTGTGCCACTGTGCATCCCAAATGCACCCCCAGCCTCCAGCGCAGCATATCTGGGGTGCTGGTGCCTTGCAGCTGGTTGGGAGCTCTGTGTTTGGAGTTTTTGGTTCAGTTCCTGGGGTGCTCAGCTAATTGTGTCCATCTGTGCTGCCAAGGGCATGTGTGTCTTCCTGCTGCATGCCAAGAGGAGGGTTCTGTGATGTCTCTGTCAAACCAGAGCTGAAGATCGCTGTCCCTCTGGGCTGGCTGTTGTTCCTGTGGCTGTGTCCACAGGAGCCATTCATGTGCCTGTTGCCTGGACAGAGCGTCTGTGAAAACATTTAAAGGACTTTGGATTTGAAAATACATAAATTCTGCTCTGACCTTATGATGAATCTTTCATTTCCCACAAAATTCCAGATTCAAAATATGAATTATCCCCTTGGCTCTCTGCTTCAAGCCTGAAGATCAGCTCAAGGCACAGAAGTCTTTGAAGAGCACGTTCAAAGGCTGCAAGTTAAACCCTGGTAGCTGCTCATCATAGGATGCCCATCATTAGTGACTCAAGAAATGATATTCAGGGCTGCAGTGGCTGTTTGTGGTGGGAGTTCCCACTCAGAGCCATTGCAAACTCTTTATTACCATGTTGTGTAATGATGGAATGGGCTTCAGGAAAGGTCAGCTGCCTCATGGTTATTTGCAGCCCCAGGATGGGCTCTTGCCTGGTAAGAAGGAGAGTGGTCTCCCCATGCCATGAGATGAGGGAGCTGGTTCTCATCAGGTGCTGGGGAGAGCGGGAATGTTGCAGGGAGCAATGCAACTGGAAAGAGCAGGGCTGTGTTCCTGCCTGGCTCTTGCCATGGCTGATCCCATCTGGCTCTGCCACATAACCTGCCAGCTCCTGTCCTGCAGGGCAGTCTCATTGCTGGCACAAAGTGTGGAAGAACTCCCACTGAAATCCTCACCTTTTGTTTAAAACAAAACCAAGAAAAAAACCCACATTGCTGCATTACTGCTGCCCTCATTTATTGCAGCATTTGTGCTCTGGATTGATTATTTATGCTGAGCCTTGCAGGCTGGCTGCTTCTGCTGGAAAGGATCCAATGTGGAGGTGACCTTGTCTTTACTAGCAGGTGAACTGTGTCAAGCTGTCCTTGAGCCACCCTGGGTGTGTGGGAGCTGCCAAAAGGGCAGGTCACTTGGGGTGGCTGGTCAGGATGGTGGACAGGCTCCTCCCCAGGCAGGTCAGCACACCAAACACCACCAGTGAGCACAAGTAGTGGCTGTGTTCACAAGGCTCTCAGGTTTGTGAGCTCGATGGATTGGAGGGAAAGAATAAAACAGTGAAAACTTTTTTTCCCTTTCTTTCTTTTCTTAATCTTATTACTTCCCAGCAGCTGTTAGCATTGTTTGTCCTAACACAGTAAAATCCCCTTGGAGCTGAGTGACAGCTGAACGCCCTGCAAGCACAGCAAATGGTTTTCTGCTTTGGTATCGGCAGTGCCTTGAACCTGAACCAGATTATTATTGCTGCTTACAGAAATAGAAGGAAACTGCATTTCAAGGTCACTGGCAGAAATGTTTCATTGAGGTCTGTCTCGTTGGTTTAGCAGCTTTGAGAGATGAGAGCAGTTTTGAGTGAGTGTATTCCTGTCCCGTAATGAACAGCAACTGAAAGCCAAAAAAAGAAGAGAAGAAGCCCTGTGTGGCCACGTTTGGGTTTCCAGCAGCCAAAGCATGACTGAGTTCTCAATGCAGCCTTGCCTGGTTGGAGCCTATTTAAATGCAGCCTTGCTGAGCTGGAGCCTATTTTAAAATCTCGAGCAGTGGTGCTGCCTGTTGCCTGGAAACCTCCTCCCAGCCTCGGGCACTTTCAGCCTAATCATAGCCATCGGCAGCCTTTATTTATTTCCCATCCAAAATGTCATCCCAGGCTTCTAGTTTGTGTTTTTGTTTGCTTGTTTTTGTTTATTATTTAAAATGAAAAGACACAAAGTGTAACCATCAAACCGGGTGACTTTCTGTGGGAACGGCTCTCGGCTGTCACTGCATTGCAGTGGTGGGAACTGGCATTTTAAGCTCTGTGTGGTGGTGGCTCAGAGGGACACGGGGAAGGGGGGGCTGAGGGAATGGGCTGAGAGCCCAAGGAAGCCCCCCGAGCTCTGCTGGTGCCTGCAGTGGCTTCCTGTGCCTTGTGACAGCCTGTTCCCTGAGGGGAAAACCAAACCTGAACAGCTCTGAGTCCCTCCCCAGCACACACGTGTGCCCAGTTCCCCCTCCCCGTGTGACTGCACCATCCCATGGCACATGCACAGCTCAGCTCTGGGCTGTCTGGAGCAGCACAGGCTCACTTTTCTCTCACTGTCTGACCTTTAGCATCTCCATGTGCTGACAGATGCATGGAAGAAAGTTAAACCTGAAGATCTCCCTGTCTTAGGGGCCCTTTGTTATTTTTAATTCACCTAAACTCTTGGCACCTTAAAACCTTAATTGCTGCCCTCAGTTGCACAGGGAAACTGTAACTGATTGCAACTTCTGCTTAGTGAGTGTGATCAATCCTGGTGGGATGAAACAGGTTGGATCACAGGAGCCCAGCTATGATTGGGTTGTGTTTCTGTCCAGGGAGCCCCTTAGGAGAGCACTGGGTTGAAATCATCTGAAAATGGGTACCAAATGCTAACCAGGACAGCCAGAAGGTTTGTTTGTGAGGCATAGGAGCTGCTTCAGCTGTTCACAAGTTGTTCTTGTGATTTAAATGGTTTATTTTACAAAGCTGAGAATATTTGTTCTGCCAAAGGCAGAGCTGAAGAAGGCTTTGGCTCGAGATGCAGTTGAACAAAGGTCTGTGTTTTGTTTAACAATCTTACTGCAGGCACAGAGCAATAGGCAAGGCTTATCATGTCAGTTCTTTTATTTTCCTCTTGACTTAATTTAAAGTTTGACAGGCAACTTAGGCTCTTCTCAGGGATGGTCCTGTCTCACAGACTTAGTGCTGAAACGTTAAGTTCCAGTTGTCAGGAACAGACAGAAGAAGCAGAGCTAGGCCAAGGGCAGACATTTTTTCCCTCCCCATCTTCTCTGTGTGCTGGTGATTAAGGAAAACAGTCATTTACCAAAGAAACTGTGGGGGTGAGTGGATGGTGCTCTGAAATCCCTTCTCCTTGCCTCTCCAGGGATGGGTGAGAGTGCCTGAGGGGCTGCAGGGGCTGTGGGCTGGCCCCTGGGTTCAGACAGCCTCGCTTGGTTGTGCAGAGGTGGCAAATCTGTTGATATATTTGTGCAAATCTAAACTTTCCTGGGTTTAAGCACTGGAAACAGAAATTATCCTTCTGTCAGCTCCTTTTTGCTGGATTTTATAGCTGCTGGATTTTATAGCTGCTCTGCTCTGCCTTTCTGTACAGCACGGGTCACAGAGTGGCTGTCTCCTCAGATTTTGTCTGAGTTCCTGAGCAAAGCTTCTACAGGTGATCTGGGGGAGGGAGGAGACAGAAGGGAGAACAAAGTGCACACGGGGGAGGCAGGAACAGGAACAGCAGAGGAATGGTGGAAAACTGTGGTCACAGATGGTAAAGCAAGAGGGTTCCTCGCCCTGCCTGCGGGAGCAGCACCCCCTGAGCAAACAGACCACGCTGTGGTGGCAACAGCAGAGGGAAGAAGATCAGTGCTTGGGGGAAATGCAGAGGCTGTCAAGCTGAATTCAGTGCTGGAAGGTTTCAGAAAATGAAATCAAAAAAGTTAAGGAGAAATGGGTGCTAAAACATGCAGTGGTGGGGTGTCCTTTGCTGATCCCTCCAGCTGCGTGGAGTTGGAGCTCACATTGGTGTTTTCTTTTCTTTGGATCTTGGTGGCTTAGTTGTCCCAGTTCCCTCCAGAGATCAGTGCTGTACACCCTCTCTCCTGTTGTTGGTGGCTGTTTGGGGTTGTGCTGTGATGTACCAGAACACAAGCTCTTGAGGGCAGTGCTGGGGTTTGTGTGGGTGGCTGTGCAGTGCCCAGGAGGGTGGGTAATCCTGGTCTTGGGCCTCATCAACCTGATTTGCCATCTCAATGCAGTTTGCTAATCTGGCTTCTTCTCCCTACCAGAATGAAGAGAAGAGGAACCTTTCCTTGGGGGGCCATGTGGGCTTCGACAGCCTCCCGGATCAGCTGGTCAGCAAGTCTGTCACCCAGGGCTTCAGCTTCAACATCCTCTGTGTGGGTGAGCACAGTCCTCTGCCAGAACACACGGGCTGAGCTTGGGGCCAGGGTTTCTTGTGTGTCCTGCTGTGCCACAAGCCTTGGCAGTGACTTCAGCGAGTCAGAAATGCCAAACTCCCTTAAAATCACATTGAGTCAAAGCAGGAGAATTTCCGTAACCAGTGAGGAATTGCTCATCCCCTCCACTGCAGCAGCCTTGCAATAGGAAGGATTAAGGGAAGGCTGTGTATGGCAAGTAAAGTATTTCCATTTGCAAACTGGGGCAGCTGGCACAAGCAGCTCTTGGTGAATATGATGTCCAGATAGATGCAGTCAGATGCACCATGGATTAGCTGAGAGCTGCTGGTGGTAACTTGGTCATTTCTGAGTGTAAACCTGCACCCCAAATCTGGGAATAAGAGGTTTGTGTCTGAGCTGTGCGTGGTCAATGCCTTCCCAGGTGGGTCAGAGGGCTTGAAGCATGGTCACCTCTATGCTAGGAAAGGGAGGGGGAGTGTTCCTGTTCCTGCTGATTGTAGTGCATTTATCTGGGAGATTGTGAGCAGGTGCAAGGGGCTGACTTTAAAATAACCTCATTATATTCGTGGTTTTAACTTTGGTATTGATGTGATCTAGCAGGCAATCATGTCTGGAGTACTAGAGACAAATTGCTTCCCGTGATGAGATGAGCATTATTTTTGATTTGGCTGGTTCTTGTATGGTGGATGAGGTCTGAAGTGTGACCTGCTAGACCAGCAAAAATACATCCGGAGGCAGCAGCTCCTGTGGCTTTGTGTTGACTGTTCAGTGGCAACCTGACAGCTTTGAGAAGGTGCCTGTGCCATACCCAAGCCACTCTGGCACCACAAGTAAAGAGCATGGCTGGAATCACAGTCTTGAACTTCACAGACTTGTTCTTTAGCGGAAGGTTAACTGCAGAAGAGGGCAATATGGTTTTAATTAGTATCATTCTTGGGGATACCAGAATGGATACTTCTACATTCTCATCTGGCCTTTGGGGTTTTTTTGGACAAGAAAGAAAAAGCTCCACCCTGTTTGCCAGTTCCTACTCCCAACAGTGCCCACAACTGAAGAGGAGAATGCAGTTGACATCAGTAGTGAGTTCTCCATATATCTCCTCTCAGAATAATCTGGAGCACCAGCTGGCATTGTTTTCTTGCACAACTCTTAGCCACAGCTGGTAGGAAACAGTATGTGCCTCTGCCCTGCTCTGAGCAATGTGAGGTGTTTATCCTCCTGCAAAGAGCAGAGCCTGTGGTGCTGGAAGAAGGAAAGAGTCCAAAGCCCTTGGCAGCAGCCATGGCATCTCCCTGGAACAGAACTTTGCTCCCCCTCCTGCTCTCCCAGCAGGGTATCTGCTGTAGGGCTCCTCAGCAGTGCCTGTCTCTGCTGAAGTGGTAGCAGGATGGACTGCCTGGGAAATGAGCAGGGAGTAGCAGGTTGTCTCCTTGGGTTTTGCCTCTGTTCACTGCCGTGGCCAATGATTCTGTGTGCAGGGAATGAGCAGTTTAAATGGAGTCCCTTGTTGGCCAGTCTGGAAATGATCAGAGTCTGGTTTTGTTACGAGGAGCAGCAGTTCAAAGCCTTTCTGGCTCACAAACAGCTTGTCAGCCAAATATTCTGAGATGTAGCTTTTTGTGATGCATCCCAGGCATCCTTTGATGGCTCCTAAAATTGTGCTCTCCAGAGCTTCTCTAGTACAGAGTCCCAAGCAAAGTCAGGGAACACGGAGAGGAAAATGGTGTTTTGCTGTGCTCTATGATACTCACTGAGAGATGAGACCCAAGTGCTCTGTGCTGGCTTTGCATTGAGCATGAGAGGCCTTCATGAAGGCAGATCCCGTGTGACAATTACCTGTCTGTCCACGAGCGATTTGTAGCCACCTTTCACAGTATAATTTACTCTGCTCTCTAATTAACGTGCTTTGAAGTACCTGTGACAAACCCATGCTGCAGTGAGCCGATGATTTGTCCTTCCTAGGTGAGACTGGCATTGGGAAATCCACCCTGATGAACACCCTGTTCAACACCACGTTTGAGACGGAGGAGGCGAGTCACTACGAGAGCGCGGTGCGGCTGCGGCCCCGCACCTACGACCTGCAGGAGAGCAACGTGCACCTGAAGCTCACCATCGTGGACGCCGTCGGGTTCGGGGATCAGATCAATAAAGATGAAAGGCAGGTCTCGTGCCATCTGCTCGGCCTTGGGGGGCTGCCCCTGGTGCTTCCCCACGGGGGTCTGCTCGCAGCACTGCAGAGCTGCTGCTGGTACCGGGGCAGTGCTGGCTCTGGCTCTGGGCACTGGGTGTGGAGGGGATTGGGTGAAGAGCCGAAAAGAGAGGTCGTAGGAGGTCTTTCCAGCAGGGAATGGTGTCTTCCAGCAGTGTGAGCAGTTAACAAGCTGTCCTCAGTGCAGGGTCAGGAATTATCTGCTGTGGCAGTGCTTGGTGTTTCTGGACTTGTCTCATTTAATTACACAAATGTCTTGTTCAAGCCCCAGGTAAAGGCTTCTGGGACTCCAAGGTCTCTTCTTGTCATGTTGCATTGCTAAGCCAGATGGCTCAGCCCTGAGATGTGGGCAGAGTTTGGTCTGGGCAAGTAGTCATCTTTCCATGCCCCACTGTCCTTAGACTTTGCAGTGCAGCCTCAGGAATCTCCAGCAACCTTTGGATTATGAGGTCTGTGTGTAAACACCACACATTTCCTGTTGAAAGGCTAAATTGTTTGAGTCTCATAACTCTACTTTAAGTGACACCATGGAATGTCCAGGAGAACTCCTTAAGCCCTTAAGCTGTTGCAGTCTCTGGTTGCTAATGGGCTGGTTTTAGTTACAGGCCGATCGTAGAGTACATTGATACGCAGTTTGAAAACTATTTGCAAGAAGAGCTGAAGATCCGCCGGTCCCTCTTCAACTACCACGACACGAGGATCCACGTCTGCCTGTACTTCATCACCCCCACGGGGCACTCGCTCAAGTCCTTGGACCTGGTGACGATGAAGAAGCTGGATAGCAAGGTAAGGCAGTGGAGACCACGAACTCTCTTTCTGGAATGCTTCTGTTGGTCCTGATTGTCATGTGGAAGGTTTTGTTCCTTTCATGTAAGTGCTGGACTCCTGCATGGCAGCTGGGCCATTTTTAGGACTCTGGTAAAGCTTTGTCTGCTGGTGGTTGCTGAGGTCCTGTGCTTGTTTTCTCATAGACTTTTCTGAAGAATGTCAGGAAAAACCTTTTTTCAGGTTGGTTGTGTAAATTCTAGAGCATCCCTCTCTGTAAGAATCTTACCCAGATTAGTTGGTATTTATAAAGCCATCAGCTGCAGCTTTATCAGCTGTGCAGGTGAGGAAGCCTTCCAGCTGCAGCAGCTGAACTGTGGAAACTGGAGCCACCTTTGCTGTCCTGACCTGTCAGCAGGGACAGAGGGGCTGAGAGCCACCAAAACTAAAGATATCCTAAGGTGGTAGTCAGTGCTGAGGAGACAAGGGCTGAGGAGAAGATTTGTGTGTGAGCTGTCAATGCTGGCAGTGCCCAGTGATCTGGATAGGAGATCATAGTGTCTTCTGAAAGTGTAAATAGGGTGAGGATTCTCAAGGTCATGGGAATCCTAAAAGTGGGTCATGAGAGGGTCTAGCTGGGGGTTGTTTCTTTGTGCATAAGCAATTTTGCCTTGGGGGCAGTGGTTATTTAATGGGCTACTTGCTGATGCTCCTGCAGCTCAGAGCAAGTTTCTGACACACTTTTGGGTGTTTCAGCTGATTTCCAGGAGGCTTCAAAGGTCACTGGTGGCAGCAGCATCTCTTGTTTTCTTCTCAAGAGTTTCCTGTCTTTCAGAGCAGTGTTTTGGCAGCAAGGTGGTTCCTTTCAGGTGGCAGGTGCTGATCACCCTACAGGGCAGGACCTGGGGATCCCCTGGATTGCACAGGGGGAGCACTCTCTTCTCTGGCTGCTGTTCCTGTGCAGCTCTGTGGGACTTTCCTGGCAGGCAGAGTTCCCCCTGCTGCAGTCCCTGCTCCTTGCCCTCCCTGCCTGGGGCTCAGGCCTGCTTTTCCTTGGCCCCAGCCCAGAGCAGGCACTGGCTTCCCATTGCAGTGGGCTGTTTGTAACTGTAGTGCCTGTTACACTGACTTCATCAGGAATCCAAAAACTTTCCCTTAATAAACTCTTGTCTCTTGGTGCAGTGCCAGCATTACATGTTCCCAGAAATATGTTTGGAGGAAAGCTTTTGCACGATTCCCCTTGGTGCTGGTGGTCCCACAAAGCATTTCTCTTCTTTTCCTTCTGCATTCCCTACTTTTCACATCTCCCTGTGGCTGCCTTTAATGTGGTCCTTGGGTAGTACCAAAATAAATCCTTTGTACTTGTGCAGAGATGAAAACTTTGTGCACACGCAAGCTTTTTATGTTTCTAAACTTCTACTTAAATAGAGCTCTCTGGAGTCATTTTATCCCTTCTTGCCACGGCATGAGAACATCCTGGGTTTCCTGCTGTGGTGGCTTCACACAGGCAGGCACATGGAAGTGAATGAGCAAGTAGAGCCCATTGATATTTTTGGGATTTATGTTGCATTTCTGCACCAGTGTCATCCCAGGTCACTGGGGTGCTTTCCAGGCACTCCCTAAAGGCTTGTGCATGGCAGCCCCGTGCCCCTTCCCCCCTGCACTCCCCAGTGGTGCTGGGGCAGTGTGGGCAGGGGGTGCCAGCAGCCCCCAGGCAGTTCTGTCCCCTCTGGGTGGTGACAGTGAGTGGTGGCTGTGGCTGAGCAGAGGGGACATGCCCTGCTGGGTGAGCACTCCTGACCCTGGGTCTGCCTCTCGGGCAGCTTCACAGGGCTGGTGGCCCCTGTTGTACAGCTGAAGAGGTGAAAGGTGGATCAGAGGCAATGCTTTGCCCGTGCCCTGCTGGCTCAGCCTCTGAGCCTGGTTTAACAGAGTTTGTAGGGCCCTGGCTCAGTTCCACCTTTGCTTTAGCCCACCAGTGGCATGGCATCAGGTGCTGGGCAGGCTCTTGAATCTGTGTGATGATTTCAATAACAAATCTTACCGTTAGTGAAAAATTTACAAAATCCCTTCACAGGGTGAAGTTGTTTCGTAAACAAAATCTTCCATTGTACTGTAAAACAATATCTGTTTGGCTGAGCTCATGGCCAGCTGTTGTTTGGGATATTTAGTTACAGGCAGAGAGCAGAAGCATCTTCTGAAGTGGTTGTAGGTAGATGGGATGTGTCTGGCTGGCTGCAGAGTGCCCAGCCCAGCTCCCTGGCAGTGCCTGTCCCCTGGCAGATCCCACTCCAGAGCGGGGGGCACGTGAGCCCTGAGCTGACCCTTTTCTGCAGGAGATGTGGCTCCTGCTCAGCCCTCAGCAGGCCAGTGAGGCACCCAGCTGTGGCCATGGCCCTGTTACCCTTGTAAGGAGGACATCGACCTGCTGAGCAGTGCAGTGAGCAGCAGGCCTTGTTCTGGGGGGGTTGTGGTCCTTGGTAAAAGAGGCCAGGGCAGTGGCTGAGAAAAAGGAATTTAGTCTCTCAGATAAATTTGCAAATTGAGACTGTCTTCATTTGTAGCAAGTAAATGCTCTTGTGTTTCTGAGTGCTAAAGCAGAGCCGGGGGTGGGGAACCCGAGGAGAATGGAAAAAACACTGAGCTACAGAGAACTTGAGCTGGGAAAGTGAGGCCATTTATTTTAATGGGCACCCATTGGAGACCAGCTGGCTGCTATGAAGTTCAGCTCTGTAGGACAAAAAGCGTTGGCTGTCGGGAAATGTTAGATGGCAAATCAGACTTTCCCCTTATTTGTCTGAATTCTTGTGTTTTACTGCTCTGAATTTGGCTGCTGTTCAGACAGACGAGTTCTGTTTTTGTTTGTTTAGCAGGGGTTTGCAGTGTCACACTTGGCTTTTCTGGACATAGCAGCATTGTCTAACAGAGGTTCCTGTGACAGGTCCTGCCCTGCTGTAGCTCTCTCGAGCACAAGGCCACAGTGAGCCCCATCCCACCTGTGGGATGTGGGATGTGGCCTCATTTACTCTTGATCGTGGTGGGTACTGGGGACAGGGGGACCTCCCCACTCTGCAGCTTGTGGGTGGCTGTGAAGCCTGGCTGATGAAGCTGTGTGGGGTTTGGTGACTGCTGGCTGATGTGAAACCAAAGCTGAGCAAGAGCAGCATGAAAGCAGATCTCCAGTCTGCTGTGTGGCACTCTGCACCTTCCCTGGGTGGTCCATGTAACCCACACAGCGTGCCCGAGGTGTGATCCTCTCCCAGAGGCTCAGGGAGTCCCTGGGGAGGATCCACAGGTACTGCCAGAAACCTGAGGAGTCCCTGCTCTCTCTGCTTGAGCACGGGCAGGCTCCATCAGCTCAGGGCAGCGTTTCAGCCTTGTGCTTGTCTGCTAAAGCAGCCTGTCAGCACAGCCAGAGTGGAGGGGTGACAGCAGGAATGTGACAGTTCCCCTGTCTCTGATGTGTGTAACACGAGAGAGCTTTGATCTGCTCTTGTGCACTTAGCGCAGGGTGGGTGGTTTGTCTGAGCCTTGTAGCCTGATCGTGCTGGAAAACCCTTCCCTCTAGTGTTCAGCTGCAGCTCCTGAGCAAACACAGCCCCGCGGTGGTATTAGGAGCTGTGAAGTGTAAATGTAAAGCAGCCAGTGGGGCAGGACCCGGGTCACCCCGACACGGCTGCTCACCTGGGGGTGTGTCCTTCCTCCCTCCCTGCTCAGGTGAACATCATCCCCATCATAGCCAAGGCAGACACCATCTCCAAGAGCGAGCTGCACAAGTTCAAGATCAAGATCATGAGCGAGCTGGTCAGCAATGGAGTGCAGATCTACCAGTTCCCCACGGACGATGAGGCAGTGGCTGAGATCAACTCTGTGATGAATGTGAGTGATGCTGCCAAGAGCTGGGACAAATTAAATTGCTGCACAAAGATGCATTTGAAGGGCGAGTGTCTTTGGGAGTGTCCAGACACTGAATCTGTTGGAAAGTCGAGCTGTGGGTCTGACAGATGCCGAAGGCTGTTGCATACAGAATTAATTAAAATGTGGCTCATGTTTAATCTGGGGCTCTCTGGAGAAACTCCAGAGAATTTGTTTTACTGAATTTTTGAAAAAATACTTTCTTCAAAATCCATTCTGTCTGCTCTTAGGCTACTTTACATTTGAGGAAGGAGAAGTTTTGAATAAAAATTCGACAGTCAAGATTTTATATTAGCCTTCTGACTTAAGGAGGCTAAGCAGAGAAAACCCAATTTAAAGTAAAGAAGAAAAATTGTTAGTTTCCATTTTGTCTTTTCTGAAATTCAAAGATCAAATTCAGACCTGGCTGAAGCACATGCAAAACACTTTCAAGCTTCCTGTCTCCCAAATTAGAGTGCAGCTATTGCAGTAGAAACAGCTGAAATGTTTCCATGTTAATTTTATAGATCAGAAGCATCTTTTTTATCAAAATGAACTTTTTCCTGCATAGCTGTTTCTGATTAAATGCTTTGTCTTTTCTTTCACCCTCCCCCCGTTTTTTTTTCCTTTTTTTTAAATTCAGTAATTTCTGGGTCATCTAGATATATATTTTCACTGTAATAGTTCTTTTTTGCTGAATTCATAGAAAATTTGGAGGATTCACTCTTTTTTAATAATTGCAAGCTGCATACATTGGAGAGAAAAGCTGGTGTCATGCTTGCTTGGCTTTTTTTTTTCCTTCCTTTCCCCAATGAAAATATTTTTGGCCACTTCTCTCCCAGTTCCACCCTTCTGGATCCATTTCTTCTTCGTTGTGAAGGGTTCTGTCAGCCTTGCCCTACCCAAGCACCCGCTCCATGGCTCTTCCCTGCAATCCCAGGGATGATGCTCTGTTTCCTCACTGTGCCTGGTGCTTTGCAGACCTGGAGAGCAGCAGGCACACACTGTGTGCTGCACATGTGCCTTGCAGTGCCCACACACCCCGAGCTGTGCCAAGGCCCGTGTACTTGGCTGTGCTTTCAGCAGGGCAGGGAGTGCCCCACGCCTGGCACGTGAGAGCAGCCTGAGAGATGGAGAGAGGAGAGCAGGAGTGACCTTGGTGTTCCTACAACATCTCCCCAGCCAGCACTGCTGGGGAGCTGTGCTGTGGCCCCACACTGCTCCTGGTGTGACATCCCAGGTCATGGCAGCGACTGCTCCGAGGGTCAGGGATCGGGAGGTTCGGAGGGAGGATCATGGAAGCACATCCTGTGCCTGGGGGAGGGGGGGTCTCAGGGTCAGGCTGATCTCTGGGGGGTTGCCCCATGCTCTGAGTCCCTGCCTTGGCTCTGTTTCAGGCTCATCTGCCCTTTGCCGTGGTGGGGAGCACGGAGGAGGTGAAGGTTGGGAACAAGCTGGTGCGGGCTCGGCAGTACCCGTGGGGAGTGGTGCAAGGTGAGGGTGCCCACCCCAACCCCGTGTGCTCACACACCCCACCCCAGCCCTGGCCCTGCCAGCCCCTCTGCTCTGCTCAACAGTGCAGATTCCTCCTGTGCAGCCTCCTGGGGGCTGGACAATCTTTCCTTTGAATTCCCATTCCTACCAGCAGGTAGGAAGGTCGTCAGGAATCCCTCCAGCCAAGGGGCTGTGTTGTGCCCCGAGCAGAATTCCTTGGGATGAGAGTGTCTGGAGTCAATCTGTGCATACCTTTGTGCTCCCCCACTGTGCCTGCAGTTTGCTGACTTGTCCCCTCGCTTCCCTCAGTGGAGAATGAGAGTCACTGTGACTTTGTGAAGCTGCGGGAGATGCTGATTCGGGTGAACATGGAGGATCTGCGGGAGCAGACCCACACCCGCCACTACGAGCTGTACAGGAGGTGCAAACTGGAGGAGATGGGCTTCAAGGACACAGACCCAGACAGCCAGCCCTTCAGGTGAGAGGCCTTCACATCTAGCATCAATTTAGAGCCATAGTTTGGTACTGACAGCCCCAAAAAGTGGGAGCTTTGTCGGTGGTACCCATGGTGCAGGGCTGGAAAATAGTAGCACTGGGTTTGAACTTTGCAGCTGACTTGGATGTTCCCTTCCCTGACTCTTTGTCTTATAGCAACACAGACAGGCATGCATTTCCCCATCCCTCACTCATCCGTGTCCAAAGAGTCTGGATTTCATTTGCTTTCTTCCCCAGCCTCCAAGAAACGTACGAGACCAAAAGGAAAGAGTTCTTGGGCGAGCTCCAGAGGAAAGAGGAAGAAATGAGACAAATGTTTGTTAACAAAGTCAAGGAGACGGAGGCAGAGCTGAAGGAGAAGGAGAGAGAGGTGGGTGTGCCAAAAACCTGTGAGGAGCCCAGAACACAGCCAGCAGGGAATCTGGGTCTGGGCAATGTCTGGGTCCTGGAAGCACAGGCAGCTGTTGAGGAGACTCCTCAGCTGAGGCACAAACACACATATGTATCCCTGGTTTAGGTCCCTCAGAAACCTCTTCCCTGCCCTGTGCCATGTGCAGGAAACTTGGTGCTGTCTGGTGACAGAAAGGCAGTGGCAGATGTTTAGGGGAGCATCCATGTCAGGGAGACTTCACCCCGAGCCCTCTGGACAGCAGAGTAAAGGGGCAGCTGGGACTGAGGAGGAATTAAAGGGGCCATCCTCAGAACCAGAGAGGAACAACAGAGGCCACAGTGTCACCAGCCCCGTGCAGGGCTGCAGGTGAGCTGGGATCCTCAGTGCACCTTCCAGGGCTCACACTTCCTCCTGCTTTGCTGTGGGGCACCAGGTAGAGCTGGATTTATTGTGTCTTCCCTGCCCTTGGTGGGTGCTGGGTGCCAGACCCTGCCAGCACCCTGGGGGTGGGGGGTTCGTGTGGGAGGTGTGACAGGGGCTCTGGGGCAGGGGAGCACAGCCCAGTGTCTGCTGGAGGAGGTGCTGAGAGGGTCTGTCTCCTGCCAGCTGCATGAGAAATTTGAGCACTTGAAAAGGATACACCAGGAGGAGAAAAGGAAGGTGGAGGAGAAGAGGAGGGAGCTGGAGGAAGAGATGAATGCCTTCAACAGGCGGAAAGTGGCGGTGGAAACCTTGCAGTCCCAATCCTTGCAGGCTACCTCACAGCAGCCACTGAAGAAGGACAAAGACAAGAAAAAGTAAGTGTCTGGAGTCTGCCCCTGGGAAGCTGGAGGTCTGCTCAGATGCTTTAATGTTTGGTCAATTGCTTGGACAGCACATGGAAAAGGGGATTTTGGAATCCTAATTCCCACCCTTCTGACTCTTTACTCAAAGCAGAGGAGAGACAGGGCCCTCCTGTGCCCTGGCACTGCCCAGGAGAAGCCTGGGCAGCTGCAGGTGGGAGGGATTTGCAGTTTGGGGCCACTGTCTGAAGGCCAGTGGTTCTGTGGATTCACTCTTGCCTCCGGGACAGCCAGTTCAGGTGGTCCTGCAAGCTGTCTGCTCCTGGAGACAAGTGGGAAGGGGACTGGAAATAATCTGCATGTTCTCCCCAGCAGAGAGGAGTGGGGACAACCCTGACACAGCTGTAATGTCTCCTGCATGCAGTCCCCATCACTCACTGCCTTGCTGCAGGCCATGGGCTCTCTTCAGAGAGGGTGCTTACTTTATTTTTAAAGGCAGAGCTGTAAAGAAGGAAACAGCAGCTTAGAGTAAAGATGCTTTGGAAATTCATTAGGGCTCCATGTGAAATGGGGCTCCAAGACACAGTTCTGATTACAAGAAAATTCATTTCCCCTAAAGGCAGAACTCTTATCTTAGCTTGCTGCAAGTTAATTGGCATTGCTGAAGCCAGCAGAAGTGAGGGCATGTAAATAATGCTGCTCAGCATTAGTTGGTTGTGTAATGATAGAGCAGGAGGAGGACAGATTTTAAAAGAAAAGGTGGAGGATGTGATCCTGCTTCCATTCAAGCCAGTCTCTGAGGAACACTGGCCAGGGAGCAAAATGAGATGCACCATCATGCAAGCTGGTGATTCTGCTATTCCAGCACTTTTTGTTACTTCTCCTTGCATGAAGGAGCTCAAGAGCCTGAACTGCATTCTGTCAAACCCAGAACAGACTGGTGACAAGGCTTTCTGAGCCTCTTAATGATAACGAGAAAAAAACACCATAGAGAGTAGCAACATCTGAGTTTGTGCTTGGCAGTGCAGCGTTTGGCTTCACGTTGCTGATGAGATCTTGTGCTCTGTCATTTCCCTGCTGTGAACTGCAGCACCAGAGGAGCTCCTTCTGTGTACTGACATCCTAGTAATTTGTTTCTGCCTGTGTTAGATAACAGGGTAGATTATTTGTTTCCTTGGAGTGTAAATGTGTTGGTGTTAAAACCAAAGCACTCTCTTCTGCAGACCTCTGACATGCTCTGGGCATGGCCCACCTCACAGAGTCCAGATGGTTTGCCAAATAGTTTGCTGAAAATAGGGTTTAGTCCAGCTAAGCTCACTTGTGAGTTAGAGGCTGACTCCTGGGGCCCAGGGCTGCCCTGGGGAAGGTGAGCATGCTGAGCCACACGCTGTCACTGTGGTGGGCATGGACTGTGCAGGTGAGCCAGGAAACGCTGCAGCTCCCCCTCAGCTCCCTCTGGCTGCAGCAGAAATGGGTTTCCTGTGCTTTGCTGGGTTTAGCCCTCCTGGAGATGTGAGTCTGACCCTTCCTCTGCTGGGTGGTGGTTGGACACAGGCCGTGGTCAGGAGGAGGCAGCTCAGGGGGTGCAAAGGTGTGAGGGGCACCCTCAGCATGTGCTCTGCACAGGGGGACCCTGCACAGTGCTCTGCAGCTGGAGGAGGTGCAGCATGGCCAGGGTGGCTTTGCATTGGGGTTTTTTTGCACACCTGTGAGCTAGTGTGTTTTTTTGGGATTTCTGCTCAAGTTAAATAACAAAGTTTGTAATAAAACTTTCAAAGGAAGGTGCCTCCCCTTGGCTTTGCCAGTGACATGACTTCCCAGGCCCCCTCTTCGTCTGGGAAGCATCGAAGGGAGCTGAGGGTGCTGTAAGCCCTGAGTGTCCCAGCACAGCCTGAGCCCCCCCTGCAGTGCTCCAGGCAGGGGGTTGGTGACACCCACAGACCCTGCGGGCACTGAGAGGATCTGGGTGTTCCCAGGGAAGCAGCAGGAATACCTTTGCCAGGTTTCTTACCAGGATCTGTCCACTCAACCAGCCTAGAAGCAGCTGGGATTGGTGACCTGGTGGCTGGCAGTGCTCTCCTCCAGGACCAGCAGCCAAACTTCCCCCCCTGAGCCCATGGCTGGGGCTCGGCCCATGGCTGTGGGTGGAGAGGGGAGGGGAGGGGAGGGGGACCCAGAAAGGTCTTTGGGGGGCATCACTGCCAGGAGAGCCCCTATGCTCCCCTGGGGATGGGAATGGAGGAGCTCCAGGGTTTGGGGGCAACATGTGGGGTCTTCACAGGAACTGGGAATGTATTGTGAGACTGCAGGAGGGGTGTTTTTCCTTGCTTCTAGATTTAGGAGAACTAGTTGAACCCTCTGTCATCTCCTGGTTCAAGACAGTGGTTTTGACAGCTTCAATACCTGAAAGGTGGTGATGGAAGGATTGTAGGTGCTGGGGAAAAGCAGAGTGTTTGTGCTGTGCAGAGGGCCTTGGAGGGGTGCTGTCATCTGAAGCCTTCAGCTGCCCCAGCAGTGTTTGTCCTCCTCCTCCTCCTCCCTTGGTTTTAACATATTTTGCTACATTTTGCTTTTGTTTGATTTTCATAACTTTAATTCATGCTTTTTTTTTTATGTTTTGTTTCTTTCAGTTAATCACACACAGACTTTCAGGCCAAGAGTGGACTTGGTGCTTTCATGTGTTAAGTTGCTTGAGTTTCCCACCCTGTGACCCTTCTCATAACACTGTGTGCGTGGACCAAAGTGACAATGAGCGTCTCCGGTGGTGGCAGTGACCCTCTGTCACCTGTGCAGAGTTATCAGGAGGTTTGCAGGAACTGACCTAACCTGTACATTTTGTTAAACAAAGCCAGCTAATCCCTCAAGTTAAGATGTTTTGTTCCAAACCCAGCGACTGAGCAGCCGAGTATGAACTGACCGTAACTGTCTGAACTCATCTTACCCACCAGCTGAATAACTGCTTTCTGCATTTAGGTTTTTTAACTGGCTAAGGTGACTGCTCATTGACCTTCCCTAGTACATGCACAGTGAGAGGAGTGGTATGAAAAATGCTGAAATGTTTATTTTTCTAACAAAATTCTCAAATTTTTAGAATGGATAGAAAAACACAGTGCTTAGGCTTTCTGCCCTGGGAATCTTAGAGTAACCCTCATTCCAGTAATTCTGTATTTAATCCTGAATTACTCTAAACACTTTCTACATCATTTATAATATATATATATATAAGGAGAGAGAGAGAGTGGTTAATAAAATTCATGGGACAATGTTTTGAATTTTCTTAACTGCTAAAGTAGAACATTTATAGAGAAAGGTTTTCATAAGAGTTTGTTGAATAATGTGGAACTACAGGATTTGTGTAACTTTTCAGTTGTCACTTACCAGTGTATTTACTGTTGTGGAAACTATTTAAGCCATCATCTTTACTTTTACTCTTTAACCTTAAACTTACAATGTGCCTAATAAGGAGAACCCCTGCTCCTGAGCTGTGCTCTGTGTTTATGCTGACAGGCTCTGTTCTTCTTAGAAGGGGCTTCCTTTGACACTCCTCATGCCTAGAAATCACAGCCTTGTTTTCCTGGGCAACTGAGCTTAGAGGAATAATTAGGATCAATATTAATTTTTTCCACTCAAACCATTTTGTGACTAGGCAGGACAATAACTGAACAGAGTTACTAGCTATGTTGTCATGGAAAAATAGCTGGACCCAATTCCATTTATCCATCAGATCCTAGGCTAAACAAAAGGAAATATTTTATATTAACCCTCACATAGTGTCTTTAGAGTTTATCAAAACACTGGCTGGCTAAGTGTTAGTTGTGAGTGTGTGTGTTTTTATTTAGTTATTAATGTTGCAGGATTTTTCTGATGTGATTTTTACTCCAGACTTGTCTTTGGGCTGTCAGCAAACTCCTGCTGTGCCGTGCAGAGGGAGAGTCAGGGCCTGGGCCCCACTGTCCAGGGGCTTTGCTGCACTCTGAGGTTCTTTACCTCGCATATCCCATTAAAGCAGCTTGTTTTTCCTTTCTGAATACATGCTCAGGTGTCAAACTGTTTTCCTATGGACATTGGCCTTTCCATGGATATCCTGACAGTCCTGTCAGTGTTACTTGATGCTCGTAGGAAAGAACCTCACCAAGACCTCACGGTACCTTTTAGAACAGGCTGTTGTTCAAAGAGTAAAAATTCTGCACTTGTTGGGAGTCTGCTGAAAGCTGAACGTTTAATTATTAAGGCTGTGCCTCCAGGTTAGATGTGTTTTAAACAGTAACTGTCAAATGTTGGGAGGGTTAGTGTGGTTTTCTCAAACCCAGACAAGGAACCCAACCCTCTGTTTCGTGCAAAAAGACAATTCCACCTCACCTCTGACTGCAGTCCAATCATGTAGCAATTTATTTGTTATTGATTTTTGCTAATGAGAGAAACTCTGGTGCACTAATTGCCTGAGCAAGCAGCACTCTTTCGTTCAGTGTTTTGCTTCTCAAGGCCAATGCTGGCATGAAACAGTGACTGGTGGTACTGGTGTGGCCCCAGCTGCCTCACCAGTGTGTTCCCAGTCAATAGTTCTCTCCTGATCTCATGCTGCAGCCAGCAAGATCTATGCAAATGATTTCTCTCTGCCCTGGCTCATCAGAGATCAATTCTTTTTTCCTAGAATAACAGGTAGTTAAGAAAAGCGATGATTACAAAGAAAGAGTAAAAAACCTTCAAATCCATGGGCATTGCAGAGAAATTTACAGCTTTTTCTGATGACATTCAGAATGTATGTAAGAATATTTTAATGACTATGATTATTATATTACTTTGACTTTATGTTGTGATGGACAGCCCTTGTCCTTGTAGTTGCTTGTTCAACATCACAATCTCCCCAGTAGGACTCAGTCATATTTTTTTCCCCAGTACTTGTTTTTTTCCTTTGGCTGAGACAAGATTTAAATATTGTGGTATATAGGGTAGTTCTATATCTTATTTTTATTTAACAAGTTACAAATATGTGGTGATTCTAATCTCATCCAGTCCGAAGACTTACATCTGGTAGGGTAGAAGAAGTGAAAGAAAACCCTTCAGAAATGACTGAAACCATTCAGTTACACATCCTTTGGCTGTTTTATACATTTATCTGTAAAAGATCGGTATTAATGGGAAAAACTATCCATTTTTTTATCATTTAAACATTTACCATCATGTATGTTGTCTGCTTTCTAATTTAAATTGTGTTTTGTGGGTCTCTGAGGGGGGTTCACACCTGGCTGTGGTGGGTGCCCCAGAGTGGAGATGGGGTGGGTGGTTTGGGGCCAAGGAGGCTCCTGGAGACCTGCCTGGGGGACACAACCCTCTGGGACGTGCTGCATCCCTTTGCTTTGTCATTCCCAGCGTGTTTGGGTTCGTGGTTTTGGGTTTTTTTTTACTTTCATTTCTTTCCACTCACTTTGTACTTTTTTTCTTTTATTAAATCTCACGTGTATTTTGAGTTTTTGTGGTGTCATTTATTTGATGGTGCATTTTCTGTGCTATCCAGTCATTATCTGTATTATCTGTCAAAATAATACTGTGTCATGATTGCAAATCTTACCAGTCACAGGCTGTCTTGTGACTATTGGGAGCATTCAAAAATATAATTAGCTAATTAATTAACAACTAGCTAATCATAGAGTATGCAGAAATGCACCTCATCTGTAATCTGGGGAGAAATTCTAAGATATTAATTCCAAGGCCATCCCTGTTTGGGCAGGAGCCTTGAAGCTCGTTGGTTCATCTGCTTTGTGGGGTCTGGTGGCTGAGCAGGTTCTACCAGCAGCTTTGCTGATGTGATGGTGCCCAAAGAGGTGATTGAAGGGTAGGATGAGAAGGGAGCAGAGCTGGAGGGTTTCCAGGGGGCACTTCCAGAGCTGTGTCCTTTTCTGAAGAGGCACATCCTGTGCTTAGGGTGAGGCCAACAAAGGAGCACAGCGTTGGTCTGGGGTTCTGCCTTCAGAGAGCTGAAGCTTTACCCAAAGGCTTGTTCTCTGGGCCAGTGCTGCACACAAAGTTGTGTGCAGGTGACTTTGGGCCCCCTGGGCTGTGTTTGGTGCTGGACTGAGGTGGGTGCTGTGCTCAGACACAGCTGGCATGGGGAGCTGGGCTGAGGCAGCGTCTGCTCCAGTGCTGCTTCTCTGGGAGCTTCTTCTGCAGCCCCAGCTTGAGGAACAAAACCTCAGCAGTGAGGTGGGTGCTGCCCGTGTGTTACAGTCCCAGAGCCAAGGCCCTGGGATGTGCTGGTGCTTTCCCTCAGGACACAACCCAACCCCTGCCTGGTCTCCTTGTCCTTGGCTGCTCCGTGGGGACTGCACAGCTGAGAGGGATGGCTCCAGGCAAGGGGGCTGCAAAGCCACTGCCCCAGCTCTGTGTGCCCCAGCTCTGTGTGCCCCAGCTCTGTGTGCCCCAGCTCTGTGTGTGGTGGCAGTGCCTGCAGTCCTGGCCGGGCTGGGGGCAGCTCCTCAGCTCTCCCATCCTGGCTCTCCATCCCATGGGACTCCTCAGGTGTTCCATCAGCAGTCTTTCCTCAGGAAAACTTAAATCAGTCCTCTGATTACCAGTTCCAAAGAAGATGATGGCAGCTGGGGAGCTTCTCCAAGTTCAATGTCTGTGCCCAGCCCCAGCTACATTAGAGTGGGGCTTTGACCTTTCGTGCTGTCTTTACTCAATGTAAATAACTGAAACTTAAACACTGATTCTTTTTTGTTCTTTCTGTAGCTTCTTTAGTCTTCCCAGTGCCTACTCCATAACAACAGGAAGATATTAATTAGAAGATTTATTAAGGCCAAAACATCTCATGCAGAAGAAATTAATTGGTGCTTTCACCTTTAAGCTTGCAATACATTGCACAGAAGAGAATATGTAGCAAGGACTAAGATGCACCGTGTCTTTTGATGGGGAACAGTTTGCTTGATCAGGTTTCTTGGTAAAGTTGAAATCCAAGATATTTGCCAAAAGGTAAACTGCTAATTCAGGCTGCTGCATGGCTGGCACTAAAACCAGAATGCTAATTTTGGAGTGACAGCCCCTCCCAAGCAGTTAACACTGACTGACTCCAGGGAGATGAGGGACAAAGCTGGGGTAGTGTGAGGGGCTTTTGGCTTTGCTGCTTGAGCTGCCGCAGTAACAGGGTCCCAGGGGTCCTCTCCTGTCTGGTTTTGGGGTGTAACTGGAGAACCTGATGTCCCTAACCTGACACCTATAGCCTGACTCCCTAATCTTTCGGCTGGATTCTCACCTATCATAGCAATAACTCCTCTGTGCAGCTTTCTTCTGTCTGCTTACAGGTTTTGTAACCAAAACCCCCCAATCTCCCTCTGTTGAGTTTTCTGAGGGCAGCACGTGCTGCCTCACACTGGAACCCCTTCCCCAGAGCTCCCTGCCCACCTCCCACCTTCCTGAGCTCCACTCATCCCACCAGGATGGGATGGGTGAGAAGGGAACCCTTTTAAAGGACAACTAAATGTTACATATTAATGGAGGGGGATGGTTGAAAGCTGGATCTCAGTGTTCCTGATGTGAGTTCTGTGTTTGTTACAGACTGACTTCCCCTTACACAAATACTTGTTTAAAAAAAAGGAAGGGGGAAAAACAAAGTGTGATGTCTGTGCCCCAGTCACTTCACACAGGAACAGGGAGAGGCCCCAGTTTATCTTTGTTTTAAACAACCTTGTAAACGAATCTCAGGAATGACCTGCTTGTACCAAAGTTGGGTTTAATAAAAACAAAACTGACTTGTTTAACAAACATCTGTTAAAACCATGGTTTGTATGCAGGTGTAACCACTGCAACAACAGCGTGCTGTGGCCAGATTCACAACCCTCACGTGATCCCAGTGTCCCCCCCATGAACCCCGTTGCCCTGTGACTGAAGTGAGATGTCCCCTATGCACCCCCGTGTCAGGGCAGCTGCTGCCCCAACCTCCTGCCCTTCCCCAGGCTGCTGCTGTCCCTGCTGTCCCTGGGGCTCAGGGGTGGGAGCAGCCCAAAGCCAGTCCTGAGCAGGAGGTTTGAAGGGAGCTCCCCCTTGTGCCCCTGCCTCTTGTTGGAGGGTGAGGCTGCAGTGGGTGAGGAGCAGCAGGAACAGGGGTGGGTGAGTGTGGCAGGAGCCCCCCGGGCTCCCAGGGCAGTTGTGTCTCTGGGACCAGGAGTTTGCCAAGGTGGAGAGGCTGGTGCACTGAGCCCTGTGCCTGGGGGGTGGTACTGGCAGCCACTCAAACTCTGGAGGCCCTTGGCATAAATTAGAACTTGGAAATAAATCTCAGCTGTCACAGCTCCGTGGCCTGAAGATGCCCAAGCTGGGCCCATGGAGAAGGTCTGGGGCCTCCTGCCACTTGCAGGCAGGGAGGGACAAACCCCCCTGACAAGCATGTTCCCCCCACGTTGCCCATCCCTGCCTGGCCCTGCTGCCACGGGCAGGGATGAGGCTCCACGTGTGCCAGGGGCAGGGGGACCGGGTGGGAAGCACCAGGCTCTGACCCAGCTGTGTCCTGGGGGCCGTGAACTTGGAGCTGCCCGTACTCTTGGAGAGCTCTGTCTGTCTGTCTGCACATCTGTGGTGCCCTGCACAGAGCAGGGGGCAGCTGGAGCCCCATGTGAGCTGAGCTGTGCCTCGAAACAGCCTTTGCTGCTGCTTTGATGACTGTTTTAAACTTGCCTGTGTTCTCTTTTGAGGCCAACCAGTCTAATTTCTTTGGCAGAGCTTTCATCCGGTTTGGAGCTATTGTCGAGTCAGATTCCAGCTGGGTAGGTGAACTGGGAATAAAAGCGTTTTGTTCTTTTTCCAAATTGCTCAGAAGGGTTGATTAAGTTCTGTTTGTCATGGCCATGGTTCGGCCACAGTGGGGTTGCAGTTGCACACCTTGCTGAGGAGGAACAGGGGGAGCTCTGGGACCTGCCAGGAGTTAATGCCTCGCTCCATCTCAGTGCACCCTCTGCCTTCCTGCAGAATTGAACTGTAAGTACTGTTCAAATTGAATTTAACGCACTAAAGCTAATTAGGGGGAAAAAAACACCAACAACTGTATAGATGCAGCCTCAGAAATGAGGTATAACTATTGCATTACTCTTCCCTCTGCAGTTTTCTTGTCTCTTGATCAATTCTTTATTTGTGCAAATGTGTATATGAATTTTCCTAAGTCATCACATGCTCCCTGTGAGTAGTGACACCAAGTCTGGCTGCAGTGGGACAGCTCCACCCTCACCTGTAGTGGTTCCTGGGTGTCTGAGTGGTGACACAGTTCCTTTTTGTGGGGTTTATGAGTGGGGGACATTGTGGTGGATGAGGGAGCTCAGAATTGCTTTGGTTTTTCTGTGGGTGGTTTAAAACCCTTCTGTAGGTGCTCACCGTAGGGGATTTCAGATTTGCAGCTTTGTTTACAAGGTGGTGGCAGCTTCAGGCATCTGGAAGTCTGGCCTGAAATGAGGCACCAGCAAGGGGAGTCTGGGTGAGGGTTAGGACTGAATATTCCCCAGAACAACAATCCTCACAGAACCAGCCATAACCACACCAGAGCTGTGCCAGCACTCGCTGCCCCTGGCACGTTCTCAGCAGCAACTGGGGTGCAGCAAATGGGATCCACAGCATGGGTTCAGCTGCAGCTGGAGTCAGCTTGTGTCTGTGGTGTTTGCTACACACAATCCAAACAGGGGACATGGTCATTGTCACCTCTGGGGGGGCTGTTCATCTTGTCACTCCTCACTTGTCCAGGAATGGTGTTAACAGCCTGTGCCCCTGTTGTGCCAGAGAGAAGGGAATCAGTGCAGCTCCCACTATCCAAAATGCTTTTCTGTAACAAGACCAGTCCTGGTACAAGAGCAGCTCCTTCCCGTAACTGTTTTTTGGGGCCAGAAGCCCCGTTCTGAGTGCTGGCAGAACCACAAAGGTAAGTGACACTTTTAACCTGCTGAAGCTGAACCACTGGTGTTTGTTCCTTCCTGGTAACTCCAGTGCTGGAGTGGGTGTGCAGGAGGGACCTGTGCTGTCAGAAGGAAGCACGGCGTGTCCTGGGGGAGCAGGCAGGCTCCAGGTGAACTGTCCCCATCCCACTATGGCATCTTACCCTGACTGGGAACAAGGGGCCCTGATGGGCCTTCCAGCACTGGCTTTGTCTTTTAGAGTCAACCCCCATTAGTGCTTGCTTTTGAATGTTGATCATAGAGATCTGCAGAGGTTTTGAAAAGCAGGTTTGTTCATGGGTTTTAAGATACCATCCAGCTTATGGGCAAGAAACTACACCCCTAGGCTCAAAGCTGGGGGAAAACATGAGGTTGTGGTTGTTGTGGGATAAAGTTACAGCATGTTAATTACTGTGTGTGGGATTTTTCTGCTGCATTTCCATGGGTTAACACAGCTGGTGATGATGCCTGAGACAGAGCAAAGGGATGGGAGGGAAGCAGAGCCAGTCACAGCCCTGTTTCCTTCAGTGATCCACGTGGGCATCACCTTTTGGCTGGGCTATTCCAGGTGCAGACCAAGCTTACATTTTATTTCATGGAAACTGCAAAAGACAACTTGCCTCCTTCCACAAGACAGGTAGTCAAGTCACAGCTTGTGAGAGAAAAGGAAGGTGCTGCTCAGGGGGAGGGAGGAGCCCTACCATGAAATGAAAACCTTCCCTGGGGTAGGATGAATAAATCCCATGTCCCAGACGTGGTGCTGCCTGGCCTGGGTGTGTGGGGACCTCGGGACCCTCGTCTGGTCTAACCCAGCACCCAGAGTCCTGCTCCTGCAGCACCCCTGGCCTGGGCAGAGCCCCCTCAGTACAGCATTCACAGTCACAGCCTGCAGCACCTTGACTTGGCTGGTGGGAATTCCCTGGGTTTCACTGCTGGTTCCAGTCATGTCTCTCCACACGTGTTGTTTGCACTGTCTCTGGCACTGGATGTTTCTGGAACACTTGGCACTCTCTTGGCAGTTGGAAGAGCAGTGTGGCTTTCTCCCTGCACACACACAGAGCTCTCTGTGTTCTCAGAGGGAGCTCTGGCAGATTTAACACTTGAGAAAGCCTGAACAGCTCTCAGCAATCAGTCCTGCAAGGCTGCTGGTCAGGAATTCCTCTCCTGCAAGGTAAGACAATGAGGAAGGGGAGGAAGGCCAGAAACTTTCTCCCTGCACTGATGAATTCTGCTCTTACACAGCATGAGGGTCTCCTTGCTCCTGTCCCATCCCTGTCCCCAAATTATTTGTCCCATGTCATTACATGAGACACCTGCCCAGTATTTAGGCTGTGCCAGCCCATATGGAACCCCTTCCCATTCTGTGACAGGGTTGCAGGTGTGGTGGTATCCATCCTGTACTGGCTGGATTACACCTTCAAAGTAGGGTAACAATCGCCTGAAAACACTGGCCCTATTATCTAAAACAAAACCAAAATGCCATTTGTTTGAAAAGAATGTGTGAAGCTGGTTTTTAAAAGTCTGAGAGGTTTAATCTGACCTTTGTGAAACTGCTTTGCTATGAAGATTAGCAGTTAATAAGAAATAATGTGGTTGAGGGGAATTAATTAAAGGCATTTTGTATTGCCCAGTCTGCTAAGACAGAACAAATTTGAAAAACACTGACCAGCATGTGCTGGTTGGTGAGGGCCCAAGGCAATGGGGGTTGTGGACGAGAAGACATTTCATAAGGATCTGTGATTGGGTCTTTAATGGTTTAACCAGGAAGAAGATTCTAGACCCCTGATTCCAGGGTAAGGCCTTAGGAAAACTGGAGGTTTGATTGAGGCTTCTCACTGCTGACCCAAAACCTTGGTTCCACCCCAGGGCTGTTCCAGAGGCAGCAGTGGGGACTCCCTGTTCCTCGAGAGCAGCTCCTGCTCAGGCTCCCACGGGGTGAGCCAGATCAGCTCTAATGAGAGAACAATGGTGTGAGCTGGATGAAAGGCTCCATCTGTCAAACTTCATCATGGCTATTTTAAAAATAAACGGAAGCATTTGGTTCTCCCTGCAGTTTGTAGCTGCCTGCCAGCTGGAGCTCTGAGTTGAAGGATTGTGACCGAGTCCCTCCTCTCCCCAGCTCGTTGTATCTAATGACATTAAAACTGAGGGGAACAAACACTGCTTAGGAGGGACATAAAAATAGACAGGTAATACCAACTGTCTTTATCCTCTGAGAAGCACAGTGATGCTTTTTCCCTGTTGTTTTGGCTGCTCTCTTTGCTGGGACCTGCCAAGGCAGTAGTTCTCCACTAGAGCCTGTGGGGTGGCTGTAAGGGAGGCCATGGGCAGCTGAGGGCACGAGCCACCCCTGCCTCCCCTCCCCACTGGGCAGGGGGGGCCATCCCAACACTCATCAGTCTGCATGGCTAAGTCAGGAATTTGGGATTAGTAGGTGGGAAAGGTGCTGAAACAGCCTGGCTTACAGTGACCCTCAGCCTCTCCTGATGGGAATTCTTCCAGGCAGAAGGGTGGTGGCAGGGCAGCCTTGCCTTGGGATGGCCCTGGACAGCTTGGCTGATGGGATAGAAAACACAAACAGCATTGGGTGGCTGCAGGCACATTAGCTCTTGATCCACAGGCTCTTTATGAATTCAGCACTGTTCACCTGTAAGGAAAGATGCAGATTTTTGTAAGTTCAGGATAAATTACTTCCTTGTCTGGCCACTGCTCCTGTCACTGTAATTAGGGGGAGGGCAGGGGCAGGCTGGATGCTCCAGTAAAGGCATAGCAGCAATATGCTGTTGGTCCTGATGCAAAACACTTAACCAGGAATTACCACACAGAAGGTGGGCAAGTGCTCCCTCTCTTTAGGAGACAACAGGCAGGAGGGACAGGACAGCAGGAGGCCAGGTTATTTCACACAAATTCTAGACCACGAAATGGGTGGACAGTAAGCTGACAGTGCTCTCTCTTTTATGTGTTTTATAAAACTGGGGGAAAGCTGTAGAAAAAAATCCATGAAAAAATTGATCTTGCCTTTGGTCATTAGAGGTCAAACTGATTATATTTTACAAGCAGTGTCTGTGCTTAGACTGTACTTTTTGCAGTGTTCAGTGGGAGGCTGCGGACACTGGGCAGGTTTCTAGGTGGTCTCAGACTCTCCCGTCATGGGAGAATCTCCCCTGACTCAGGATCTGTGGCCAAGAATTTGGAGACCTCCCTTCTCTGCCAAAGGGATGTCCCTCTCCCCAGTCCCACCCCTGAGTTGCAGTTTTGTTCCCTTTTGTTAGCACCAGCAGGGTCTGCAGCAAAGGCAGAACACAGGCACGAGTCTCAGGAGCTGCTGAAGTGCAGTGCTGGCTGTTAACACACACGCCTTTATTCATTTACCGTGTCCTGCCCTCAGCATTTGTGACCAAAGGCCATTTTGCTTCCTACCTGTGCTTTTTTAGCAGGTCAGTAGTAACACAAAGCCAGCCAGGAGTCTGCCTGTCCAGCTCCAAGGTGATGATCACCAAGACCAGCGTGGAGCCCCTGAACTGCACGAGCTGGTGGGAGGCCATCCAGTGCTGCAGCTGCCTGGTGAAGAGCGCGACGTGGAGGGAAGGATTCCTCTGAGGCAGCTGGGGGGAGATGGGGCCAGCTGGACATCACATGGCCTGGGACTGGAGAGAAGAGAGAGTGTACATATATATATATATGAATATATATACAAAGAAAAGCAGAGGTCAGTGGAGTTGATATGTTTTCATATGTCATCACCCAGAAGTACAGATGAATTTCATCTCATAGCAGGAAACCCGAAGGCTTCCCCCACCTTTTTCTTTGTGTTTTGTGTTTGTACTTGCCAATCATTGAACTGATAATGAATGTACGGGGTCTATGTTTCCTAACAATCTCTGAAGTTTCTACGTTATCCAGATTGCTGCCCAGGAGATTCAGTTCAGGCCAGCAGCTCCAAATCCAGCAAAACCAGTAATTCCAACTGCACTCTGAATTTCCCAAGGAAACAAGCACCTGCAAAAGGCAGTTTTCACAATCAGCAGCCTCTAATGGCTTGATATTTGCACATAACCTTAAAAAAGGGATCCAGGATGTGTTTGTATCACATGAATTTTGCCTTACCAGCACATGATCGTTTCTTGAAGATAAAGTTTAATTGTTTCTATCAGATGTTCAGTAACTGCAATGTGAACTAAGTGCCAGATCGGAGTAGTCTCATTGCATAAATGAATAATTAGTGGGATGAAAAGGAAAATGATTTAAGGAAAAACCTGTGTGTGAAATGTAGCAAAACTCTGACAGCTTTCTATGTACAGTATTAATAGAAGGGAAATAGTTAGAAATATTTTTGCAGCGTGTATTTAAAAAAATAAAAATGGCATAGAGTTGTGCATTATGAGAATCTTTTAAATGTCCATTTTAGTTGTCCTTTAAAGACAGGAGTAAATTTTTTTCAGGAAAAAAGAAAGGTTTTAAATAGTAGAAAATTTTAAAAATTAATTTTAAAAGAAAGTTACTGTAATATTCTTTAAAAGACTTGCAGATAGGTAGGAACAGGTAGTTTGCAGAGCATCTTGGGAAGGATGTGTGTGTGTGTGTGTGTGTGTGTGTGTGTGTGTGTGTGCATCTGTGTTTTCTAGTCTTATTTGATAAGGAGTTGTTTCTTTAAAGAAAAAAGTTGCAAAATGTAGTGCTTACAATGTTTAAGAAATCCATTGGTGTTGCTGTGTAAAAATCCTGCTGAAGCTCATCCAGGATAATTCTTTCCATTCTCAAGATCTCAGCTGGAGAGCATTTACAGCTGCTCTGCACCACCAGTGTCTGCACCAATGGGATTACCTGTAAAAAAAGTTAAAAAATTAAAAAAATAAAGAAGCCAACATCCTACACAGTGCTGTGTGTGCTTCTCTGTATGGTGAGGGGATCTGACAAGGTTAAACACGTCTGTGGGAAGCAGAATGCTCATCCAGGAGCCCTTGGTACTTGGGGTAAACAAATTAACGCTTCTTCATTATGCCCAAGTCGTTGAAAGACCTGGAAACATGAACAACGTTTAGTGTGTTGAAAATGAAACATATAGACCTCGTCCTCTCCACTGGTTTTTGCTGCAAGGACAAGAAATTGCAATGCACTGCAGATATTTTAATTGGGCCTAAAGGGAGAAGAAGAAAACACCGAATAAAGAAGATAAGAGTCTTGGGGGAAATAATTGCATTCTGTGACACGTGCACAAGTTTCAAACTTTCCTTTGAGTTACAGTTGATTCTGAATTAGTTTAGCTACAGAATCTGGAAATAGAACAAGGAAATTCAAAAGTGAAGCAGAATAAAACCTCTTATTGGTTCAACCTTTATTCCTGTATCCCACAATTCTTAGACTATGCAATGCCACATTATTTACAATGCAATGTTATTCCTTCTCACCTCAGATACTGGTTCAGATTGGACTTCAGGAAGGATTTCTTCATGGAAGGGGTGGTAAGCCCAGGGAGGTGTTGGAGTCACCATCCCTGGAGGTGTTGGCTGAATGGCTGGACATGGCACTCAGTGCTCTGGTTTAGTTGACAAGGTGGTAATTGGTCAAAGGTTGGACTTGATGATCCTGGAGGCCTCCTCCAACCTTAATGATTCTGTGATTCTATGTGCCAGTATCAATCTAAATGGCATTGAGAGCAGCAAGGCTCAGCTCAGCTCCTAACTTTGCTGTCGCTCCAGTGGCAGAAAATGTCAGCCCCATAGTTTGGTTAAAAATTGTGATTTCAAAACTAAAATATGAAAAGCAATAACATGAATGCTTTGTGTTTAGCAGAGACAACCAGATGATAATGAGTTCTTTGGACTTATCACAGCATTTGGACTCAGTTCACACAAACGCTCCTGACGAGGGCTGTGCATCAGTGGAACCTCATCAAACACTCAAGTTCATACATGTTTATGTGTGTGCTTAAAGGCCTTCCCCAGCAGCGACCCCGACTGCTCCCTAAATCTGCTGCCAGACATAGTCCCTGCTTTGTGTGTAAACTGATTACATGCTCCTTACATTCCCAGGCAATAATCTGGCCAGGGAAAAGCTGAGAGATCTCTGCCTTCACTGATGCCAACAGCCTGTTGAAGATGCTGGGCAAACGTCAGGGTAAAACTGGAACTTGGAGCTTATTTCTGCAATCCAGAGAACTGCTTTCTTGTAACTCGACACAGAGATATCTGTGCCCTGAGGGGGAGGAAAAGTTAGAAGAAAAATACGGTTAGTCCTTTGATGATTTTGTTAACAGTATCTCCAAAGGAAGACTCAAATCTTGTTAAGTGCTCTAATTAGCATTTTGGATGTCTGGAGGCTGGAAATGAAGGGAGTTGTTGGCTGTGTCTGCAGAGGGAGGGCGAGGGCACATTTCAGTGCTGTTTAAACCACTGGTTTGTGTTGCTCACCCAGTTGTGCCCAGCTGGTACTGGGTTGTACTGGAGCACTCAGTGGGGAAGCACCCAGCCCTCCCAAAATGAGCACGGTGCTGAGCATGCTTGTTATTCCCACCCTGGGAAAACTGAAGCCTCAGTGCAGCACCTGTTCCACTCAGGCAGCCTCGACAGAGAAACTGGGCTCAGGAGCAGGTTTTGATTTACTGTGCAAGAATTTTAGCAGCCCTTGAATTTGCTGAGCATTGGGACCACAGAGCCAGGTTTGTGACTCCACCGAGGCACCTGGAAAAATGTACTGGGTTTTTTCTTTCTTATATCTCGTTTGAAGCTGCTTTGAGGTGAGAAGAAGGCCTCTGGCTGCCATGACAATGCACACAGGACCCATGGCACACACCTGAACATTATTGGAGGAGAACTGAAAGGGCCAAGCAGCTACACAGAACAGACAACATCAACCACCAACTTGTTTAATATTAGTCATCACATTACCTTAATTTGCTTAATCTGGTAGTAAAAATACTTCATAAAAAGTAGCATTTCTAGACTATTGCAAAAAAGAGATAAGGCTGGCAGGGCATTTCTGTGTATACATCCAGTTCTGATGCACTTACAGAAGCAGCTGAGCAAAACTGTTTCCATTGTACACAGAGGCCAAGGAGTGTTGTATCTTCCTAAAGCAGCAGCTTGGAATAGGGCTGGGTTTCTGTTAGGACTCAATGAATTCCCTCTTCTCCCACCTTAACAGATAGAACTCACAAATAGTGTAAAGCACAATTAACTCTAAGGTGCCAAATTTATGGTTTAACCATTGATGGGCTGCTCTTACCTGCTCCATCACATTTCCCAAAACTACTTGAGTCAGAACAAAATGCAAAGCCCCTGGTTTACACAGGGCATTAATAAGATGTAAGATGTGACCAGTACAGACCCTCCTCCTCCTCCATTCCTTTAGCCTGGTCCATGTGGGATGACTTTTCATTCAGGGGGTCAGATGGCAGGACCAGCAGTGCATCTCTGCAGAGTTCCTTTAGGGAATTCTAAAGGGGACAGGGGAGGATACCTTCAGGGTGAGATTCTGGAAAACTGGCACCTTCCAAATCCTAGCTTCTCTGGTTAAGGCATTTTCCAGGAAGAAGGCAAGTTGCAAGCTCTCTGTAGGTTCAGGGCACTTCATAGCAGCTCTTTGGGCCACTCTCCCTAATGGGAGCTAATGTCAAAACCAAGAATTATAAACAACATCCCAGCTGCTTGTACTAAGTATGATTTCCTTTTCTGATGCCTTTCCAGCACTGAGAACTGAGGAGCAGCCATAGGACTTAGTTGTTTGCAGACAGAGCAATCCTGACATCCATTTTCCCTGGAAGTTTGTGATGACAGAAAACACATCAGATGGCTCAACAGCAGTAGTTCAGCTTTTTCTCTCCTGGGCTGTGTAAAGGCTTGAGGAACCCTGGGTCCAGCAGTCCAGATGAATCCATTTATCCTGTTTCCCACATTCCGCTCTCCATTTGCAGAGCTATTAAATCTCAACCTGTTATCACCTGATTTCAAGTTTCTGTCGAAGAGAGGTTTATTGTTTCCATATAAAAGCTCAAAGACAACTGTTCTTAGGAGGTTTATGAATTCTGAGTTAAAAGTTTTCCTCAGAGCAGTCAATCTTTGGAGATAACCACTTTGGAAATCCTGATCTCCAGCCTAAGCCAATATTTACAGGAAATAAACATCTCTAAATCATATCAGGTAAGAACCAAGCAATGAGAACATCTCAGCCTGAAACTATTTCAAGTGTTTATTCAATACACTGTTTTGGTGTCTCTTTAACATCAGAAAAAGTATGTTACTTGGTATAAAATTTCTGCTTTTCTTTCCAAAGCATGGTAGATGTGGGCTTCCTCATCAGTGTTTCCTGGGAACTCACACCATTGTCTCTGCAGCACCATTAAAAACCCCAAGTTCCATGAACCCTCTGGAGACCACTGTAAGCTGGAGCTCTGTACTGTTCCCCTGAAAGCAGGTACCACACATGACTTTGGCTTCGGCTGCATCCAAACCCAGCTGCCCAGGGAGAGCTGGAAACAATTTATCTTTTATCTGAGCGGTTCGACGCACAGAGAACTTTAATCCTAAACAGAGGGGGAGGGGAAAACAATAATTAAAGTCTCACCCTCTGGCTAATTTCGACTGTCCCTGAGAAGGACAGCGAGCAGCTCCTGCAGTGCCTGGACAGCCCATCTGTCCTGTGGGCCATGTCACCGCGGGCACTACTGGAAGCCTCGGCCAGGAGCTTCGATGCCCATCCTGGGAAAACGCAGCCCTGCATCACCAACCTCCACTCTCCGGGTCCACACTGCACTTCCCAGCCAAGGCAGGTCCGTCTCACCCACACAGGGTCTCCCTGTTCTCTCCCCAGCCCCTTGGGTTATACACTTTCTGGTGCGAAATGACTCTCTCAGTCCACGAGTCTCAGCGTTCAGCACAGCTCTGGGCAGCACCGGGGCAGTGAATAAACTGCAAAGTGACTGTTTGAACACCTGGTCCTCGCACCTCCTGACTCACCTGGTGACACTCCCTGGGGTGAGGGAATGGCCCTGTCTTGTCATTCCCGGCCCTGTGACACACTGGTCAGTTTGGTGGAGGAGTTCTGGAAGCCCCAGATCAATCCTGTCCACATTCCTGCTCTTACATCCCTCCGGGAAAAGCACAGCACAGCTGACACACAGCCCTTGGTTTGTGCCTGTGCTTGGTGCTCTGTGCTGGGCATTCCTGGCCTTGCCCCAGGATCCCAGGCCCTGGTTGTCCATAGCCAAGGCAGCAAGGGCAGGAGTGGGACTGGAACAAAGCCCTGTGACCTGCCAACAGCATTTGGGTGTGCAGAAACACCTGGGGGGAGCGAGACAGGTAGGATTGAGGAGCCAGGGAAACTATTTATGGACCTTTCCTGTTGCACAAAATGATGTCTTTGACTCTTAGTGACATATATTATGAAAGGAAAAAGCCAGGTTGTTGGAATAACTTAGTCTAGTTCCTGTAAATGTACGGCACGAGGACAGTGGGATGTGGACATGCAGCGGGGTGAGTAGAACAGCAGGTGTGGAGGATCCCAGCAGCATCCCGTGAGAATTTACACTGAATGGCAGATAACCTGGACACGTGCCTCTTCTAAGCACAGGGCTAATTGATTTCTGTGCCACTTGGTCTGTATTGTTTATATTTAAGGCACTCTGCATTCCCTCTATCTCAGGAGTAATTCAGAACGTTCCAGTCAGGAAAAGGAGGAGATGGATTTTCTGTGTGGAGAACAGGCTGGAGCTGCAGCCCCGTCAGAGCCCAGTCAGAGCCCAGTCAGAGCCAGTGAACCCCAATCAGAGCGCTCAGAGCCCGGTCAGCCCCCCGGACCCCGATCCTCCCCCCCCGAGCCCCGGCCGCCCCCCCGGACCCCGATCATCCCCCTCAGAGCCCCCTCAGAGCCCGGGCGGTGTCCGGCCCCGCCCCCCCGCCCCGCCGTTCCCATGGCGATAGGACGCTCCCCTCGCCCCCGCTGCTCCGGCCCCGTCATTGGCTGGGCCCGCTCCGGCCCCGCCTCCCCTGGCCGGCCATTGGCGGTGGGGCTCCTGCGGCGCGCGCGGATTGGGCGCGGGGCGGGGCGGCGCAGGCGCGGTGCCGTTATTGTTCCGCGGTGCCGCCGCCCGGGCGGTGCTGCCGCCGCCGCCATCGCCATCATGCCGGTGAGCCGGGAGGGGGGGCCGGGCGCGGGACATGGGACACGGGACACACACACTGCGGCCCCGCGGCTGCTGCGCACCTTGGCCCGCCGCGGGCAGGAGCCGCCGCGCCCGGGGTGGGCTGACAGGGGCTCGCAGGCCCCGCCGCTCCCGTGCGGGCGCCTGTCAGGCCGAGCGGGCCCGGGGCGGTGAGGGGCTGCGGGCGGGGCGAGGTCCCGTGGCAGCGGGGGCTGGAGGGTTCTGCCTCTCCGGAGGGTCTCGCCCCCATCCCGGCGGGCTCGTGGCGGCTCCCGAATCCCGCCCCTGGGTTTTGGCCGCACGTCGTGTGCGGTCCCTGCCCCGCCCGGGCGGGGCTGAGCCGCTCCCCGCGTTCGGCAGCAGCCTCTGCTGAGGCCCGAGGGGAGCCGGGCAGGGGAGAGAGGCTTTTGTTTTCGGCTGACATCCAGCTGCGCTGCTCTAGCAGGAGGTATCTGCTCAGCCGCAGCACCTCGCGCCGAGGGGAGTGTCTGAGGCTTAACTAGAGCAAATGGGCTTTAGGTTTATTTAATCAGGAGAGCATGTGACAGCAGATTCATCAGCCGCGCTTCAAGATTTGTTTTGGTAACTGCATGAACGAAAAGGTTTGTGAGGTTTTATAATACAACATTCGGATTTTCTAAACGATTACATTTCAGCAAGTACACCGAGGGTTGTAACTGAAATTAATTCCCTTCAGCAGTGCTCCCTGCTCAAACCTTTGTGAGGTTTGAGAGTGTGGTCAGTATTAATGTGAAAGAATGTCATGGCTGCACACAGTTCCAGCAAACTGCTTGCAGATTGCTTGCAAGCATGAAAGCGTTTCCTGAAAAAACTCAGACCACGTTGAATATGAAATGCTCAAGGATTACTCATTGAGTTTCCCTGTTGGCAGACGAACAGGTTGCAGTGGGTGATTAAATGTGTGTTATTCTCTCAGCTTTAATTATAAACCAGTTCAGGTTTTAACTCCCCAAGTTCACAATCCTGTAAAGATGTGTGCAGCTGCTTGAGCTGATTCGACAGCATTTGTGCTTAAACACACAGTGGTTTCGTCCTGACAGAGGGCAGGGTTAGATGAGATACTGAGAAGTAATTGTTCTCTGTGAGAGTAGTGAGGCCCTGGCACAGGTTGCCCAGAGAAGCTGTGGCTGCCCCATCCCTGGAAGTGTCCAAGGCCAGGGTGGACGGGGCCTGGAGCAACCTGGGACATGGAAGGTGTCCCTGCCCATGGCAGGGGGTGCAATGGGTTATCTTTAAGGTCCCTTTCAACCCAAACTGTTCTATGATTCTGTGTTCACACTAGCATTACGACCTGTGTGTTTTTTGGTTTTTAAACACTTGCAGATCAACAAGCCTGAGAAGCTGGACAGGCCTGAGAGCTGTGACAATGTCAAGGTGGTGGTTCGGTGCCGGCCCCTCAACGACCGCGAGAAAGCCACAGGCTACAAAATGGCTGTGAACGTGGATGAGATGAGGGGGACCATAACTGTGCATAAAACAGACTCCTCCAATGAGCCTCCCAAGACATTTACATTTGACACAGTGTTTGGACCAGAGAGTAAACAGCTGGATGTCTATAATTTAACTGCAAGACCTATCATTGACTCTGTCCTAGAGGGATACAATGGTAAGTCCTGTGTTTTAAGTGAAGGATCCCAACCCATCTCCTATTCTTTGCCTTGTTGGAGTTCCAGCTGATCTTGTTTAAGGGAGTTTCACCTTCTGAGGGCTGTGGCCCTGTGTTGTCTCTGTCGTGGCCGTGAACTTAAAATAGCCTGGAGGTACTTGCTGTTCTGAGCACTCAGTGGTTGTACCCACTGTGATCATTAACACTGGGAGACTGGTGATGAACAAGATTCAGCTGAGGTCAGTTAGTGCTGTGCTTTTATCCTGTATCTTCTCTTTGCAAAAATCTGCACTTTATCTTATTGTCAGAGTTCTCAGTGGCTCTTCCCTGTCCAGTGTCAGCACCCAGGCAGCTGCCACGGCTCTGCAGCACTAGGTATGCACACGGACCTCTGCAGAGAACTGCTGCACTCTGAACTTGGCTGTTTTGAACTAAGATGACTACTTCAACACATCTAGCCTACCTCACAGACAGTCTGTTGCTTCCTGCAGCTGGGAAGAGTATGGCCATGATTTGTGTGTGTGTCTGTTACGCATGGAAATGTATTATATAAAGGAAAGCAGATCACTGCCTTGTATAACAGTGTGCTACAAACAACAACAGTTTACAAAATTTTTCAGCATTTGTAAAATGCCTCATAAGCTCTTGTGCTAACACACATGGGTTTCAGCTGATTAAAATTTGGGGTTCAAAAATGGATGGTTCAGAGCTGTGTCTGAGGAGGTTTAGAGTGGACATTGGGAAGCATTTCTTTACTGAGAAACTGGAACAGGCTTCCTAGAGAGGTGGTCAATGCCCCAAGCCTGTCAGTGTTTAAGAGACATTTGGACAATGCCCTTAACAACAAGCTTAATTTTTGGTCAGCCCTGAATTGGTTGGGCAGTTGGACTAGGGGATCATTGTAGGTCCCTTCCATCTGAAATATTCTTTTCAGTTTTCCAGTCTGTAATGGCTTGACAATGAAAGCTTGAGTTTTCAGCAGTGCTAGGCTAAAACTAAGAACTGTTATATTTCTGGAGTTCCAGAGTCAGGGGTCTCAGTGATATTTCTGGATGCCTTCCTGTGAAGGCTGATTCTCTAGTCTAGATTGTAGTTGCACCTGCAGGTTCAGGGCTGGGCTTGTGCTGTGTCTGTGCTGGAGAACCCTCACACCCTTTCTGCTGTGGCTTAGAGCAATAGTTGGGTTTGCAGTTGGTGCATAATCATCTTCTGCTAATTGACCACATTATTAATTGGGCTTGCCTGCATTCTTTTTATGTGGAACTTAAGTGTACTAGTACTCCAGACTTTAATCACTCTGCACAATTAAAACCAGCTAACTTTCTATTGGACATCTTGCAGGCTGGATTGAACAGTGGCTCAGCCCTGTTTGCTGTGTTTGCCCAGCATTTCTGTTGCCCCAGCCTTGTACAGTAGCTACTGGAGTGGGTGGAAAATTTCAGCTCCATAACAATAGAGGTGTTTAGTGCTATCAGGCTACGAAGGGTTGAAATAAAACTGCAGTTAGCAATTTCTCAGAGTTTGCTCATTTATCTTGTCCCCCAGGTACTATTTTTGCATATGGGCAGACTGGAACAGGCAAAACTTTCACCATGGAAGGGGTCCGAGCAGTTCCTGAGCTCAGAGGCATCATTCCCAATTCCTTTGCTCATATATTTGGTCACATTGCCAAGGCAGAGGGGGACACAAGGTAAACAGCTTCTCTTCACTGCTTCTGTCTTTTTTGTGTGTGTCCATGTGTGGCAGGAGCCTGACCTTGACAGTGACAACTGAAATGGTACCTCTGACCCGAGCTGAAAGGCTCCCACTCAGGCAGTTCTTGAGGGGGCAGCAAGATTGTGTTGGTATTTCACTGCATTTTCACTCTGTGACTGTGTTAGTGGGACGTGAGCAAATTCTCACTAAACAAACTGTTCATGTTCAGGTTCTTGGTTCGTGTCTCTTACCTGGAGATTTACAATGAGGAAGTGCGGGACCTGCTGGGAAAGGACCAGACACAGAGGTTAGAGGTGAGCCTGCTCTTCCAAAAGTGGTGTTCGCTTGGACTCAGAGAGCAGCATTCTGCTTTTGAGACTGGAGCAGCACTTGAAGGGAAGTGGGAGGTTGGGCTCCTCAGCAGTCCTCTTTCCTTGCAGACAGAGTAGCTGGCTGTCACTCCTGGCTTCTCTGAATCCCTTCCACCTGGCCAGCTGCACAGTGAGAACCTGGCTGTTCATCCAGTCACTTTTGTGCCTGCAGTGCTACCCCACAGGCCCCTCAGCAGTTCTAGGAATTGGAGTGTGAGACTTGAAGTCATGTCTTGCCCCCAGGGGAAAACTGTGGAATGTTGTTATGCATGAGTGTTTATTCCTTATCTGCTCTGAGTGTTTTATGTGCAAACCAGAACCTGGAGGGGTGAATCACTGCACTGTTACAGTACCACTGAGAACTGCTGCTGGGGGTCTCTTAGGGATGCTCAGTCTGAACTGTTTCTCTCTTAGGTTAAAGAGAGACCTGATGTGGGAGTTTATATCAAAGACCTCTCAGCTTATGTCGTAAACAATGCAGATGATATGGACAGAATCATGACTCTGGGCCACAAGAACCGTACGTAGCCTTGCTGGGGGCAGCTTAAAGCTCAGACAGAGCACAGGGAGAGACCCTGGTCCTGTTGCTGGGAAGGTTGTTCAGCTGAGTAGAACAGAAAGATTATCTTGTCCCAAACCCCTTTTGTGTAGGGGCAGGTGAAGAAGGCTGTGCCTCCCACATTGGACAGTGCCAACAGGGGGTCAGCAAAGGCAGGATGCAGTGAGGGCAGTCAGTGTCCTCAGAACTGCTACTGTGTCTCTTGGTCCTTTTCCCTCTTCAGTTCTGATCAGGATAAGCATTAGCCCTGTGCTATGAGTGCAGGGTGGTTTATGTGTTCTGCAAGACTTCTTTGTTAAGCTCAGATTATTTAATGACTTAAAGTTCTGAGTACTGTTGCTCTTGGTGTGGATTCCTGTGCTCTTATTTTTGAAAATACAACTGTTTTCAGGGATCAGCTGTGGACACCTTAGGCTACTGGTCTTTGTAGCCTTAAAGAAACAGATGAGGATAACTGCTGCTCTTGGGAGCCTGTGGTTGGCTTAGAGCTGCAGCAGGCTGTAACACTTCTGCTAGTCCAGGTTGGATGTATACTGCAGCTTCAGTGCCCAGGAATACACTTTGCTGCTGAGTCTGAGCATCCCTCTGCCCTCTTCTGAAATACAGGGTGGGGTAAAGAGGTGGGGATGAGTTTCCTCTGAGAGCAGGAAGAGTTAGAGAAGCACCTGATTAATTCTGAAGGCATCACTGCTTTTTCTCTGCGTGCCCAGGTTCTGTTGGTGCCACAAACATGAACGAGCACAGCTCTCGCTCCCACGCCATCTTCACCATCACCATCGAGTGCAGCGAGAAGGGCGTGGATGGCAACATGCACGTGCGCATGGGCAAGCTGCACCTCGTGGATCTGGCTGTGAGTGTGCCCAGCAGGGCCTTGGGCAAGAGGGTTGGGTTGGTTTGGTGAGGTTTTTCCAGGGGACTGTGACCATGCAGTTCATCACTTGCAGGTTTCCTCCCTGTCTCACTTTGAACCAATGTAATCGTGCTGGTAAAACAAGCCTTTAGCCCAGGATTTACACTGAGGCACTTTTCTTTGGAGAAGATGCAGGAAAAGCAAGACTAAAGGCAGTCAGTGTCTGCATCTTAACTTATTTACATGATGTGTGTATAGGATGCTCTATGAAACTCTTCAAAATAATTGCAGTGTTGCTGCTCTCCCTTGATCTGCTGATAGGAAGAACTGTAGATGGTGGTTAGCAGCTCCAGCTAAGGTACCTTTTAACTGCTGACTGACTGCCTGTAACATTTTTGTTCATGGGGACAAAATCTCCATTTTCTCCAGCTGCATTACTTTGAGCAGTCCAGAATTTGCTGGCACTGAACGCTTGACTTGTCTGTCTGACAGTGTCTGAGGTACTCACCCAGGTTCTCTAATAATAAGTGAGGTGGCTACTGACATGGCTGCTAGCAAGACTTCAGGTGTAGCTGATTCTGTTTGGAGGGAGGAGATGTATTTGGGGATTTGTTTTAACTCCTGCTTCCGGTTCCCTTTGCAGGGCTCTGAAAGACAGACAAAAACTGGAGCCACAGGGCAGCGACTGAAGGAAGCCACCAAGATCAACCTGTCCCTTTCCACCCTGGGGAATGTCATCTCTGCGCTGGTGGATGGCAAGAGCACCCACGTGCCGTACCGCAACTCCAAACTGACACGGCTCCTCCAGGACTCCCTGGGGGGCAACTCCAAAACCATGATGGTGAGCTGAGACAGCTTGGCATTTACCTCTCTATTTCTGAGCTGTTTGCAGCCTAGAGAGTCTTCTCTGTGCATCTCTTCCTTTTCCCTTGGCCCCTGTGCAGAGGTGTACACGCACGTACGTGTAAGATCGAACAGAAGCTGTGATTGGGTAGCCAAGAGCAGCTTCGGTGTAGAAGCAGCAGGAAAGCTTGGGAGAGAGCAGCAGTGTGAGACTCAGGGCTGGAAGGGGGTCCCTGGAAAGCTTGGGAGAGAGCAGCAGTGTGAGACTCAGGGCTGG
>NW_020884887.1:15057152-15105623 GCF_003945725.1 Corapipo altera | reverse complement strand
TCCCTGGAAAGCTTGGGAGAGAGCAGCAGTGTGAGACTCAGGGCTGGGGGGGGTCCCTGCAGTGTTCTGGGCTCTGACATGTCCCCCAGTAACCCTGTCTCTGTCACAGTGTGCAAACATCGGCCCGGCAGACTACAACTACGACGAGACCATCAGCACTCTCAGGTATGCAAACAGAGCCAAGAACATCAAGAACAAGGCCAGGATTAATGAGGATCCCAAGGATGCTATGCTCCGCCAGTTCCAAAAAGAAATCGAAGAGCTTAAGAAAAAACTGGAGGAAGGTGAGCCTGTCCTTCCCCCTGGGGTCCCTCTGTGCACCAGTGCTCGTTCTGTGCTGCTCCAACGTGTGTCACAGGAGGGTGGCCACTGGGCAACTCGGTGTCCTGGGTTGTTTGTCGTGCTGGGTGCCAGGAGGGGTGTCTGAGGGTGCTGGTGGGGGGCTGGCTCTGCCCACTAGGTGGCACTTGGCACTAGGGTGAGTGCTGTGCCCGGGGCTGGGATCGGTGTGCCCGGGGCTGGGATTGGTGTACCTGGGCTCCCTGGTGGGCAGGGGGGCTCTGGCACGGTGTAGGGAGTTGAAAGAGACTGTAACAGCAGGTCAGACGTTTTCCCTGATTGAGGAGGAAGGATGCACTTAGCGGGAGGAAAACTGAATTAAATTTGTGGAGCTAGAACTGGGGCTGACTTTCAAACACTGTGTAGAGAAACAAGAAACTTCTTTAAGCCCTGTAAGTTCATAGTCGTGTGCCACTGTGAGTCTGTCAACATGGAGTGACCCTGCCAAAGGGATGCTTGCTAAACAGTGACCTTGGCACATCTCTCTCCAGAGATACAGCACAGAACAGCTGTAGCAGTAACTCCAACATGACTTGCTGTTTGGCATCTGCCCCATTCAGGAGAAACAGGAAATAGTAATGCTTCTTTCTCTTTCATCTGAGAGAGAAGTCTGAGATGGAAGAGAAGGTGGTGGGATGCTGCTAGGGAAACTTTGTAGCTTCAGCTGTGGAAAGATGCTTTATTTTCCATGAAAAGCAGCCTCTTGAGCTCTAACACGTACACACTGACATCACAGCATTCAATTGCTTGTCTTGATTGTCCTTAAGTTTCCTGAGCCACTGCAAACTGTCTGTCTGCTCAACAGTTAAGGACTTCTGCAGGAGCTCCTAAGCTGATGTCAGGCACTGCTGGGTTTGGACAAATGCTGCTGTCAGAGTAACAAGCTGATAGGAGATGAAGGAAAGCACATTTCAAAGCACACTCTTCTGTTCCAGGGGAAGAGATATCTGGTTCTGAGACCAGTGATTCTGAAGAGGAGGATGAAGATGACGATGGGGAGATTGGAGAGGACGGGGAGAAGCGGAAGAAGCGGCGGGGTAAGGCTGCAGAGATTCCTGCCAGTGCCCCCAGTCTGCTCTCCTGCAGGAGCTGGGGGAGGAACTGTAGGCAGAGCCAGGCAGGGACCAGTGCAGTTGTAGAGCTGCCCCATGCCGCTGCAATTATCATGCCTGTCCTAGAAACCAAGCCCTTTGGTGCCCTCTCTGAGATGGACAGCTCCAAACCTGTGTAGTATCTGCTTCCACTCGGGTCGCTGTGCTTGTGGTGACATCCTCCTTTGTGGTGGCTCCCTGGTGGCCGCAAGGTGGCTGTGGATGGCTTCTGACTGGTGGTGTGGAACTTCCCCTGCTCACAGACGTGGGAGGAAGGAGACACCAAAGATCATTTGTAGGCAGATGTGGTTTTTATAACCATGGGTATGGTTGGAGGGGAATTTTGGCTGTGGTTTAGACAAAGGATTCATCTGTCTTATGGACAGTAACTTCAGTAACTGACTCTCCTAGTGTCCTATTTTATGTTGGTAGAGGGAAAACTTAACCTTTGGGTATCTTCATGCTAGCTGAAAAGGGACCTGCATATCCCTTGTTTGGGGGCACTCTGGAAATCCCCCGATGAAGTCTTCTTGCCCCTACATCAGTATTAAACTACTGTATAACATGTGAACCCCCAGGGGAGTGGCTGAACCTGGAACTGCAGGTCACTGTGTACCATGGCATGCTGTGGCTTCCTGGGAGCTTGCCATGCTCCTGGAACCTGGCTGATGATTCCTCACAGGCAGAGAGAATTCAAGCCCAGTGCTACACCTCAAATTCCAACTTCTCTAGTACACTCATTTTGGCAAACTGCCTTCCTGTCCTGAGGCACCCACATCTGTTGAAAAAATTCCTCTTAAAGCATTCCCGCTTTTAGATGCACTCTCTTCGTTTTGGTGCCTGTCCAAGCAATCATAAATGACCTTTGTCATGCCTTTGGTGATAATTGTAACAAATTCTACTTCATTTTTCACCTTTTGGTTATTTCTAGAAGTGAACAGATTGACCATTGTGTCCAAGAACCAAGTCACGCCCAAATCCCCTCCCAAGAGGAGACCACCTTCAAAAAGGAGTAGAGGACAAATAACTGACTGACTCAACTCCCAAACAAACTGCTCTAGTTAAGTTTTCTAAGGGAGCTGCTTAGCAGGAGTATGTAGTGACTGACCCTGTGTGAGCTGAGTCTGCCTTCCAGAGGGAGAAGTGCACATTGCCATGTACAAAACACTGGAAAGCATTCCTTGTCGCAGAATCCTCAGCTATGGCAGATATCCACAGCCTTCTCCACTGTGATCTGGTGTTCTGTGCTGTTGTTGCTTGAAATGGAAGCTGCCTTGGCATGTGGTTTTAAGCTATAGTCTGGTTAAGATGGGTTTTAACTGAAGTGTCTTTCTGAGCATGCAGTTTTGTGCTGGGAAATGGTGGCTTTGCGAGCTGAGTCTGGGAGGGGTCCTAGCAAATGCTTCCTAATGGGAACTTGTGCTTTTTTTTGAACTAGGTTGCTGGCTCTTCTGGGTTTCTTTCCTTTAGAACTAACTTCCCATCTGCATGTTTCTTCCTCTCTGGGTGTTTCTGTGGGACGCATTTCTGTTTTCCAGGCAGTAGCAGCAGCAGTAGTTCAGACTCCACATGCTCTGTCATAGAGAAACCTCTGGATAAGTCCTTCACTAGTGAGTGGGAGCTCTTAAGTCCTTTAAGCTTTGGCCTTTCCATAATCTGCACACTCCATTCTGCAATGTTGCACTCTTCCCTGCTTTGTCTGTTGGAAAGATAAACTTGAGGCTGTAACTCTGTTAAAGCATGCTTTTCCTTTGCTGCTTCCATGCTTGAAACAGTTGTTCAATGTGCACATTGTTAGCCAGTTATGTGAGAGAATGGGAAGCTGCTTGAGCAAGATTTAAAGACAATTGAGAAATAATAAGTAACCCAGTTTGCAACTCATGTTAAATGTGCCTTCTAAAACATGGGGAAAAAATCTAAGCTAGTTTTTTAATGGGAATTGCTACAGTATGAGTTCATCAAAAGGACAGCTAGAGGTGTGAAATGTGCTGCGCTGTGTTATATTGGACTCTGCCTTCTCCAAATTAGTTTTGGAGAAAATGAATGGAGCAGTTAACAGTCAAACAGCACAAAGTTTATACTTGCAAAGAAATTGTGCCAACACTTGGTTGATTTGCTATATTTTTGCAGATACTTAAAAAAATATCCTTGGTGGTTGGGGGTTTAACTGCCCCACGATATCAAGTTCTTGATGTCTGTTCAGAGAGTTCAGAGGAACAAGAGATCCAGATTTTGATCTAGTGAGGAGGCAAGCCTGGGCTGCTCCTGGTCAGAGAGGCCTCTGCCTGTAAAAACCCTACAGTCAGTGAAGACTGAAGAAACAAATCACATCTCAGGACTCGGCTCATGGGGACTTCCCCCACTGTTGTGGTTATCCTGGAGACATCAGTCCCCTCTCTTCCTGTGTGGGGAGAGTGTGGAAGGTGTTGCTGTACAGTTCACTCACATTTGTCCTAGTGATGGTAGTGGAAAGCATCAACTCAGAGAAGGGTGGCAGCAGGTTTAGAAGGAACACAACTGCAGGGACAAGTGGGTCATATGATGGTAGCCTGGGAATCTGCTTGCTTCAGTCTTGCTTTCTCAAAGCTTGCTTGGAACCAGAGTGTTTTATTTGGATGAGGACAGTTAATAGCAAACTGCTGGTGTGTCAGCAGGTGGATGAGTCCATCTCCTGCAGGTTTGGAGGCTGCTCTGTTGGGGAAGTTGTGCTGGGCTTTTGGCAATTAGGATAAGTGTGGCTTTCTGTGGTTTTGGATATTAACTGTCCTCAAGCGTGACCCTTCTGCATGTGCTGTCTTTTGTTATCCCTCTCCTGCCCTGCCTTTTTTGCTGCACTTGCTTGAATAACAAGTGGCTCTATACCTCTATGGAAGCACCAGTTACTGCAAATTAACCTACTAATCCCCTGTGTAATTAAATGGAGAAATCTTGTGCTGAGACTCCCTGTGTGCAACTGTTCATGTACCTTGCAAAGAATTGGCTTGGAAACTTGGTTAAAACTTAGAACATGTATTCTGTATGATAACATTTTACAGGTAACATAACAGAATTGGCTCTCCTGAGTGGGGGGAAGCATTAAGTTTCTGATGGAAGGAGAATCTGCCCCCTTTGACTGTTTCTTAGGGCATGATCCTTGCGGCAGGCTCCCAGTGTTGTGTTTAGATTCAGCATTGCACTGAATGGGCAGAAGAATGCCAGAGTGAGCTGAACATTATCCTGGAGATGCAAAGCACTCTGAAGTACACAAACCTTCTCTGCTTTAGCATAAGAACATGTACATTAGTGTTTGCTCTAATGGAGTTTTTAGTGATGATTATCCTGTGTTTTCTAGTGCAGAAATATGCATACAAAATTAATGTTTGTTCTGCTGCTAATGATCTTTGTCCAAAATGATCAAAGCAATAACATATTTTCTTTCCTCCTCTTTTCATGTGTTTGCTGCCTCTCTGCGATTTGCTTTCTACTTCCTCTTAATGCAAGATCAAGCAGGTTGGTCTAATTGATTTTCACCTCCTTAGAGTACAATTGCAGAGCTTGTGAAAGGATCATACAACTTGCTTCAGTTCACCTTTTTCTCCTGAACTGAGAATATATAGAGCTATGTCCTAACAGTAAGAAGCCTTTATCTGGCTTATCTCTTATGATGAGCTCTGTACAGCACTTCCAGAAAGCTTCTTACTCAAAGACTAATTAGTGAGATTTTTGTACCACAAACCCAGAAAGAAGTGATTATTATCTGATTCTGAAGTTTAGCAGATGGAAATGAAGATGGTTTGCTGTAGTGCTAGAGTCCTTACCTTGCCACAACAGTAATTAATGCTCTTGTGCACATGAACAAACACGAGTACAGGTGTGTCCATGTGCACTGCATTTTGTCTGCTGGACTATATGTGTATTTAATATAATGTCATTGTAAATAAAATACATGTCATGTATTTGTACAAATGAAGCTGAATGCCATGAAAACTGAAGGGAGAGAAGCCTTTTACTGCACAGCTTCCTTGAGCACGTTCTGACCATGTGCCCTGTGTGACTGAGAGAGCCAGTGCCGTGGCAGTCAGGGGGCCCCCAGGAGTGTCAGGGCAGCTGGGTTCTACAGGGTGGGCTTTTTCATGTCTGGAGAAGAGCAAAGCAACAAAATGAAGGATTTACCTGTGAATAAAGGGAGATTTAGGACTTGTGGATTTGAGGAAATGCATGTAGGCTGGGCATTCTCACTCCACATAACCCCCAAGGATCTCTGTTTACCTGCCTCGAGTGCTCCTGGGATTACAGTGAAAGTTGGCTCAGGACTTGCAGAATGACCTCAAGAGCAGCAACCTCACACTTTGTTTCAAACTTGGTGTGTTTGGGACGGACCCTTGAGGCCAGTGGGTTCAGGGAGTTGCTGTGGCCACTGGCTGTTACCCTGTATGAACTGGCCCATGTGTGCTGCTGTAGGACCATGGTAAACACACAAACCTTGGTACTTTCCAGTCTGTGGGTAGTCACTGTGCCATAGACAAATACCATCAAGAAGTTTCTTTTAATTACCTGGTTTTCATAGGATTGTTCTGAATTTCTCTGGTCTCTCTATTTTCATAGTAGTGTGTTCTTAAAAATATCTCTGTGCCCACTTTGGCACAGGTAAGCCTGTAAGGAGGGCAGTGACCAAGGGGGGTGGTGGAGATGCTAATCTGAAATTTGAGAATGTGACTCTTGGTAACTGAGCTCTTGTAGGTCAAGGCAGTCTTCTGTTTTCCTTCCTCTGACCTAATCTGCATTGTTAGAACATCTGAGTTTCCAGCTCAGGCTTCTCTTTAGGCAGTGTTCCTTCTCCAGGTGTTCTTTATGTTTTCTATTTTGGGGGCATTATATTCCAGTGTCAGTTATGTAGCATTGCTTCTCTGTAGGAACTGGTGACAGCTGGTCAATGTTGAAATGGAGTTAGACTGAGCTGTGCCCATCACAATCTAATCTAATCAAATATAATTAAATTTTTGTTAAATGCCAGTATTGAATCTGAACTTGGAAAAAATGCTCTAACACAGAGGCTGTCTTATTTTTCAGTGAACTCATTTATTTTCTTCATCTCTTCCAAAAGGCAAAAAAAAAGTTTCCCCTGATAAGATGGTAGAGATGCAAGCAAAGATTGAAGAGGAGAGAAAAGCTCTTGAAACTAAGCTTGATATGGAAGAAGAAGAAAGAAATAAAGCCAGAGCTGAACTGGAGAAGAGAGAAAAAGACTTGCTTAAAGCTCAGTGAGTACTGTGCTCTCAGCAGTTTGTGTGGTTGTGTGGATTTTTCCTTCCTTAATCATTTGAATATCTGGAGATACATGGTGAGGTGTCTGTCAAACTGTAGAAAGGGAACATCATCCCTTGCTGCTGTCAAGGTGAAAGTGGAGCTTAGTCTGCTTTCAGAGTTTAGGGCAGATGGAAAAGACAGACTTTTATCCTTTTGCCACTTCTTTCTTTTCTTAACTTTACCTAGTTGTGCAAGGTAGCCTAGAAACATAAATGAATGATCCAAGAGCTGTGAGGAGCAGCAGTACTGCTGTGTAGCAGGCCAGGTTTCCTGCAGCACAGCCACAAGCATGTCACCTTGGGTGCAGGGCTTCTCCCCTCTGAGGCCAAAGAGCTGCTGAGGTCCCACTGCCCCAGCAGATAGGACAGTCCTGCTGCCAAGGGGCTGCTCCAGCATTCCTGGTTTGCATCTCAGCTACTCTGCCTTGGTCTCTGTTCACTCTCCTCCATTTCAGCATCTCCCTCTGGGCACTGCTGTGCTGGCAGGGCCCCTTTGGGCAGGGGTGCCTCGAGTAGCCTGGTGGTGTCCCTGGGGCCTTGCAGCCCCCTCAGAGGTGTTACACAGCAGGACACATGTCTCTGTTGACCTGGTTTTGCTTGAGAGAAAGCCATGGGATCTGGGGCTCGGGGAACTCCCTCTGCTCCTGTGCACTGCCTCACCCCCACTTAAACCCTAAACAGCAAGACAAGTTTTTCCAGCCCTGTGAGTGCTGTCTGGGCTATAAAACCAAGCTGGACCTGCTGTCTGGTAAGCACTGGAGTGTAGGAAGTCTCACACCTACTTCTCTGTCTAGGCAAGAGCACCAGTCCCTGTTGGAGAAACTGTCTGCATTGGAGAAGAAGGTGATTGTGGGAGGAGTGGACTTGCTGGCAAAAGCAGAGGAGCAAGAAAAGCTTCTGGAAGAATCAAACATGGAACTGGAAGAACGAAGGAAGAGAGCAGAGCAGCTTCGCAAGGAGCTCGAGGAGAAGGAGGTGGGGCTCTGTGCTGTAGCTGTCTGCACACAGCATGGCAGGACAGCCCTGCTGTGTCCCTTGGCCTGGCTCTGCTCTGCAAACAACCCCTCCAGAGGCCACTGCGACCACTGTGGGGCTGAGCCAGCCTGGCTGAGCCAGGGCTCCACTCCTGGCAAATGCTTTGTTTGTTCAGGTAGTTTCTCCTTTTGTTCATACTGTTGCAGAGAGTTTCTTTGGTTGTGTTAATGTGTGGGTGTCTGTGCTAAATGTTGCACACAGCAAGAGCGCTTGGACATTGAGGAGAAGTACACCAACCTCCAGGAGGAAGCACAGGGGAAAACCAAAAAGCTGAAGAAAGTCTGGACCATGCTCATGGCTGCAAAATCAGAGGTTAGTGTCTGAAGTTCTCAGCCAGTGATCCCTGAAGGACTGGAGCTGGGAATGGTAAACCATCAGCTTTGTAATGCTGGAAAAAGTGCCATATATTTAGAAATGTCTTTCTGTGCTGTCCATTTGGGTAACATAATTCAAAAATATCTAATGAAGTCTGGTGCTGGAGTTTCACAGTGGCACATTGTAGACCTTTTCCCCAGGCCAGGGTGAGAAGGGTTGTGTGAGACCCTGAGATATCCAGAACTTCAAAGAAAACGTTTGGTTATTTCTGAAATAAAATGCAGTTTTATTGTTTGAAATCTTTTGCTGGCAACCCCATCTCGTGCTCTGCTGCAGCCTAAAGGCTCCTCTGCTCTGAGCTGTCTGTCCTTTCTGAGTGGTGCCCTTCCTCAGTCACTGGATGAATGTGTCCTTTGGCTGGTGGCTGGAGTTCCTGTTCCATGAAAAATGCATTTGGTCTTGGAGATGAGAGATTTTCCTTGAAACCTTGCCAGGGATATAACCTGTCTGCATGCTTTTCATCTGCTTGTAGCTGGAGCTTGGATTGGCAGGAGGCCAGTTTTGGGTTTATGAAACTGAGAACTTAATGCTATTTTCAGCCCTCTCCGAGCTGGAATATTTCAGAGGGTTTATCCTTCAGAGATAAATATTCTAGAACTTATAACCAGAGTTTGCTTTTGTTTCCCCAAAACCTTGTACAGACAGAGGACTGTTCTCTTTTAGGCTGTTACCATGTCTTAAACTAAGTCTGATGCCTCTCAAACGCCTGGTTTGTTTTCAGATGGCAGATCTGCAACAAGAGCACCAGAGGGAGATTGAAGGGTTGCTGGAGAACATTCGGCAGCTGAGCAGGGAGCTCCGTCTGCAGATGCTCATCATAGACAACTTCATTCCTCAGGACTACCAGGTAAAGGCAAAGCACCTGAGCCTGGCACAGGGGTGTGCTGATCTCTGTTCTCTTGCAGCCTATTTTCCTTGTCATTTAAACAATATTATCACGTTCACCGTGTATTTAACTGGTGTATTCACTGTGTGCCCGTGTCCTGGATCTGTTCAAAATCTTTTTTCAACGTGCTTGAAGTTGTGCTTGCTAATGTCTGGTACTATCACAAAGTAGTAAAACTGAATTTGGAACTCTTCACGTCTTGTTTTCTTAGACTCCAATATACAGAAAAATCATGAGCTTAAATATAATGCACACTAATAGAAAATATAAAAACAATTCCTCTTAGTTTTTTCTCACGTTACAATGTGTGTTTATTGCTGTCCTGATGGTGTTGGCATAGTGGGGACACCAGACTTTAGTGGGCTCTCCAATATATACAATTTGGGAATGGTATTTTATCTTCTGTAGTCTTCAGAGTATAAATAGTGTTTTCTGCACATGGTGTAGCTGTCCTGATTAAAAACAACTTGGAATGGTTAAGACTGTTCCTAAGCAGCTTGTGCAGGCCTTAGAGATGCATGTTCTGGAAAGTGCACCTGGGGGGTAAACTGTGCAAGTCTAACAACTACTGTCTGGATTTCTTTCTAGGAAATGATTGAAAACTACGTTCACTGGAATGAAGACATAGGAGAGTGGCAGCTGGTAAGAGTGGCTGTGTACCAGCTAACGTTACCATGAGCTTCTGAGGAGTTTAGCTGAGCCCAGCAGGAAGCTGATAAAGCTGTACACAGTTTTACTGTGTACAGTAGACTTTACTAACAGACCTTTCTTTCATCTTACAGAAATGTGTGGCATATACAGGAAACAATATGAGGAAACAGACACCTGTCCTGGATAAAAAAGAGAAAGATGTGAGTTGCTCTTGCATTGATTGATGTATTGAACTGCACAGGTCTGAGTCCTGCTGCCTGTGCCTGCCACTCACTATTTACAGCCAAACTGTTCAGTTTGCTTTGCTTTTGAAGAGATGAGTCTTTCTAGTGTTACAGAAGCACTACTGATCAGTATATGAAATGATTCTGATGGTTTTGTCTTGTGGGTTTCTTTGGTGTTTTTTTAGCCCTTTGAAGTGGACCTTTCCCATGTTTACTTAGCTTACACTGAAGAAAGCTTGAGGCAATCCCTGATGAAGCTGGAGAGGCCGAGGACTTCAAAAGGAAGATCCAGGCCCAAGACGGGTAGAAGGTGAAGAACTCTGGGGTATCTGAATGTAATGAGGGATTTACCCAGGGGAAGGCTGAAGTTTGTTTATGCAAACTTACCACAAGTCTTCAAACATTTGCTTAATGAGAAGGCAAAGTACTAAAATTTTGCATGGTATAGTTTACTGGTGTGACAGAACCAATCTGAGATCTCTTTTACTGCAGTAAATCTTGTCCAGAAAGACTTGTCTGGGGATTTTTCTGATGTTCTGTTGCTGCATTCCCCTCTTGCAGCTTCTTGCTCTATGTGACTGTTCAGTTTAGCACAGTCTGACAGTGCAGACGGGTGTTGCTGGAGAGGAGAGCACTGCGGGGGGAGATCTCAGCCTGGGCTTTCCTGGTGACTCGTGTTTGGTTGCTTTTGCTTGTGGAAGAGTAACACTGTAATTCTTGACCTGAAATGTGGCTGGTCCCTGTCTTTCCTAGACAGCATAATGATGTGTGTGTGGTGTTGTTTTTCCCTTTCCTTTCTGCTCTCCAAACAGAAAACGTTCGGCCAAACCAGGAGCTGTCATTGACTCCCTGCTGCAGTAGTGTGACCTGGTCAGAATTCCTGTAAAAATCAGTGAGTGTATATGGTTTGACCAGAACATGGAGTTCAAGAGATGGCACAGTTTAACATGGCTATAATTTTTTATTTAAAAAAACGTATTTTTCCTTAGTTGCCTGTATATTGTATGTTATATTAACATAATATTAAACTGGTATATATGATGGTTGTGAAATTCCATGTGTTAAACGTGTTGTGCAGGGAAACTTGTTGGCAATCCTTGTTGAAATGTATAGAAATAAAGGTTCTAGATGTGTGTTTAAGTGCTAGACATGTTAGTTCTAAACAGTTAATGAATCCTAAAATTAAGGCTGGTAGATCTGATTTATGCCCTGCTTTGCACATAACTGGCAACTTTCACTATTGTCCCCTGTTGCACTGATCTGTGTTTGAATGTGGTTGCTGCAAACCTTTAAGAGCATCAAATCTTTTTATTTAATATTTCTCACTGTGGCTGTTAACCTGATAGTATTGTGTATCAAATACACAGTCCTTTTTTGCTGTCTTGCTGTACAGAGGAAGTAACTGGATAGGAAAAACATGAACTACAAAAGTCTGAGACATTTGAGAAGGGACCATGCTCTGTTGAAGTGCAGCAGAAGTCAAGTGTGTCTAGTAATGCTTGTATTTTTATCAGTTTGTGTGGGATCTGCTGGCACTGTGGAGAATGAGACCTTGGATATGAAGGCAAAAGAGAGCTTTTTTCCTTCTCTTAAGGCTGCACTGCAGCATTGCTTTGGCTGCTTTTTGTGCTTGGGGGCTGGGATTTTAAAATGTATGTGAGCAGTTCTGCAATCTGAGCAGCAGAGGTGGTTTCAGGGGGTGCTGTGACCCCAGGGCTGGGTGCCAGTTGTGGGGCTGTGAGCACTGTGGCTCCATTCTTTCATCCCTGGCTACACGGCTCTAGGCCAGTGCTCTGCACTGAGGATAAATTTGGCTCTTCTGCAGTCAAACAGAATGAATTGCCCAGTTTACCCAGAGCAGTAACATCCCCTGAAATAGCTGCTGCTGTCTGTGCTCCTGTGTAGGCTGTGCTGGGTCTCTGGCTATGCACTGATGAGAGGAGAAAAATTCTGGTCTCTGATAATAACCATTTATTTGTGATGGCTGCTCCTTTTCTTTGATATTTATGCTGCTAATAGACACATATCACTTTGATACATTGCTTTTGTGTCACAGAGAAAATGTATCTCCTTTCGACTGTGTGTGCTTTATAACTCATCACATCAGCTCGTGGGCACCTCAGCAGCTCCTGTGCCATGGAGGGGGGATGAGCTGTGACCTCCCTGGCATCTTAGGGTTACCTGGAGGATGAAAAGCTGTGATTGCTGACAGGAGGAATGGAATCCTTCAGTGTGACAGAGCACAAGGCAGCTCCTCAGGTGTCCTGAGTCCTTGCTCTGCAGTTACCAGTGTGTTCTTGTGAAGTACTGAGAGTAGTTGAAAGCCCCGATGCCTTGGGGCTCTGTAACAGGTCTGTGACAGGATCTGGAATAGTTAAAACTGGTCTTGAAAGGGCATATTTTACTCTGAATGGTGTCTTCAGTGCTATTCTAAATGAGTTGTAAGGTTTTTCCCTGGGTTTTTAATGTGTTTTTTCGGGATCATGACCTAGAAGAACGTACTGCTCTCTTTTGGGGGAGGAGGTGTCACCGAAGTTCATAAAACATACAGACACTGGCATTTGTTTTCTCTAGCCTAGACCTTAGAGGTAAATGCTCAGTCTTTCTTAATCTGAGCTGCAGTTGGTCTTGCTTGTGAAGAGCTGGCTGTATTTCGAACATCCTTGAGTAGAGTTGGGTTATCTTGTGTTTCTCATCAAACAAAACAGACTGAAATTGCTTCCATGCTCTTTGAAGTCTCCTGTCAGTTCTGAGTCCGAGCAGATAAATGCACAGCTGTGACCTGTACCAGTTCTCAGGACCAGGGACAACTTGTATTTCCTTTTTGTGTTACCTCTTGTGCTAAGATTTATTGAATGATCTGGTCTTAAAGGGAGTTTCTCCTGAACTGTGCTTTCAAAAAGACTATTGAAAATTCTTTTACCTGGCAGACATCAGTGGCTTCAAGATACCACTGTGGACCATGGCATTGCATTTAAAATATTTAAAACTTAACTATAAGGGCATATGCTTTACAATTAATGTTACAGTCCTGCTGCTAAAAACAATAGTATTCTGCATATTTAAGTGAACCTTGAGACAGAAAAAACAATAAATAATTGCTTGCATGCCTTTAACTGGCAGATTGGAGAAACTGGTTATCTCCTGTTACAGAGGCTTGGAGAACAAATTAGCTGCTCTTTAAGAGGACTTTAAATAAAGTGGAACATTGTCATGGTCGTGTGCTTCTGTCAGCTTGGCTTCCTTTTTAACAGGTGTGTTTTGCTGAAGTTCTGGGAAGTTTTCTGTAAGACCAAGGAGTCTGGCTTGCAGGGTTTACCACTTGGGCCTTCTCTGTAGCCCTGGGCCATCTGTGAATATCTAATGGGCCCATAATGTGTTTTAATGAGGAAGGGATTTGGTTTGTATGGGTTTTTTTAAGAGCTTAATACCACCATTGCCATCCCAGGTCAGTACATGCTCTATAGTATTTATCAAAACTCACATTACATAGTAAGTACTGTGTGCTCATCTTCGCATCTTGCTACCAGAAGGTTTCCCTCATTCCAGAACATTGACTTTAACATTGAGGTTTCTGCTTTATGTTGTTTGATGTCATGTAAATGAATTATTTCATATTTAACTTGTTCCTGATCCTTTAAGAGGAGGGGTGATGGTCCTTAGTGCCTTTCACTGACTACGCTGTCTGCACATGTCCAGCTTCCACCTTTCTCTGCAGTTCTGCTTAGCCAGGCCTGTATAGAGGGAAAACCTGCTAGTCTGTATAACTTGTCTTCCTATTTATTGGTTTTCTAACTGTTTATTTTTGAATATTCTTTGTTCTATGTTTAAAGTTAATTCATTATACTGTAAATATCAGTATTGTGCCCCTGGAGCATGTTCATACCATGAAATAAAATTCTCGGTTCCTAATTCCACCTCTATGCATGTTTTTTATCCTAGTAACATTATACATACAACATCTTTCTAACTCGGTGGTGTCAGAAGGTGGGTGAGGAAGGGTCTGTATAGCTCTGAGACACAGCACTCTGGGGAGGCTGGAGTTGTGAGTCTGGGGAGGCAGCAGAGGCCGGAGCGGTGAGTCTGGGGAGGCGGGAGAGGTGGCGAGGGAGGCCGGAGCGGTGAGTGTGTGTGTGTGTCCCGGGGTGCAGCTGGGGGGACAAGGCCTTGCAGGCTGTCCTGGCTGTGTCCTGTGCTGCACAACCCCCCACAGCCTGTGCTGTGCCCAGGGTTAATTCACCTGTGGGAACGGGCCCTGTCCCGCTGTGCTCCCCTTGTGCTGGGCTCAGTGCCTGGAGCAGCCGTGCTGTGCCTGCAAACGCTGCAGCTCCTCAGCACAGACCAAACCCTGCACAGCCCTGGCACTACCGAGTGCTCTGCCATGCTGTGCCAAAACTAGTTGCCAAGTGGTGGACAGCTAAATACCTGCCCAGCTCCAGTCCCTGGTGCTGGAGGGACTTTAACCACCCCCAGGTCTACCCCAGGCTGGAATCCTCCCCAAGCCAGAGGTTTGGTTCCCTACTGTGATTTCACTGCTGGTTACTGCTGGAGCCTCTGTACTCCTGGGCCACAAAGGGCTGTGCCATCTATAAATACTATTATATATAAATGTAGGGTTATAATACAGGCTACAAGTAAAGTGCAAGGAGAACTAAAGGCTTGCTTAGCTCCAGACCTGGCGTCTTTCTGGGTTCACAGCTTTCAGTGCAGGTCCCATTTGTGGCCTGGCTTCTCCCATCTGGCTTCTCTTGGTCTCCCTCTGCTTAGACCTGTGTTCCTCATGTTAGCATGAGCCTTAATCCCACAGCAGGACAGATTCTTTGGCAACTCCTTACAGCATCACCCCAGTGCCTGTGAACTTGGAACTCTCTTAACCGTTGCCTTCTGTAGCATCCTATGCAATGCCAGAGAATTTAGTCCAAAAATACATTTATTTAAAGAATTATTATAAATAATCTTTGAAAAATAGACTCATAGTTTAAAAACTAACAGATTGTGCTTTTTCACTTCTGATTCTTGTATTGTTCTTGAAGGACTTGGTGTAATTCCTTGAGAAAATTTTTCAGTGAGGTGGTGCTGCCTGCTGCCACAGGACATGGCACCTGGAATGGGAAGAAGGGGCTGTTAGGAAGCTTGCTGGGGAGGGATTGGGTTCTGCAACCTGGGCTTTTTGACCGAGGGAGAAGCTCGAGGGTGGGGGCAGTGCAGGGGAGCTGTGCCTCACCTTGTGCTCCATCCTGTTTCCCCGGAGCAGGCCCAGCAGGTTGTCATAAATGCCCTCGAGGGACCTGTGGCAGCTCCGACCTTGCCAAGCCACTGTGGCAGCTTTGCACAAGATCTCCATGGTGTCACCTGCCTGGGGAGAAAGAAACTTTAGTACAGTCACAGCTTCATTAGTGAAAAAAAACCCAACAAAACACCACCCTGCAAATAATATATTTCTGTTCTACAGGTGCAAAGTGCAGTTTGAGATGCCAAAGCCTCCCTGAAGCTTCCTGACCCCATCTGTGCACAGCAGGCTCTGCTCCCATCCCTGCCCTGCTGAGGGTGCCATCAGCCCCTGGCAGAAGCTGTGACAGAGGGTGGCACAGCAGTGACCACCCCTGTGCTGGAGCATCCTGCTCCTGCTGCAGGTGTGGGATCCTGAGCTCGGGGAACTGCTCCCTGGGAATTCCCTGGAAGTGAAGCTGGTTTGAGCAGGCAGAGCTGCTACAGGAATAACAAAAGTGCCTGGAAAGAGGTTGCCTTCATTAGGGGCTTTAAGAAGTCCTGTAGCAGAGACACGTGGAAGATGAGGAGCTAAAAAGTGAGGTGCTGGTGGCAATAAGAAAAATACTTGACTTTCTTCCCTGGGGGATGATCGCAGTGCTCCGTCACGGGCATGTCCCTGAGAGCTCTGCCTGCTCCATCTCCTCAGCTTTCACCCCAACAGCAGCTTCAGACCAGCGACCGGCCCGGCCCTGTGGGCAGTGGCAGGTCTGGGAACGTGGTGCTGTGCAGCATTTTGGGCACCTCTCCTCACTCCCAGGGCCAGTCCCTGTGGCAGGAGGGGTGAGGGGACCCCCCGAGGGGTGCTCAGCCCCAGCCCCCAGGGAAGGAAGGCAGCTGCACCCCTTGGATCACACCTGCTGGTGCAGCACCAGGTGAGGCCATGGGCTTGCTGTGAAAACAGGAACTCTGGGGCTGGGAGCTGGGCTTAGGCAGCAGTTTTCAGAGCACAGAGGCTCTATTATCTGCTATTAAATCTCATGCTGACTGAAGAGCCGTCCCCAGATAAGGGGCTCAGGAGGGGCAGTGTGTGTGACCAGTGCTCAGGGGTGTCTGGGCAGGGACAGCACTCCAAGGCACAGGGACACAGCCCTCTCTTCCTTTTGGAAAAGCTGAAGCCCCCAATCCTGCTCAAGCACAGGCCCATCCCTCCCACTGGCCCGGAACAGAAGCCACCGATGCTGCTTTGGGGAGGTAGAGATGGATTGGGAAGGTGAGGGCACCTGTGCAGGGCACCAGGAGCAGTGAGGACAAACTGGGCAGCCCAGCACTGATCCTGGGGGCTCACAGTGGGCTCCTTGCTCCTCCACAGCACCACACCAGAACAGGGGCGATCCTGGGCTTCCCACCTGCCTCTGACTGCCCTGTGCTGTCCTCTGCCCCCAGCATCCTCTCCCAGTACCCATCAGGGCTGTATGATTATTTTTGAACAAGGACAAGTTAGCTTCTCTTTCTTACCTTATTGTCTGCAAAAATATTTGTCACGTTCATCTCGTTACAGGAAACCTTTACCAAGACACAAAGGAGAGGAGCAGTCAGGCTGGAGGCAGCGCTGCCCTGGCCCCTCCTGACACATGCACACACAGACACACTGCCAGCACTGCCAGCCCCGTGCTCAGCAACTCCCTCAGAGTCCTCATCGCTCTCCCCGAGCCTGCTGAACCTCCCTGTCCCTTCCCTCGGCAGGTAAAGCCCCAGCCAGCCCTACCTCTGTCTGCTGGAGCTGGTGCAGCAGCCTGATGCTCTCCTTCAGCATGTTGGTCCGCAGTGTGTGTGTCCACGAAGTCACCACGTCACCCTGGCAGGCCAACAGCGCCAGGAGGGGGAGCAGGACCCGGCCCAGGATGCTCATGGCCTGCATTGTCTCAGCTCACAGTCTCTGGATATTTTGGTGATCTGTACCTGTGTGTGTATTTTTGGAGGGAGCACCTCAATTTATGGCTGTACAGATTGCTGAATCGGAGGGAAAAACTTATTTTCACTTATCTGCACTTTCCAAAGTTGCTCCCAATTAGGACAACAGGTCTTTTTTGTGCAAGTCAAAATTTTCTTCTGATCTTGCATGATGTTTCAATGTAGGAAATTTCCACGGTGAGATAAAGGTGGTGGGAGTCAGGTCACACAAAAGAGTGTGTAAAGCTGCCTGCTCTGGGGATTCTCCATTTCTCCATATCCCAAGGCTTTCTCTACATCACGAGTTGGAAGTGGCTGAACTGGGGAACCCATTACACTCTAGTAAGGGAGCTTTGATTTTGTTTTCCTCTCAGTATCCTGTAAGTCCTTCCATCACATTTCATTTGAATATCTCCAGAGCATGCAAAGCATCCTTCATCTGTGATGGGATGATATCTGTCACTGGGTTTCTTAATCCAGGGAGGAACAGAAAGTGTGGCAGAGCCATGGAGGGACAAAACCCACCTGGGCAGGAGCAGGGCATCACCCAGGGGGGGTTGTGGGGAACTGGGGACTCTCCTGAGCAGACAGGGCCCCTAAAACAGTGTGACCCCCTGCGAGGATGTGGGTAAGGGACAGGGAGCTGACGAGGGTAGTCTTGGGGTGTCAGTGCTGGGGAAATGTTGTGTTGCTCTGCTCCAGCATCCTGGGGAGCTGGAGGCTACCCTGTCCATCCTGCCCTGCTCAGGGAACAGCCTGAGCCTTTGGCTGATGGGCTCCACCAGCCCCCCAGTGCTACCCCAGAAATCACCCTGAGAGACTCAGCTGGGAAACTTTGGAGTTTTGTAATAACTAATAGGGCTTTTTCTAACTCAAACAGCAACTCGCCATCAGATGCTTGATAAGCATCTTGTGAGCACTCGATGAATCCAGGAGCAGCCACACTGAGAGTGATGTTGTTTGTTTGATTCTGACAGGTCCCAGATGAAGTGAGATGAAGCCACTGACTCAGAAAGACCTTTGTGAGGGATTTGCCCATGGAGCAGGGCCATTTCCTACCTGCCCTACTTGTGTTGGAGAGCAGATGAGGGAGCTCTGGCTGCAGCACTGCATCCCTGGCCTCCATAGATGGTGAGTCCTCACCAGGGTGCCCAGAGAGATCCCACTGCTCTGGGATGAGTGGTGGTGGGAGAATCCCTGCCTGACAGTGATGCTGGAGAAGGGGATGGAGGCAGTAGCCCCATTCTGCAAACACAGTGATTTCCCCAGTGATCATGGTGGGGTGCTCTAAACTGGAGTAAGTGAACAGAAAATGCTCAAATCACAGAAAAATTTAACCTTTGAGCTACTCAGGCTGAATCATGGTGGAAAACTGCATCACTGTGTGATGGGAAAGTCACCAGCCATGCTGGGTTTGTGTGGCAGGGTTTTGGAAGTGGGAGGATACAGAACTGGGTTCTGTGAGAAGCTGCTGGAAGCTTCCCTGTGCCCAGTGGAGCCAATGCCAGTGGCTCCAAGAGGGACCCACTGCTGGACAAGGCTGAGCCCATGGGCAACACTGGCAGTGCCTCAGGGATAGCGTTTTTTAGAATGGGAAAAACCCTGTAAAACACAGCTAGAGAAACTGTGAGAGGAGGAGGGAGAAAATCAGGGGTGAAGTTAAGCCTGGGAAGAAGGAAGAAGTGGGATGAAGGTGTTTGAAGATTCAGTTTTTATTTCTCATTGTCCTACTCTGATTTGATTGGCAGTAAATTTAATTAATTATTTTTTCCCCAGGTTGAATCTGTTCTGCCTGTGACAGTAAGTGCTGAGTGTTCTCTCTCTGTCCTATCCCAACCCACAAACCTTTCATTGTGTTCTCCCCTCTGCCCAGCTGAGGGTGACACAGTGGCTTTGGTGGGACCCTGATGTCCATCAAGGGTCAATCCAACATAGAAGTGAAGGAAAATATTCCCATGCCCTTTCCCTAGGGTGGGATGCAGCTGATGGCAGTGATGTTCCCATCACTCACTGCAGGGACAGCTCCAGCCCCAGGAGGGTCTCCACTGTTTTTGGAGCCCTGGCTGTGCCTCTGTCCCAGCCACCATCCAGGGATGAACGTGCCCATTTTCCCACCAAAGGAAAGTGCTTGATTCAGAAATGTGTCCTCACCTTTCCTCCTTTGCCTTTCTCTCCCTTGGGCTCTGGTTTGGAGCATCTCCCATCCCATGAGGATCCTGCCCAGGCCCCCAGCACCAGACCCCTGTGCTGTGCCTGCTGCTCATAGTGCTGGGATTTACCCACAGCAAATCCCAAGGATGCTGTTGAGCCCCCATCACGCACATTTAGAGCCGTTTCCTACATTTATAACAATTTCCAGCAGTTATTTTGTGGATTTATTTCTCACATGTGTTCCTGTGCTGCTGGCCCCAGGCAGGCTCTGGTCCATGAGCCAGCCCCATCCCTTCCCTGGCCCATCAGACAAACCTTTCCCTGCCTGCAGCTCCACTTTGCACCCACTGGCTCCTCTTTCAGCCCCCCCTGCCCCCAGACCACAGCCTGCCCCCAGCACACCCCCTCCACCGTGGCCCTCTTCCCAAACAAGGGCTCCCATCCTTCCTCCTCCAGCCCTTCCCTTCCCTCTGGATTTCCTGTACCACAAGTCAGGTGGGTTCTTTGATGCTTTTTGCTTTCTTGAAGCCTTTTTCTCAGTGGCAGACTGGGGAAATTTGCTGTACATTGCCCCAAACAGGCCAGCATTCCCCATCCCCGGGTGCCGACTGACCTTATCCCAACCCAGAAGCCTTTCATTGCATGGGAGGCAGCACCTCCCAGTGCTCAATATCTGCTGAAGGTAAGAGGGAATCAACACATAAACCACGGGCACCGAGAGCTCCTTTTTCAGTCATTTATTGCTTAAGCCCTGAGACACTTTAAGAACATCAGTGCACAGTTGATATGAAAACAATAATAAAATGAAGACATTCTAATACATGATAATTTGTATATATTAACTCTCATAATACAAATGTTTTAAATAGAGAGAACAATAAATTATGAGTCAGCACATGTTCATTTGTTACTGTTCCCTAAAATGAGGTAGCAGTATTTTAAATATGACTATTCCCCAGAACTATAAATTACCTGAAAGCCTGAATACTGGCTTTTCCTTTTTATTTTGGGTTCCAAGCAAAGAAAAGCTTTAAACAGACTGGACTTTTTGGTCTTGAATCTTTAGATTACACATTATAAAAATAAGTTATTTAAATAACATATAATAATAAATAAAATCCCAAAATATGATGCCGATGAGCACCCATTAGATTCAGAGTTCTGCTACAGACTCTCCTGTCTTCACTAGTAATAACTTAAAAGCCACTGACAATAGAAGAGACACACTGAAGTTGCAGTAACAGTTCCAACACCCCCCCCCCCCGTTTCCCCTCCCAGCTTTTGCTCTCGAAAGCTGCACTTCCCCGGCTCTGCTCCCAGGAGTCGTCCCCCCCTCAGCTGTTGTAGCAACACGTTAGTGAAAAATGCATCATTTCAGATTAGATTTTGATCTTTTTAGGAAGAGAAGATGATTGTGAAGAAACCTCTCTTCACTAAGGGGAACAGGAAGCAGATAATCTGGTTTTGGTTTTGGTAGGTGCTGCAGGAGAAGATGAATGAGTTAAGAGCTCGGGCTCCCGGCAGCCGGTCCAGGATGCTCTCCAGGATGCTCTGCTCCTCCGCGCTGGGCAAACGCTCCCCCATCCCTGCCAGGTGATCACACCCCTCGGGGCTGCGAGGGAGGGCAAAGGGCAGCCTCGTCCAAACGAGACCTCTCCTGCTGAGGCTGAGTGACATCGAACACGGGGCACTGGGGTGGGGAGTTTGGGACGTGTCAGGTGCCTGCCGGGCAGGGCACATTTCCCACGGCAGCCGAGCGGCCCCGGGTGCCCGGCGGAGACTCCGGGAGGTGCTGTGAGGGTTGGGTTGGGTTGGGTTTAGGAGGGCCGGGGCAGGGCTGAGGAAGTGCATGCAACGAGGAGCAAAATAACAAACCGCTCTGCAAACCCTGTTTTCGAGCTCCCGGCAGCGGCAGCCCCGGGGTGGCAGCGGTGCCGGGTCACTGCGCAGCCGATGCTCTGGGACGCCGGTACATCCCCTGCGTGAAGTTCCCCAGCGCTGGCAAGAAGTGGCGCAGGTAGATCTCGGTGTCATTGCTCAGGCGGCAGTTCTGGGGAAGGAAAAGTGTAAATACATTAGAGCTGGCAGCGGGATTTAGCAGCAGGGACTGTGGGTAGCCAGGCTTCCAGCCCAGACAGGCGGTTTGCTTGCCTCCATCGCCACATAAATCATTCAGAGCGGTGAGGATGCTGCCCCGGGAGACTGGGAGTTTGTCCTTTGCTCAGAACACGTGCCCCGCGGTGTGACCCCCCTTGGCCACCGGTGTGACCCCCACGGCCACTGCTCGGGGTGGCGGGGACTGTGACCCTCCTCCCGTGGAGGCAGAGGAGGTTATCCTGCAGTGCCCGCTCTGGCCCCACCCAGGAGAGGCAGTGCCGGTGTGATCAGCCCCCGGGACCCCGGGAGCGGGCCCTGGGCCGGGGTGCAGCCCCTCCTTACCGTCCTGCCCTGCAGCCTCCGCAGGTTGGTGACCAGCGGCTCGTAGTCCTTGCAGCGGGTGACCCTGGCGAGCGCCTCGGCAGCCTGGCACAGCAGCTCCCTCTCCGACAGCTGCGGGACACGGAGGGGAACGGCTCAAGCCACGAAGCTGGTTTAAGTTGAAGCTACTTATCCAGGACTGGCAGGAGGTTTCACAGTGACTTCCCAACCTGCTCCCATGTCACAGCTGCAGTCGCAGCCCCTGCAGTGCCCCGGGCCCTGGGCTGTGCCCGGACAGAGCTGTGGGATGGGAGCACAGCCTCGCCCCAGTGCTGGGACCTGAGCAGCTCTCAGGTGACCAGCAAAGCTGCCCCAGCTGCACGGGCTGTGCTCCGTGGGGAGGAGGGCACTGCCTGTGTCTGGGTTTATTATAACTGCCTTTTCTGCCTGTCTCTCCATGGGTGTTTTACCTCTGGGCTGGTGAAGGGGACCTGTGCCACTCGGGTGTCATTGCAGGGGACCTGGAGAGGTGACACAAGAGAGAATCGTCATTACAAGACCATCATGATGAGACCATCCCCGAGGAGTCACCAGCTGTGCCCTCCCCCAGGAAGGGCACTGTGTCTCCATCCCTCTCCAGCACCCTTGGTGGTGCCACCACTGAGCTCCATCTTTCAGCAAATAGTTCCAAACAGGATCCTGCACACAGGACCTGGGCTGGCACAGCACTTGCAAGCAGCTGTTTGGGAAGGAGCAGGAGGGTCCCTGGGTGCTCAGTGGGAGCAGAGCAGGGAATTCCTGGCAGCTCACACTGCCCCAGGCCACCATGCCCACATCCCAGGCTGCCTCAGTCACCCTGCCACAGCAGTTTTCTTGTTCCTCAACATTTTTTCCTGCAGTGTGCCAAACGTCAGGTGGAAAACTTCAGCTGACCTGACCCCAGCAGCTGCTTGTGCCACCAAGTCAAGTGCTGATCACACCAAGTCTTGGCTGAGATGGGCCAGGGTGCCCCAGGCTGGAGGTGGGATGGAGTGGACTGAGGGAATGGGAAGGGCTCCTGCAGGCCCGGGCAGGAGTGCCTGGCCTTGGACACCATGGGCCATCGAGGACCATCATCATCATCACCGGGGAAGCTCCCGTGGTGGGTGAGCAGAGCAAGGGCAGCAGGGGCAGCACATTTACCTTCACTGCTGAGTTGAACTGTCGCACTTGGCGGGTGATCTCCAGCAGCATCTGCTTGTGCAGGTGAGTCACAGAAGTGGAAGAGATGAGCTGGAGCAGGGACAGGAGAGCAACAGCTGCCTTCAGCGAGGGGAGCATCCTGTCTCCGCTGTCCGAGCTGCCTGGGCTGGCTGGCCACGGCCTCTGCCTCCTGCTTGACACAGACCCATTTTTATAGCGTGGAGAAGGACCCGTGTCTCCATTGACTGCCAAATATAGGTGTCTTCCTGTGCTGCTGGCAGTGGAAAGTGACACCCCAAAGAAGGACATTACGTAATGATGGGACACTTCTCTATCTGTTGAATAATGTTATCTGTTATTCAGCTACATGCAGATTTTAATCACCTCACTGATGGATGAGGAGATACTGGGATGAGAAGTCGAGAATTTCTCTTTGATGTCAGAGGATTTATTTACTATCGAGTGTGTTTGTAACATGCTGCTTGTGGGAAACCATGAGCATGGGCAGGACTGAACCAGGCACATTGCAAGCTGTGGGTAAAGTCAAGGCATGATCTTATATGCAGAGAAATACCCAGGGGGGCTTTCCTGGTCTCCACGATGATCAAGACAAACAGTTATGCTGAGGGCTGGCTCTGGGATGTACATGGCTGGATGCCTGCCAGGCTTCTGCCCTGGGTGTTGGTGTCTCAAAGGAGTTGATGTGAACCCAGCAAGTACCTGGATCTCTCCTCCTGCAAGGCCCCTTCTTCCCTGAGCTGGTACATGGCTGCTCTTGGAGAGGAAGAGCTGAACTGTTTGTCAGAAGAATTCATGTCCTTTGGCCACCAGGGCAGGAGCCCCAGCAAACTCACACAGCCAAAGATTGGAAAGAAAAGAAAACCTCAAAACTTTTATCAAGATGTTAAACATCTGCAAAGATAAAAAAAAAATGCTCTTGCATGTAAAGGAAGAAGCTGGGGGGGGGTTTTCTGGCATGTGGGTGTTTGGTTTCAACCAGGACTTCCTCGGCTCTGTCGCACAAATCCCAGTGTGCAAGGACGGCTCCTGCAGTGCCCAGCTTGGGGTCCCACGCCACCCCATGCCATCCCAGGCCACCCCTTGCCATCCCGGGGGACATCAGAAAACCAACAGTAGCTCAGGAATTCAAACCACCACGTTCTCGGGCAGAAGAACAGACACAAACCCATAATGATTTCCCACCATGGCTGAACTGTGTGGTCAGTGGGAATTTGACAAATGCCAATTGTCAGATTGTCCTTTTGCCACATGCTCCTGCACACACAGGTGAAGCAGCACCTCGTGGCTCTGCTGGCACCAGCTCCCCCTGGTCCTGCAAACCCCTTGCAGGGGAGCCTGACTTCACCTGGTACCTGCTTAGGGGCTTATAAATAGTGTAAATTGTTGAATTTAAATGTTTCTACATTTTATAAATTAATATTTTTTTTCCAAATTTTCAGTGAAGTCAACGTGTCACAGAGCCTGAGGAAGCCTGAACTTCGTATTTCAAACAAACCTCTTCCTACTTCCCTGCATTCTTTCTGTGTGGGATGACCACTGACCTAAGGTACAGTGACAGGACTGCAGCACTCGCCATTCATGGCTTGTATTAGCCTGAAAAAATTGGTTTTCCTGGGAAAAAAAAGATGGTGATGGTTCCCAATCACTGAATTCAAAAGGCTGGGTCAGAGCCAGGCAGGAGCCTGGAGGATTCCCATGGCATCAGGAGGGAGGTGGGGCTGGTGTGTGCCCGGGGCAGCTCAGCACAGTGTGTGTGTCTGTCTGTCCCAAAGCCTGTGTCCCCTGAGCCAAACTGCTGGAGCAGGAGGCACCATGGCCCCAGGAAAGGTTCCACTGCTGTGCTTTGGGGTCTGGCAATGGCACCGTGGTCCCAGCAGGGTCACAGGGCTGTGGGGGGCTGTGGGGAGTGGGGATCCCATGGCTGGGAACACCCCAGCTGCAAACTGTGCGTGGAGAGCCTGTGTCACCTCCCCCAGGGAGATCCCATCATTCCCCAAACTGTTGATGTGGGGTCAGGAGCCTGCTGGGGGGAAAAGCTGACCTGTGTCATTGGGGTTGTGGGGTGGGAAATGGTGGCTAGAAAGTGGAGACCAGTTCAGAGAAACAGTGCTGAGAAGGGGCTGGGGAGAGGGGACAGAGCCATTGGTGTCACCCCTGCAGGAACCAGAGGAACTCCTGTTGAGGATCCTGGTCAGCCAAGCTGTCCTGACACCAGAAAATGGAGAAACCAGCTGAAAAGACCCTCAGTGCTATCAAACCAAGAAATTGTGGAATTTGTTCTATGTCCAAAGTCATGGCTTTCTTCCTTCTTTTTTTTTTCTTTTCTTTTTTCCTTTTTTTTTTTTTTTCCCCAGCAGCAGAGCCAAGGTTGGATACCACAGTCATCACACACAAATGGAGAGCAGTGGGGTTGGCTGGAGACCTGACCACCACCAGCATGGGATGGCCTTGGTGGACATGGATGGAATTGATGAAATCAGTGGAAAGAAAGAGGTATGACCAATTGTTATCAGATTTGAGGGGTACAGCTCCCTGTGTCAGCCTCCCCTTCTCTTCCCTGGCTCTGTAGGAAATAGGGGAATGCTAGTCCATAACTTCAGCTGGGCTGAAGCTGTGCCTCCCAGTTAAACAGGCAGTAGCTTTGTCTTGGTGCTGGGCCATCACTGTGGCAGTTGGCAGTTCTCCCCTGGCTGCTTTGGCCACCCCAGCTCAGGGTGGGGACAGGACCTGGCACTGCTGGCAGGAAGGGCATCTGCTCCTCCCCGGTGCCCTTCCTTCCCCCACAGCCTCCTGGTGCTCAGCTGCCCCTCCCTGGCAGTCTGAGCAGAGGGAGGCAACTGAGTCACCTCCCCACCTTTGCTCTGGCAGCCAAATTCACCCCTGTGGCAGGGGGAGGGTTTGTGGAGGGGCAGGACAGGATCGTGGCATTAGAAACAATGTCAGAACTCAGGAGGTCCCATGGATGCTTTAACTGAGGTGATATAAATAACTTCAGGTTCTTCTTGAGGGCCTGATTTTAGATGACCCTTCTACCCATTTTCTCATTTCCAACACTATTCCAGCTGCCTCTTTTACCAAATGCTCATGGAGAAACCACCACATGTTTTCCAGGCCATTTGTGCTGTACCTTAGTTTCAGAAGGTGACAGAGAAATTAAATAAGACATCTTATAACATGAAAAAAAGCCCAAATGTGGGTCACAGTGCAATGTGTAGCATCAGCACATGCAGTATCTCTTGAATCAGTGGTTGGGTTTACAAATAGTGGATGCTGCCCTGTGCTGGAGCCATGCCCCTTCCTTCAGCCACTGCAGCTGGAGGGAAAGGCACACTCCAGCAATTCACTTTTCCTGCAAAAATCAAACTACACAGGTAGGATGGAGCCAGGTGAAGGAGAATTTGCAAGTTGCATCACATTTCCCAAAGGTGGGATGGTGCAGTGAGTGCTGGCTCCTGGCAGCTTGCCCAGGGGGCAACCAACCCTGTCATACTGAGATAGATGAGATGATACTTGGTGTGACATTTAAATGCAAAGTTGCAGGGAGACAGCAAATGATTAAGCTTTTGGAAGCATCATCTATACTTATTGCTTTGGTTTGTGGTGTTTATTTGTAGATAATCATATCTGTTTGGGCTTCTTAATGTAATTTTTAGGACATGCAAAAGCTTTTGGCTTAAAACATGCCATGTAGGAGGAAACTGTGGGGAGAAGTGAGTTACGTGTTCTGTAAGTCAGTTTTTTACTTCAGGGAGATCAGAGAGCAGTTTTGGTTTAAAAACATTTAAAATTCTTTTTAAAAAACTTAAAAATTCTCCTTTGATTAAAAAGTCTTCTCGGAAGTTTTTAAACTCAAAGGTGTTGCAGCAACCTGCAAGCAGAGCTGTACTGCAGAAGTAATGCTGAAGGAAGCATCAGAAAATCAAAGTATTGGATTTCTATTGCTAATCTAAATTCCACTTAGAAACAAGGTGTTCAGACAGGAATGTCTTGGAGGCCTCTGGGTTTTTTTCCTAGTGGAAGTTGTTGGCAGATAAACTGAAAATAAGCCGTGGCACTGAAGCAGTGGGTGCTGGGGCACAGGGAGGGAGGAAGGTCTCTTGCACGAGCAGTTCATGCCAGAGCCCTCCATCTCCTGCAGATCCCAACTCCAAAAGCATTTGCCAGGGCTGAGGCTGCAACCAGACTCAAATCCCTTGGAAGGGATTTACACCCAACCAGCCCTTCCAGGGCAAGATGTAGGGGCATGGGAAGCATTTGGTGCTCTCAGAGAGGTGCTGGGTGCCTGCCTGCTTTGCAAGCACCATCCCAGGCAACTGCCTGATTCTCAACTCCTGATCCTGTGGCAGTTCCACTCACTATTGTTGTTATTTCTGTAGTTGTTACTTTTGGCTCTTAGTCACAACATATATGGGTGTGTGCTGTTCCTGTGGAGTTGTGTGCACGGGTTGCTGTGCAGAGCATCCTATGCTGGGATCTCTCTGCTGGAAACCCACCCCCACTCCAACCACCATGGCAAGTGGACACTCAGGTTCTTCACCACTTAATCACCTGCACTCTGAGTCACCACAGCAAACTGTGCCTTGTTTGCCTTAAGATGTCTGCTTGGTTCTGTACATTGTGTAGCATCTTGTAGGGGCAACAACCCCTCACCTGGGACATCCTCCTCCTCTTGCTGCCCTCACCTCCACCTGTGTGCCAGGGCAGGGAGCTGTGGCAGGACAGGGGTCCCCGAGGTGGCACAGGGGTGGCTGAGGTCCCTCAGCACAGCCCAGCTCCCCACAGGCCCCGGGGAGGTGTGGCACAGCCAGACCTCTCTGTCCCCATGAGCAGATCATGAGAAGTGTTTAAAGTTTTCCCTACACTTCATTCACATAAGCACTTTTTTTTTGTTTTCCAGTCCACATGAAAACCATGGGGCTGATGGAGTCGTCTCTTTTCCATGCTCTTAGCTACCTACACTATTCAAATTATTAAGGGGATTATTTTTTGTCATTTTAATGGACTTCATATAGGAGAGGTTGGTTTCCCACCACATTTTCTGTATTTCTTTCCAAGTTCTGGTAAAATGTTTAATACATGTGTGAGGATAAATTTTGCAGCTGGGAAGCAGAGAAAGGCTGTTTTAGGCAAAAATGTGCCCGAAGAACTTCATAGAGAAACTGCAAGTCATGGTTTTAGCTTGGGGGAAAGAGCAGTACAGAATACACAAAGGTTGGGGAGTTCCTTCTGAAGACAGTGCAGAGCTGGGGTGTACATGTCATGCTAAAATAAACAGGTTGCACAGGAAAACTTGAAATTTCAAAGGGTTTTTTTTTTCTGTTGATTGTATCTTTAAGAAAATTTCCCTTCAGGAAGTAGTACTAGAGTCAGTGATGCTTCTTGTTTAGAACTGCAAACATGATGCCCGTTAGTAGCATTTTCCTTTGCCTACTCTCCCCACCTCCCTCCCCAGTTGTGTGTTCATTGCTTTTTTTGGGGGAATTGGTGAAAACGTAATTGCTAGGAAGTCCCATTCATTCACTTATCTTTGAGTGGTTTCCCATGACTGGGGCCACACTGACCCTGGTGGCTTTCAGAAAACTGAGGTGGAAATAATCCATAGTTGAAGGGTTTGGGTTCTGCCATTACCCCTTAAGGGGTGCCCCTCACCCCTGCCCACAGGTGCCAGGTCTGCCCACACCCCCACCCCTGTCAGCTGCTCCTCACCCTGCAAAATAAAGGCATTCCTGCACCCTGGAGGAGGAGGAAGACAGCAGGCAATGTTCTCAGCCAGAGAGAAACATCCCCATGTTACAGCTTTGGTCACAGTTTGCTGAGGAGCTTCAGCTGGTCACTGCTGACTGCAAGGATTTAAAGAATTACAGTGCAGCTTCTGCTTGTGGACTCTTACCAAGAGCTCAAGGCAGAAGAGGTGCCTCCTACCTGCCTACAAACAGAGACAGGTAAGTCCCTTCCCTCAGGGCTTTGGAGGCAGCAAGGCTCGTTGTGAGAACTCCTGTCTGCAGCCTCGGGGCCATCAGGCCCTTTGCATTTTGGGACAGGCCAGCCCTTGGCTTTCCATTGTCACCCCAAGTGAGCAGCAGGTTCCCTCAGGCTGCCATGCCAAGGAAACCCACAGCTGGGCAGTGAAGCTCAGCATCCACACACATCAACTCTCTGAGGCACTTCTGTACCATTTTCACAATCACTGCCATGGAGAATCAGAACATGACACAACTCACTGAGCAAAGAGAATTCACTCATTCCTCTGGTTAGAGACAGGGCTTTGCTTTATTCTCAAACAAGCTGTTAGACTTGGGGAAGACTGTGTCTTTGAGCAGCCAGAGTTAGGTTATCTTGTACAGACAGTAGTAAAATTTCCCTTTGAAGCTTGTGAATTTTGGGTAGACCAGGGGGGTGGCTACGAACACGAGACACCCACCCATGCTGACCTTGCCAGAGATGGAGGGCAGGCCCTATTCCAGTGACAGAGCTGCAGCTGTTCCAGAGAATCTGCAGTGGATCTCCCCAACAGGACATACACAAAGAAGTCACAATTTTATTTTCCCTTTTAAAGCACAGAATACACCTAAATTAAACTGCCTGGTATTCATTTAAATTCTTTCCAATCATGGCGATTCCTAAGAAATTCCAGAAATATGTAGAAAGAGATGAAGTTTAAAAGTCTTACAGTTTTAGACTCTGGCTAAAATTGTGACAGATCTTCAACAGATTACAATACAAAGGAACAATATTTTCAGGCACCTTCACCTGAGCTCTGTCGAGCCAGGCAGTGTATAATGTATCAGTCAGGCTGCCTGTAATGTGTCCTCACTGGAGGTTCTAATGAACATACGAGCCCAGGGAGCTGACACTGCATTTCATGATCTCAGAGCACTGGTCAACGTTCTTCCTGATCCTGTAGAACGTTTCCACGTACTCAGAACGGCCCAGAAGTTCAACGAAATCTTCATCGTGAGTTATCACCAGGAGCTGAAAGTTCCGCTGCTGGGAGCGGCTTTTTATGATCCTGCAAGGAGATATTATTGACTGTGTGTTTGTCTGAAGCATGTGCTGCTTTTAGAGAACTTGTAAACACATAGCACAAAAATTCAGCTGTCCACAACGAGTGACATGAACCATTGACCAACCTAATGCTGATTAGCCACTATTTTTACCCATATTAACAAAAACCCTCAAATTATTTAAGAAATACTTTTTCTTTTCCAGATAGAGGGAATTTAAGGCTGCTGCTTTGCATGAGTGTTTGCAGATGCCAAGATGTGCCATCTTAAAATGTAATTCACTACTGCCAACTACTCTGACCACTTGAGAAATACCCATCTTTCAGTGTCACAAGGAGAGCTCACTTACTCCACCAGGGCCTGTGCCAGAGACTCAATGTTTTCTCGGTCGAGGTTGGTCGTGGGCTCATCCAGGGCCAGGATGCCACAGTTGAGACAGAATGTTTCTGCCAGAGCAAGGCGAATAATAAGAGAAGCAAGCACCTAATGGAAAGAAATACAAAACCAACATGAAAACCCCTCACTCTCCAAAGTGTTTAAAGAGGTTCTACATGAGAACCTCTTTAAAATGGAACTATTTTTAATTCCATTACAAACTGTGACTGAAGCTTACAGAACAATGTGCTGATAGTTCACAAAATGACAATAACTAATTAATTACTGAAAAACTACATCACAACTTCCAAGTTTGAATTGAAAGATGGACTCTACAAAGAAGTCAAGTACTCAAAATTCAGGAGATAGGAAGAAAGGATTCTAATCTGAGGTAAGGAAGCTACAAACTGCCACCTGCATTACCTCCACTCTCTGTGCAAGCCCATCCTACTGCACAGGGAGGGTGGAAATTTGCCTGCATCACTAAGTTTGAGTTACTGAACTCCTGACTACTTACTAAAATTGAAGACAGCATGGTTTGCCACTGTACATGTTAGTTTTGTATCAACATGCCTAATCATACCTGTAAGATCTCCTGAACTAGTGCAAATTACAGGTCACTCGATGGAAACTGTGCTGCCAAAAATATTTTCCAATTATCACGACTGCTGGCACCTCCGTTCATGATCAAAGAATTCTCAGAATATCGGCTCAGAAACTTGTTCAGGTTTCACTCTCATTTACATAGGACTGCAACGCAACATCTAAACTGCTCTAGGAGACAGCACACCAGGCAGGTGGAAACAACTCTGCAGCCCCAACGTGAGGGGGGGTGGCTGTGAGGAACTTCTGACCACAGGGACTGTCATGGCTGGTGACATCAGGCCACTTGGCCAGTGTGTTATTAAAGCACTGGGCCAGAAGAATGGGCAGAGCACAGAGCTGTGAGCTGACAGCACAGAAGGAAAGGCAATACCTGGAAGGATGGCTTGGTGTGATATTGGTGACATGAACTGAAAGCAGTAGGAGAGAAACAAAATGTGGAGGGAAAGAGGTCCTGTCAACTTAAGAGGTAGATGTAAAAAGAAGACCAAAGGCTCAGGAAGATAAAAAACATGGGAACAAATCGATTGACCTAAAGCTGTGGTAACCTCAGACTGGGAGGAGCTGAACTTGAGGAGAGAGGGAAGTCAAAGCCTTCACCCCTGAAAGGAACCAGTCTGGTGCCCAACTGAAACAATGCAGGGTTCAGATGTTCAGAACCACATATTGCAGAATAATATATTGACAGCAACACCCAGACAGTGGAGGGAAGTTGTACACAAAAATAAATCAGAGCTGGAGCCGCCTGTGCTTCAGTCCCTTCTGAACACGAGACTCCTCTGCATCCCCCTGGGTCTGCTCTCAGAACCCCTGGGCACTAAACACAAAAAGCCACCACCTTCTGCCCAGCACTGCATCTCCCCCGCATGTCCAGGGCCGTGTCTCCCTTCACCATCACCACCCTGTAATTGTAGTTTCTTCTCTTATCAGCGGCCGAGACGTTCTCGTCGGCATCAGAACGAATCTCTATATATTCAATATCTGAAAACGGGAAGGAGACGGTTTTTACATTATCAAAAATCTTTAAAAACAACACAGGATTAAAGGGAGATGAGGTGTAATATCCAGTAAAAACAAAAATTTGGTTCAGAGCTCCCACTAACAGATACATCTTTGAAATTAATTTTTCTGAAATGGAAAGAATGAACTCCTGCATTTCCTCTGCCTCAAGGAAACCTTACCTTTGGAAAACACAGAAAAGGGAAAAGTAATTCTATTTATCCTGCAATTTACTATATAATGTGTAATAAAAAGATTGCAGTGGTGAAGAACAGATGTAGCCTTTACAATGAAACCAACTATTTTCAGATCCCAGGTTTTCCATCTTGAGAACAAACACTGTTCCATACGCAGTGCTCGATATCAAATAGATACACATGGGATAAACTAATAAAAAACATTACAAACCTTGTCCTCTGTAAATGTTTCGCCAAAGGTCACGAATTATTTTGTTGATTTCTTCCATCTTCATGCTATGAAATGTCATTATTGCTCTAAAGAAAAGCAACAAAACCCACAAAATGTTAGAGATGCAACCATGGACTGCTATGGACTACAGGGGCTTTAGGCAGTGGCTCCCTTTCCATTCCCTAAACACTTTTACTAAAAATAGAAGAAATACCAGTTCATTTTGAATGCAGAAGCATTTAAAGACTAATGACACACTACTGTGTAAATAATTCTATTGTCAGAAACACCTCAGTCTCAAGAAGTAGGAAAGTAATGCAGATAAAGTTATTTCCACTTGTTCCACTTTACCTGACTTTTCAAGAGAATTATAATTTATGTGTGAAGTGTATTTCAAACTGACACCAAGAAGATGAATCTCATGGTAAGGCTTCCAGAACAACAGTGTTACTCTTCAGCACAGTCCCCCAACAGTGCCATCAGCAATAGGAAAGGAGAACCTGAAGCCTCCCCAGAGCAGAGAATTTTTATCAAGGATGTAATTTTATAATTACCCAAACAGGCATTATGACTAGAACTGCCTTTCTCTTCAGCAGCAAGAGTAACACAGAATGTCATTAATAATTTTGAATTTAATTTCCCTGGTGAATATATCAGCATGATTTTAGTTCATTAACAGATGAAGTCCTACACAGCATTCAGGAAAGGACAGGACGCTGCATTTCTGAGTAGTTTTTTAAAGAAAAACTACTCTATAATAAAAAAAAAAGCTTGCTCAATTTATGGCAAGTGAACATAGCACAAAAAACACAGCAGAAATAAAATAATCCTTCTGAAATGCACTTTTACATATACTTTTCCCACCTCTGCTCCTCCACCTGCTCTGGGGAATATTGAGGTATCAAGTCTAATAGGAATTTGTTAAGTTAAAACCGAAGGGTTTTCAACAATTTACTAAATTAACCCCAAGAATGCATTCCTCATCAATATTTATCACAACCTCTAAATATTAAGTCAATAAAGATCAGCTGATAGCACAGAACACCCACAGTGTTGGCTTTCCCAGCCCCATCCCCAGCTCTGGCCACTGGAGGTAGAATTTCGTCTCACCGATTTTTCAGACGATTACCCATAAGTGATGCTTATCTATTTTTCTTGAAATTACAAGCCTGTTTTCCTGTTTAGCCTTAAATAGAAACAATAGATGACTTGATAGCATACAAAATGAGCCTAATTCTAAAAAGGAAATTCTTGGAGTGCATTTGCATTGCAGCTGAAAGGCAAGAATTACACATAGCTCGGTGCTGTTCCACCATCACAACTGAACAAACGGGGTTTGAGGGAGCCACATGTTTTACTTTGTACATGGTCACAAATTCGGAGATGCCCTTTTTGGCCAGTCAGTCCAAGACTAGCAAATAAGCTTCCAGAGGAAACAGAAACAATCACAAAGTTTGCTACACTTTCCATCAAATGCCAGACGTGTTTCTTATGATCTTGCCTTCTTTGATATAGGCACAAAACCACCCACACTGGAAAAGGGCAGAAAGCACCTCCATATTGTAATAATCAAAAACACAATAGATTACCTCAGCAGATGATCATGGGAAACAAAAAATCTACCTGGCATATCTTATTCATGTTAAGATATGACCAGAAGGTGCTAAAAGACACTGCTATAGAAATGAAAGTAGAAAGACCCAGGTTAATAATGAAGGATTTAAACATGGATTTCACCTTTCCTTATCTCTCTCCAACTGTTGCACTCCAAATATGAGTCCTAACATGTACAACCATACAAATAAATCCTACAGAGAACTGGGAATGAAATTACAATGATCATCAGCCTTATCTATGACTGTATTAAAATCCAATTATTACCATCAATCTATTTACTATCTGTACATTATAGACATTAACTTACAGATATCCTACATCGTACTAATCCTGTGCAGTTTCTAGTGTGGTTGCATCAATTTACTTTAAAAGTTGTACCTTGTTATGCTATCCTAATATTTAAATGCCAGGATTTGTAAAGGCAAATTGTTATATATATTAAAGAATTGTATCCATTTACTATTTCTAGGTTATCCTGGAAGCCCGGAATTGAAAGCTGCTTTTGCATCGAGGTTATTGATAAAGATGAAAACATTTCAGAATGACCCTCCCATGACAATACTTACTTATCAAGAGCCTTGTAATAAAGGTCCAGATCTTTGTTCACCAGCTCTGTTGTTCTCATGACAATCATCATGTCCCTGTATTTGTCCTCTGCACCTTTGAACTGTGGCTCTCGAAGCTCCTTCCTAAACCGAACAATCTCTTCCTCGAACCCGCGTTGGCGGCCAAGGGCCACGTGATGGTTCCTTTTCAGAGATTCTATTTTCTCCTCCAAATGCTTTTGTTCACTGTGAAACCATAATTGATACACAACTCTTCTGTATTTAGTGTTACACAATTTTTTAATCAGGGTTCTCATTCACGCTAGACAGTAGCTCATTATATTGTATCTTTAAAGGCTGTAACAGTTAAAATTATAGCACTAATGCCACTGAAACAAAGACATTATTGAAATAAAAACATTTCAAAGTTTGTTAAGAACATATTCAAACCACTATTCTGAGTGGGAGAAGCAGGGTGTCAAGTTCAAATGCTAAAGTGCTATTAACAGATTTATAAAAAATAATTAATTTCATAGGTGGAATTTAACTAGGATACCAGGCAAAGTAAGAACAATTATTGGGTAAGCTCTAGTAAGCTAAATAAATCTTTCACATGCAAGAATCAGCAGAGGGATAATTACTTTTCAAAAGTGTTTATTATCTGAGCAATTATTATTAAACTACTGAGGTAAACAGAATTTGCTGCTGGGATCTAAGTGAGCAGACTGAAAATGAAAACTAAATATTCTTATCCAGAAGTATGGATTATTTAAATGTGGATTTAGCAGTGAACATCATGAAAAAGGATCAGGTTGGAACAGGTATGAGCACATATTTCTACTTCTAGCCAGAAGCACTACTTAATTTCACTGAGTCATTTATGTTGTTGTCATGGGGATGTGAAGCAAATACAGGTGTGAAGGAAGTGGTCTACATGTCTGGGGAGAAAAGAGGACCAGGACACACAAAAACACAGTGAGTACAACATTCAGATATTGCCTGAATTCTTCTGCAGAGCCATTCTGTTTTCAAGGTGCTTACTTTTTCATTTGGGGTACTTTCATTTCTCCCATCTCCTTCATAAGCTGTTTTATCTTGTCTTCCACTTTTTTTAGCTCCTCGTTCCGGCTCCTCAAAGTCAGATTATCCTCCAGCCACCTTTCCTGTACCTGCCCCCCCAGAAAGCAAGGAGGTGTACAATGGTTCAGTATATTGGTTCTCAACTACAATGTATGAGTTCTGTACAACTCTAAAGCATTCTGCAAACATACAATAATCGACAACAATTAAAATTATCACAGTGAGCACTTATCTTGTGCTAGAAATGGAGCACAATGAAAATCAGCAGTATTATTTCAGCTTTCAAACTGGAGCAACACTTACAGTATTTACTTTCACAGGTGAACACAAGTGATTCTGTGTGTGAATATTAATCAATGTTTCAAATGGGGTAAGTAGTTTAGGATGAGATTTAACCAAGCCCCCTATCTCACTTCTACAAGTTAGACAGTAAGTGGAGGGGTAGAATGGGTAAGACATATTTCCTATGAAGAACATAAGCAGTATTTGAAATAGATACACAGGAATTTAAAGTACCTGATAAAATCTGGAGTAACTAGCAACTTTTGGTATTTTACTTAAAAAGGCATGTTTTCTCCACACAAAGATACTCCTGAAAATGTTGGCTACTATCCCAACAGACTTAACCCTTTTGGAAATACCATAAGATGACAGTTAAATGTTTTTTGGTTTTGCATACACAAATCTCAAGATTTTTTTCAGCCTAATGCATGGATAGCAGCTATTTTGACCAACAGCTGGTTAGATAAATTAGAAGGAATTAAAATTTTGCACCGCTACAGACCCAGGCAGATTTAAACCAAAACTAGGAATTATTTCAACCACAAAAAGTACACTTGAAGCAATACATCCACCTTTTGAGTGTCAATATCTTGTCGAGTCTCTTCCATCTCTTTACTTATCTTTTCCTTCTGTTTCTCACAGGCAGCCAAATGAGAATTTACTTCATCAAGTTCAGACTCCTTTTGCTAAAGAAATAAAATGGTATATGATTTAAGCACAGAAGCACTTTCCATGCAAACTTTTTATTGTCTGGTTTTTAGATTACCTTTTTATAGTCTTCTTTTCCTTGTTGAATATAGTTTTCAATTTCTTTCATGTACTTGTTTATATCTTTAACTTTCTCATTTATGCCATTTATCTGCAGAGAAAAGATTTCAAATGAAATGTGGTCTTAAGTCCAAGAGCAGATGTGCCCTGCATCAAAGATGAGATACTGGATAACTCTACTGCCAAAGTACAATCACTTATCATAACTCTCTTTAATTATCTAATAAAGCCTTCAGCTTTTGAGATCCAAATGCTCCTTATAACTATAAAAATGTCTCTCAAAACAAATGGTGAATGACTCATTTGTGCTTACACAAGAGAGCTCCTTCACCTGGGAAAAGCAAGTGTGTCTCTTGGCAAGGACAGGTGATGGCCACCCCTGCCATTCCTCTTAGGTCTATCAGGAAGGGCTTTTCAACCCATTGGCCAATAAATATTGCCAAATGTCCCAAGAAACCGTTTGTCAAGACTGCCAAAGGTTAATTACAATTGAGTTCATGTCCTGACTGACTTATGTTTCTTTTCTTCCCTAAAAGCTCCACCAATCTCAAGCATCTGCTGAAGTTACTGCCCTTTCCTGAAAATAAATTCATTACCACAGTTTCCATACATGCCTGAAAAACAGTATCTAATCCTGTCTCCCAGCTATGCCAAGAGCAAACAAACCTTCTCTTGTGTTTCTTTATTACTTGTAGTCCTTTTATTCACTAGATCATCCTTCTCCTGCTGCAGTTTTTCTAAAGTTGCATCCAAAGGAAATACTTGTTCTTTTGCTTCCTGAAAAGCAGTTGGAAAAAGTCCTTTTTATTTTCACATTCTGTTAAAAAGCAGTAAATTTTCAATTGGCAAAAACAGCAACGTGATTACTTTTCTTTTTTGGGTGTATTAAAAAAAAAAACCAAACATATTAATAAAGTTCTAGATATTGCCCAAGATACACAACAGCAGCACAGGACAAACACTTAAAAACACATCTCACTGGCCACGATTAGAGACAATGTTAACACATCAAGATTATTATTTTTTATTTCAAGGGCAACATAGCCAAGGGTTAACTAATGAAGAGTGTTTCTTACCCTGATCTCCCTGCCCAGGGACTGCACCTCCGTGCTGAGCTCCACGCTCTGCTCCTCCAGCTGCCGCCGGCGCTGCATGCTGCTCACAATCTGCAGCCTCTCTGCCCTCAGCTCGTTCACTGTGCTCTTCAGCTGCTGAATCTGACTCTGCTGGTCTTGCTTGAGCTTCTGATTTAACTCAATTTTACCAGTAACTGCAGATGAAAACACAGTGAAATAGTCAATCTGTTCTTAAAACCATCGCTGTCTTCCTTTTACTCTAAATCAGGCTGGTATGACTGGACTCAGCACTGGTGAGGCCACCCCTGGAGTGCTGTGTCCAGCTCTGGGCCCTCAGCTCAGGAAGGACATTGAGGGGCTGGAGCAGGGCCAGAGAAGAGCAGCGAGGCTGGGGAAGGGACTGGAGCACAAGTGCTGTGAGGAGAGGCTGAGGGAGCTGGGGCTGTTCAGCCTGGAGAAGAGGAGGCTCAGGGGAGACCTCCTCACTCTCTTCAACTCCCTGACAGGAGGGGGGAGCCAGGGGGGGTTGGTCTCTTTTCCCAGGCAACCATCAGCAAGACAAGAGGGCTCGGTCTGAAGTTGTGCCAGGGGAGGGTTAGGTTGGATATTAGGAAGAATTTCTTTCCAGAGAGGGTGCTCAGCCATTGGAATGGGCTGCCCAGGGAAGGGGTGGATTCTCCATCCCTGGAGGTTTTTAAGATGAGACTGGATGTGGCATCAGTGCCATGGGCTGGGAACCACAGCGGGGTTGGATCAAGGGTTGGACTGGATGATCTCAGAGGTCCCTTCCAACCCAGCTGATTCTATGATTCTATGATGATTCTATGACTCCAAAAACCCATAACAACAAACTAGGGGAATACAGTTACTTCAGAACGTAAAATAAGCAAACTAAAATGTTAATGGCAGGAAGTTTGGAACATTATTTCCAGTATAAAAATTAAATACCAGCTTTGTAAGGCCTACCTGTATCCCACAAGTGTTTTTTCTCCTGTTTTTCTTGGCTTACTTGTAGAACAGTTCTACTTAAATCTACCCCCAGCAGTTTAGCCTCCTGCTGAGCAATTTTTCGTTCCATATCCCTAATATCAGTCTGAAAGTATAAGGAAAAATACTATTACTATTGTATTAGTGTTCAACAATGTATTTTTTAATTTTTGGCACATAAGAATAAGCTCAGGCACCTTCAAATTTCCCCTCTCTTCTGGAGCAATGTCACATTGTTAGCAGTTGGGTTGTGTCAGCCACAGGCTGCTAGAAATTGGAATTCTTAACTGTGGAGGAAATCAGTCAGTATGGATGGATGGGCTTTTGGCATTCTCAGCCCCCCTCAGGACAGGTACATGTACAGCTTGTCCCTGGGACAATGGAACTGCTGGAGCCTCGGGAGCTGCTGCCACCTCCCACCTGGGAAATGCTCTCAGTCCTTTGCCTGGCCCCACATCCTCTGTGTCATTGTTCCAAGATGATTCTCAGTCAAGCAAAGATTTTGTGTTGGTATTAAAGAGTGAAAACTGTTCAAAACAGTCTTCTATGCCAAAATAACAAAAAGTGTAGGATTCCTCTTTACCATATATTCAGAGGGCACAGAACTGTGGGAATGGAAGCACATGTGAGATGCTGAGAATAACAACTGTAAGGACTGAGAAACACTTTGGTGTACTTGTGGTCCTGCTCATGTTCTGCATTATATCTTTTTTTCCAGTTACTAGCACAGAATTGAATCAGAACTCAAGGTACTCTGTGGTCCTTAAAAGAAAAAATGATTACATAAAATGTGAATTTTATTAGTACCAAGATCATCTGTGTTATACTGTCTTTTAAAGTATTTTAAAATACAGACCTTAAAGTTATGTCATATTACTGAATAACTACATATTTAAATCCTAGCAAGTGAATATAATTTTATATATTAAAAAAAATAACCAAAGCATACCTGGTACCTTTCCATCAGTGTTACATCCTGTAAACACACTTTGGCACCTCCCTCCTCAGACAAAGCTGTCTGCAGGAATGACTCCTGTTCTTCTATCTCACCCTTCAGGCCTGTTAAATCTCTGTTTGCATTCTGGATCTTGTTCCTCAGGTCTGGAATCTCCTTTTCTTCTAGTTCAACTACAGTTTGCCTTAAATAAGATATAAATCCCTAAAATTTCTTCTGTCAAAAACAGCAACATAAATTGAAGACATTCAAGATCATAAAATCTGTGATATGATTTAATAGTGGAAGATTAAATTTAACCAAAATAGTAACCCCTTAACCTTGCCCACATTCAACTAAGCTTTTGTTACATACCCAGCTAGGGTAATAATCCCTCATTTTAGACAGGTGAGATGAAACAAAACAAGCAAAATCTCTTTTGGTTTTTAACTTAATTACAGCAAGTGCCCATGAGAAGGTATAATCCACTGTACAAGAGTGCCCTCTTGTGAAGGAAAGCTCTACCCTCATATATTCTCAAATGCTCTCAAAATATCTCAACAAAATAAATTAACTAGATAAATTAACAATGAGATGAATTAACTAGTTCTAAAATAAAGCCTCCCTGATAGTTTTAACAATCAGAAAACAAGCATTGGCAAGAAAACAGCTTGCAACAATCTGGTTTGCTTTGCACCTCACCTCAGTGGTTTAAGGCTCATCATTTCATCCCGTTTTTTCTCCTTCCTTTTAAGCTCAGTCTCTGTTGACTTCAGCTTGTCTGGGGCCAGGCGCAGCTTGGCCTGCAGGTCACTGATGACATCCTGCAGCTCAGCCTCCGTCTGGAAAACTCGCTGGCACACTGGGCAGCAAGACTGGCTCTCCTCTGTCAGTTGTGTAATGAACTGGGAATAGACTGCAGTGGCTCCAGCAAGCACAGCTGGCAGAAAAGCAAACAGAAGACTTATGTTGAATAAACAGTTCATAATCAGAGCTAAATCAGTGCTTTAGGGAGAAAGAGCAGAGCTGTGCATGAATTTACCTCGCTGTTTGGAACTTTTTTCAATTTCATCTTGAAGTTTGTTCAGATTGCTCTCAAAATCTTGACTTCCACAAACATCAAAAAGTTTTGCTTCATGCTGGGACAACTGTTCTTCCTTTTTTTTTAGCTCATTACTGGCGTAAATTTTGTCATTTTCTACCAGTGCCAGTCGCTTGCTGAAACATCAGTGAAGAAACTCTTTTATTACCCAAAACCAAAGATTTAAACTGTTTAAGCAAAACCAAAACCACGGGAAGTTAACCTAAAATTGGTATTCCAGAGCTGTTCACCACTTCTTCTTTAATGATTTTTCAGCCAATCTGTAGCATCAACTGTGCTATAGATAAAGTGTTTCATTTTAAATCCCTTTAGTTTTCCATATGTTTATGATGAGAAACTAATTTCTAACAAATAAAACCCTACAAAACTTTACAGAATAGGATCATCTACTGCTGCTTGTGAGATATTATTGAACTCTCAAGCAAAAGTTGTTATCACTCTTTGACACACTACAAACATTGTGATTTTAACAACTAGCACAAACTGTATCAGCCCTACATTACAGGAACACTGTAGGATGCTTTCTCTGATTTTGCAGATACCTAAATAAACAATAACGAATTTAAGTTAAAACTATGTTGAGCATATTAAACTTTCCAACATTTAAAAACATAAATGCTTATGGAGACATAAACAATTAAATTAATACCTACTTAAGGTTAGCAAGTGTATCCCTTGTCTGATTAATCTTTTTATTTTTACCATGAAGCCAGTCTTCAAGTTGTTTTTTATTTGGGAAGTATCCCAACAGGGACGTTAGTTCCTCAGAATGTCTTGATTTTACTTTTCTAATCTGCTCTTCTTTCTCTGCCTGGGGAAAGGAAGTATTTTAAATTAAAGTTTTCATATCTTCAAGTTTATAACAGTCATTGCATTAATAAAGGTAATGGCTTCTATGAAGGCTTTACATCTGATTGTTGATAAACACCTGAAAAATACACAAATCTTGGAGGGATTGTATCAATTTTATGTCCCTCTCTTATGAGATATTGATTTAAAAATTACTTTGTCTTTCTTCAGCATCTCCATTTGGGTAATTGTGGTGGTGTGTAGATTCAACTGCTCCATCTCTTGATCCAACCTCCTGAGAGCTTTGTCCAGATTTATTTTCTCACTTTGCAGAGTCTGTACCTCCCGTTCCAGCGTTTCCACATTGCTGTTCCTCTCAGCCTTCTCCAGCTCATGTTCCTATACAAAAAACAAACGGCCAGAAAACACAAATAACGACACAAATCGATGAAGTTCTAACTAAAGGAAAGAGAAGAAAGCTCTTCAGCTCATCAGCTGCTACAGGACAGGCACAAGATTTGTAAAGAATCCATGTAAAAGGCCCAAGGCTGTGATGGTGGCCTGGGGCAAGGCAAGCCCCAGGCAGAGGCTGGATGCACTGTTCTGGGATGCAGTGCTGCCCCAAGTCACTCATGCTTTTGCCAGAAGCCATAACCACATCACATAGCTTCAGGAAGCTCCCTCATATTTAGTTTGATTTTCTCTATTTTAGCATCTACTGTGTATTAAATTTGGAGTTACCCTAGAGAGGAGGTTAGAAAAAACACTGCCAAGCACTGAATTCATATACTGCTAACAAACATAAAATATTTGGCTACAAAGGCATAACCAGTTGCTCAGCTGGAACATAAAATGCTTGTACCTTTACAATATTTCATCAGCTAAAACACTTATAACCAAATAGTCCATCTCACAGACAAGTTATCTTGACAAATGTAGGTAGTGTGGCACTTCAATTCAACGTTTCTGGCCCACTGATTTAAAGGTGACTAATCTCCTATCACCAGCTGTGGCTTTTATTTACAACTCACCAGGCAGCAGCAGAATATTCTATGTGTGCACTGACCAAAAACAAAGTAGTGAACAGGCCCTGCCCCAAAGAATGCACTATCTAAAAGACAAAGCACAGTGGGTATTAAAATGCAAAACTGCAGCTGACAGAGTAAAGATCAAGGGGGGTTTAAGTTTTTTGGTTTTTATCAATTTTTTTAATGATAAAGCCCAAAGTTTTTACTTCAAACTTGTATAATTTTTTCAGTTCCACATTAACTTACCGTCTTGCCAATCTCCTCATCCAGCTCACTAATTCTGTCTGAAAACCCCTCCAGCTGCTGCAATTCACATTTGACTTTCTTCAGCTCATCATGTTTCTTATTTTGAATGTCTGACTTCAGGTCAATGGTTCTTTCTAATCCAGTTTTTCTGTCTCTTATGTCATCTATCTGTTTTTGTTTCATTGCTTCTTTTCGTGCAAAGTCTCTCTGAAAGAAGTCAGTGACAATACACTTATTATTTTTTTTCACAGGAAAATATTTAAAAATACTTTTCCCCACTAGTTTGCAAACAGTCACCACTGTAACACAAGACACTGAAATACTGAGAAAACTAGAACTTGCCCAAAGTTTTCTGCTGCAATGTTTTTGACAGGAAAATGCAGATGCATCATACCACTAGTATTCTGCGAGAGGAATTCCATTTTTAACATGACTTCAACAAAAAGCTGCTTATTTGTAAACCAGCTGCCCACTGTAGTTCTTCCTCAGGCTTTTGAGCCTGTCAGTGATCCACCTGCATGAGGGCTGCTAGAAAAACCTATGTGACAAACTGCCTGTCCAACAGCTTTCATGACCACTCCTAGTTCCAAAACTAACTTCCATGGAAAGATTCAGGCAACCCACAAGCAAGGATTCCAGAAGGAAAATGGCTTCAGTTCCCCCCCAACACTTCCTCCCAGTACCTTAAAGACACGTCTGGACCAATAACACACTAACTGGCAATACTGATGGCACTACTAAAATAACCAAGTGCTTACCATCAAATGATTTGCAGCTTCTGTGTCTCTCTCCTGTCTCTCCTTCACCAACCTGTGAAAACTGGTGATGTGCCTCTCACTGAAAGGTGCTCGCTCAAAACCATCCAGCTCCAGCTGTGCTGCCAAGGACTGAATTAAGGAATCCCTGGTCATGATGTGCTCCTGGTGACGATCTGCCTGCAGCTGCAGACGACCTCCACAGAGAGAGAGAGTGACAGGAATGTTCAAAACCCCAAGATACATTCAGGATTCAAAGTCAGTTGCAACTATTAAAGCCTTTGAAATGAAAGTATTTTTAAATAAAACAAAAAGCTACAGAGTAAAAACAAGTTGTAGCTAGAGACTGTTATTTCAGGTAGCTAAATTTTTATTAATGTAATAAATCAATAACTTAAAAGCAAGCCTCTTAAAACACTAAAAATATTACTCTGATAAAAAACCAAACCCCAAACTTATTTTATGTAAGCATATATTCTGTGCCTCAACTACTACAGCTCTGCTGAAGTTCCCATAATCCATCAAAAAGAGAATACAATATATGAAAGAACACTACCTGACTCACCCCCATTCCCCATGTGAACAGAGAATGCTGGGCTTTCAGCTTTCATGTTTTTCTCAGTTCTAAGACAAGATGTACCACATGTTGCAACTAGAGCTCAGAGCAAGGGCACAACAGAAACTCTGGGAGCAGAACACCCAGACCTGGCCCCCTGCAAGGTGCCCACACCCCAATGTGCAGCTGAGCCCAAACTGATGCACATGGCAGGAGTTCTGTCCAGTTCAGATCCCTTCAGTTAGTAGCAGTAGTTCCACTTCAGATCTGAGTTACATTAAAAAATAAAGACAAGGTTATAGATGAAGCCTAAAATACCTCGTTCAACAAGCAGCTCAGATTTCTCACTGTTGAACCTCTGACATTCTTTAGTGGTTCTGTCCAACTCACGTTTATAGTCCAACAATTTCTTCTCCTTCTCCTTCACTATTCTCTGGTGGTTCTGGTACCTATCCCTTAGTTGTTCATCTGTTCCTTGGAAAACCTGTACACCAAATACAGAAAGCTAACTTTATTCTGTATTAATTAAATTTATAAGTCAATTATTGATGCTTTTAAAATGTACAGTTTTTATAACAGAATTCAAGAAATAAAAGACAAACACCTCCCATGCAGAATTTCTATACTAACACATGGAAGGGGAAAATTTGCTACAAGCAAAACTGGAAAAGATATTTTTCTTAGGCTGATAAAACAAATTAATCTCAATTTTTGTCACACAGGAAACCTTTTCCATCTTCTGTTGCAAATCTTGATTATCTTTCTCCATTTGCTGCCTCCTGCTCTCGAGGGCCTTCACATCGTTGTCCAGCCTCATTACTTTTGTGAGATTCTGTTCAACTGCTGCCAGAGAACTCTGCAAAAGAAAGAATGCTGGAAGTAAAATATCTCACCAGCTTATGAATCCCATAATCAATTATTTTAAGTGTAAAACCTTCAGCATCATAAAATACTTGTAAAAAATAGGGAGGGCTAAGTTTTAGATTAGTTTCCATTTTAGTTTCAGATACCAGCTAAATTTCAGAGGTTTAAAATCAAGCAACAAAAAACCCCAATGCTGCTACAAGAATTCTATGTTCTTAAATCTCCAGTGACTGTTTACAGGTTAGAGCAGCATCTGTCAGGCGAGCTGAGGTGCGCTTGATTCTGCTTCAGGGCAAAGGATTAGACATAAAAGTGTAAGGTTTTTGACTGTTTTGTATTAAAGTATTAACACAATCATCATGCAAGTTACCTTCAGAGGTTCAAGCTGGCTCTCAATTGTTTTTATATTCTCCTTAGAAGCAGCCAGTTGAGCCTCTCTGTTGTTGAGATGATCCTGGATTTCCTGGGCTTTCTCTTTATTTTGTTTTAGATATTTCAGTTCTGTCTGACACTCTTTTACTTTCAAGCTTTGTTTCAGCCGTACCTGACGCAGAGCTTCGAGTGCTTTAATATACCTTTAAAAAAAAGACAAAAAATTTCAGATCTTTTGGCAATATAGCAATGGTGCTGTGTGAAACAATGCCTTAGACATTTTCATCAACACCTACATTATTAGAGAAGACATTTTCTTACTTAGTTTTTATTTAATTACAGTAAAGAGAAATACCTTGTTGCGGAAAAGATCTCATCAAATTTTTGTTTGAGGGCCTTTCCTTCACTTAATGGCCAGTTGGATTCTTCTTGGTGGCAGAAAATGACATTGTTGAGCACGGATTTAGAAACCCCGAGGGCAGTGATCATCTCCTTATCTATCTCTGCACACTTGGAACTCAGGCTGCTGATCTTCTCACCGTTCCTGCCCGAGTACAGAGAAAGAAAATCCCCAGAGGGGTTACCAGCAAGTTCTTCGAAAAGTAAACTGCATTTTTAACGGCACAATCTCGTTGTAACACAATGATTCGAAAATTTAACAAGTAACAGTTTTTAAGCCCATAATTACCATGTTGACAGGTGCTTTTAACACTGTCAATATTTGTAGTCTGACTGTTACACGTTTTAAAACTCAGTGGAACCACCAGAGGGAGCAAAAACGCTTTGGAGTAAAAGAAATACAATGAAACAGTGGAGATGGGAGTTAAACACGGGCCAAAAATGATCTGAAACTGAAAATGTTCTTATGGAAGTAAAGCCTACATAATCCACACAATGTTAATTTTAAACTGTATCATACAATCAGAGAACCATGGAATAGTTTGGGTTGGAAGGAACCTCAAAGCTCATCTTGTTCCAAACCTCTGCCGTGGTCAGGGATGCCACTATCCCAGGTTGCTCCAAGCTCCGTCCACCCTGGCCTTGGACACTTCAGGGATGGGGCAGCCACTGCTTCTCTGGGCAACCTGTGCCAGGGCCTCCCCACTATCATTACTAAGACAATTTTCACATAAATTCAAGCTGACAGATTTCTTAACCTAGAGGCTATCAAATGTAGGATTTTTCAATCACCCAACAGATAAAGTGGTGAAACTCCACACCTTTAATCTAAAAGCTCTGGTAGCTTTTAGGAATACGTTATGGAGTTTTCTCTAATCTTATGCATAAAGATATCCCAAAACCAAACAGATGCCAAAGCAAGAAAAAAACCACTTGACAACTTACTTTGTCCTAGTAATGAGAGATTCCAGCGTTCTAAATTCCGGAGTCTTGCCCTTCTGGGTGCAGATCATGGAGCGCTGGACGGCCACGAGCTCCCCGTTCACATCCCGGAACCGCAGCCGGATCTGAGCTCTCACATCTGTTTCATTGGCAACCTCGGCAGAAGCAAAAAGAAACCCCAATTACGGAAAATTCTCCTCGAGGCCCAAATGAGTATGTGCCTCCCCAGCTGTGGGGAATGTTCTGTTCTCCCCCAGCTCTCTGCTTTCCCTGAAGCAACGCAGTCAGCCCACGTCTGCCGACACCCTGAGCATCCCTGTTTCACTCACAACCCCGAGTGCAGGGAAGTGTTTTATTCAGGAGTAAATACACATCAAATTCAGTCACTACAACTCTTACCTTTGGATCATGAACAAATGTTTTTCCTTTGGTTCCAGGAGGAAAATCTCCAGTGCATATATATTTAAGACATTCAATGATAGTCTAAGAAAACAAAAATAAATATATACTTTTAATGGCAATTCAGAGTAACCAAGATGGACTACAGATAAAAGCACAGTAACAGCCCAAATATTTAAAAATGAGTAAAATATGCGAGGAGAAATAAGAAATAACATCTTATTTTTTCGAGTATCATGCAAACATGATACTTTGAAATCTGTTTTAATCAGGATATGGATCAATTTTCTAGAAAAAATCTGTACAATCCAGGTAAGAAAGCAGATTTCTAATAATGCTAAACAACAGTGCAGTGAACAGCACAACTTTTGCAATATTATTAATACCTTTCAGTAGAGATCATTATTCAAATGTTGAAGCCCTTCAGACCTTTTACAGCTCAAGCCCAAACATATAGCAAGCCTTACCGTTTTTCCTGCGCCATTTGGTCCCACCAAAATAGTTAATGGATTAAAGAAAGTGATAATTTGTTTGTCTTTATCCTCCACCCCAAAACTCCTCACTCCGAGGATACTCATTTTCTCAATCTTGGACATTTTTGCTGAACTTCTCTTCCAAAGTCAGAGGCGTAAATGTCATAAATCCTGTAAAACAGAGCTTTGTGAAAAATCCAGTGGGCAGAAATCACAGTAGACCACTGAAAGCTAACTAAATACCTACACAAGCATAACATATGATGAATATACTTAAAAACACAGTTAAGGCTCCTTAGTTACTTTTCAAGGTAAAAACATATGAAGGCAAAACCCTTATTTGTTTTAAACTCAGAAATTAATCTACTCCAAGTGGAGTATAAATCAGTGCAGTTAAGAGAGTATATATCATTAAATCAAATACAATGGCCCAAAATAACCCTTTATTCCACATCACAGACCCCATGCACGTGCTTTTAGAATACCCCAAACACAACAGAAGCCCCAATATTTTTCTCTGTGATAACCCACTGTTGTACTGCAACACCCAACACCGTTCACCACTGCCTGTTTCCCATAGGTACATCCAGCATCACTTTGTCATGATTCCTGCTGGGAAGGGGAAGACACTGGAGCTTTCCCAGGCCGCGGGGTGGGAGCTGCCCCTGTCGGGAGGAGGCAACTCCGACCCCAAGGCCCAGCAGTGACCCACGGCAAACACATCGGTGCCATGTGTGCATGGCTGTGTATTCCAGGGGTGTATGGCTGTGTATTCCAGGGGTGTTCCACAACTGTATGGATGAGTATTGCATGGGTGTATGGCTGTGTATTCCAGGGGTGTTCGAGGGGTATTCCTGTGGTGTTCTAGGGGTGTATGGCTGTGTATTCCAGGGGTGTTCCACAAGTGTATGGAATGAGTACTGCATGGGTGTTCCAGGGGTGTGTGTAGCTGTGTATTGCACCCCTGTTCCAGGGATGTGTATGGCTGTGTATTCCAGGGGTGTACGGCTGTGTATTCCACCCCTGTTGCGGGGGGGTGTATGGCTGTG
>NW_020884887.1:15000321-15057142 GCF_003945725.1 Corapipo altera | reverse complement strand
GTGTATTCCAGGGGTGTTCCAGGGCTGTATGGCTGTGTATTCCAGGGATGTACAGCTGTGTATTCCACCCCTGTTCCAGGGGCCCATGCTCAGCGCGCTGCCCTCAGGGCTCCCCCCGTCCCCCTCCCTGGGGTTCGGCCCTCCCGGGTCGGCTCGGGGGGTGCCCGGTGGGGTTCGGCCCCAGCACGGGGCATTTCCTGCCGGGGCAGAGGTGGCAGCGGGGCTTTCCCGCCCGGAGCTCCGCGCTGCGCCGGGGGCGGGCGCTTTCCAGAGGGAGGCCATGAGGCGGCTCTTCCCCTGCCCCTGTCCCTGTCCCTGCCCCCCCCCCCCGCCCGGTCCCCCCGGTCCCCCCGCCCGGTCCCCCCGTCCCCCCCGGCCGTGCCCCCAGTCCCCCCGGTCCCCGGTACCTCCCGGTCCCCGGTACCTCCCGCCGCCGCCGCCGCGCTCCCGGCCCGGCAGCCCCCGCGCCCGCCCCGCCCGCCATGGCGGCCCCGCCCCCGCCGCCTGAGGGCCCGCGGCCACCGGCGCCGCTCGGGGGCTGAGATGAGAACAGTTTAATAATTGAGAACGAAGTCAAATACACTAACAATGGTAAATAACAATGATAATGGTAATAAAAAGGGAAAGAAAGAACCCAAAGAACCGATGCGCAATACCGATGCCAAACCCCCTTCCCAAAGCCCGCTGGCCCCCCTTTCCGGGTAATTCCCCGGTTTATGTGCCGGGCATGGAGTTCCAGGGAGTGGAATGTCCCCTTGGCCGGCTCGGGGCACCGGTCCCGGCTCTGCTCCCTCCCGGTTTCCCTTCGGTCCCTCCTCGCTACCAGAGCGTGAGCCACACACAGAAAACGTCCTTGGCTTGGGATAAACGCGACTTACTAAAAACCAAAAACATCAGTCTCTAATGCACATTATTCTCATTGTGAATCCAAAACACGGCGCTGTGCCAGATACTGAGCAGCAATGACCTCTGCCAGCCAGGGCGGGCGGGTTTGGGGTGCAGGAGGGTCCCAGGCGGGGGGCAGGACAGGGGATCGCTCCCATGGGCTGCTCAGGTTCTCCCCTCGGGCCAACAGACCTCCTCGCCCCTCGTACCAGGCTTCTTCCTCTTCCTCTTTGCTCCATAGCTACTATTAATCTTCCAGTTAGAAAAAAGCCTGAGCCAGAGGACTGCCCCTTCCTCCCCCTTTTCTGGAGCTTTCTCATCCTGCTCCTGAGGACCAGGCTTTCCCAACAGGACCACAGATGCCATGAACACCCTTACCTCGACCCGGCAGCCTCCAGCCAGGCGGGAGCCGTCTCAGGTTCACTGTATGAGCTGACAGTCTTGGGAATCTAATTTGTTTAGATTTTCAGCCTACTCCAAAACTGATTAATAACTATACCAGCATATTTTAGTGCTTGCTGTATTTCCTCTGTGAAGGGAAACAACACCTCTAGTCTTGTGTCAGATCAAGTTCATGGTTAGGTAACAGAGGCAAACTTTGGAAACAGCCCTTTGTGCTCAATCTCAGCATCATCTGTAATTAAACTGAGTAACAGAGATGATAGGTGAAGTAAGTCTGGACCTTATCAAAAGCTGGCAGCCAGTAGGTGGTTTCGCAGCCAACAGTTCAGGCTTTCACTCTGCAATTGCACTCTGGTGGTAATCCAGCTTTTTATGAGTGCGGAAAAGGTTCACAAAGCATAAGCTCTGGCCACTTCAGATTTTGAGACAAGAAATTAGGGTCCATATTGGCACAATAGACTGCAAAGATATTGCCAGAGATAAAACCCACACCCATCTTTCAGAAGCAAATACAACTCCTCTGAAGAGATGACACCAGATTATACTCCATTTTTTTGTTGCCTCCTGCCCTGTAGCTGCCTCAGTATGACTCAGTTGGTCAGCAGCACGATGCCAAAAGGCTCTGTTGTCACTGCTTTCTCCAGTGCAACACTTTTCCGCATTGCTTTTAAATGATGCTCAGACCATGTCCTGACTCTGCAGCCAGTCTGACCTCCGGAATATTCTCCAAAAGTTGTTGATTAGGAGACAGCTGTTGGCGGTGTTTCTGTTAAGTTTCCTGTTTCACCATTTCCCCAGCAATACAAAGTCTATTCTCTAAAGAGTGGGTGTGTTTATGCTACCATGGGATGGTTTAGTGGGAATGATTTCTTCACTTGTGATCGGTCTCCTCTGACCAGCACAGTTATCAGCCTTTCAGAGTCTATAAATCTGTGAGTGCAAGGGTGTGAACATGAAGAGCTGAGGAGGAGAAGGGACTATCTCAGTCACTGTTTCCTGCAATGCATATTATCATGTCATCCCTTCTAGAAATCTGTCAATCTGGTTGGAACATTTAGTAGAAGAACAAATAGTGGTTACAAACTTTTATATTTCCATTCTAAACTAAGAGCAGTCAAATGCTGACTTCTATGAAGGAATGTAAGTGTATGTTGTATTATTTCCCACATGCTCTTCTGGGAGCCAAACATTTTCATCTGGGGACCTCTTATGTTTCTTTGGATGTGCCCTGACAACAGGATGCTCCATAAGCCTAGTGTTAAAAGCTTTATCAGGAGCTTTTTCAGTAAGGATCAAAAGATCCTTTTAAGAGGGCTTTTTAAACCCGTAGTTACACTTTCCTTGAGGAGTTTTAGGACAAGAATTAAAAAAAATAAATAAATAAAAAATTTAGTTAAGCAGTGTTTTCAACAAAAACAGACCTGCTCATAAAATGATGTAATGAGAAATTAATAATTTGATGTGCAAAATCTTCTCTGTTTCTATGACTCTCAAGCAGGTAGCTGTGGAAAATCAGATGACTCTTCTCACATCATTGAATAATTAGTCCAATTCTGCTGGAAAATTGTAACCTTTTAATGACTGACTGTTACCCTCTCACAAGCCCTCGCCAGGCATCTGAAAGTAGATTTCAGCCACTTATAAGCGCTTCAGTGTTTTCCAGTGGATAGAGATTTTCCACTTACGTTGAAGGACAAGGTTTTGCCTTGATGCCAGGACAGCTAATTTCTGCCATTAATACCTGCCATGCTCTCACTGTTGGGCTGCTGCTCATGAAACCCATGCCTTTCCCAGCCATGTGTTCTGTGCTGAATTTCACAGAACAGTGAGCGTGAGGAAGGAAGGCTAAAGAATTCAAATTGTTTAAGTGGTGTTATGGTCTGTGTACATCTAAGAAGTTGCTATTATTTTTTACTCTGCCTAGAACTACAGTTCGTGTTAGAAAATCCCACTGAAGAAAGGATGGCATATTACTGAGTGGGATGTAAAAACTACTTAGCTTTTCAGATCTCCATCTCTCTGATTATGTGATGCAAAAGAAAGAATAGAACCACATAAAGATCTGTGTTATACAAGGAATGCTCCTCTTTCCTGTGATGAGTTTTTGATATTGTGTAAGAAAATGACATCTCTTATCCACAAAGGTATTTTCCCCTTACTTGATGTCAGAAGGAAGGAAACCCCCAACCTGTCCCCACTGAGGCATCCCACAATGCCTATGATAATTCACACTATGGTCTTGTGCCTTTTCCTATATGAGAAAACTTTCCCTTTCATTTAATATTCAAGGTGTACATGAGTATATATAGGCAGTGCGTGGTGCATAAATCAAACACAGCCTTCCTCGAAGCCAAAATGCTGTTGCTCTCTATCCTCTTAGTGAGTTGCTGCTTACCTGGCTCAATGGGAGATGCAGTAAGAGAATTTCAAGAAAACCTCAAGGCTCTAACGAACGAGGAGGTGGGTCACTATCTCTTTTTCTTCATTTTCTGCAGTTCTTTCAATGGAAATATAAAGTGAAGCCCACGCTGGTTTCAGCTCTAGTTTGCGCGTCCTGTGTCTTGTTTGTTAAAGCTGAGATGCTCAAGGCACTGCGTGTCAAACTCTCCTCAGAAGCTGGTGCTGTAATTGTTTCCCCAAAGGAAGTTCAGAAATAGAAAACCTGATGAAGATGATATGTACTTAGAGATGTTTAACAATGTGGCAGTCACTTAGAGGAGAAATACCTTCTAACAGTATATTCTTTTTTAAAATTTTAGACCTGGATTCAAGTACCCAAGGGGAAATTTCAGGTAAGACTTTTAAACTTCCTTATTACTGCTGTTGTTAGTTATTTGGAGAATGATGATGCTTTGTAGCAGATCTTGAGGGAAAGTGTGAGAAGCTAAAAAAGACCAAATCTCACTAAGAGGGAATATATTTACTAACTGCATATAAAAGTTAACTTGTCTGGCAGAATATAATTTTCCTGTTTTGTTTTTTTTTTTAGTGCAACCTTGTTCCCTGTCAACTTAAAAGAACCATAAAAGGGCTGAAAGTTAAGAATGAGCAAATGAGAAAATTCATTTCCGTGTTGGAGAAAAACATGAATCACATAATATCAGCTGTAAATAAAGGACATACAGTAAGTTTCTCATCAATTATTTATAGTCAGAGCATCATGGAATGGTTTGGGTTGGAAGGGACCTTAAATCTCATCAAGTTCTAACCCCCCTGCCCAGAGACACTCCAGGTAAAAAAGTGAAATTACTGTAAATGGACCACTCATTTGTTTTCAAAACATGAAATTAAGCAACTCAGCATTCTGGTCAACTAAAGTCAACATTTTGATGCCATCTCTGTACACTCCTAATTTTGCACTGCTGAACATTGCAGCTGCTGCTCAGCAAAGGTTTTACAGAAAATACCTGAAATTCATAGGGTCTTGATGGAAGTTAGAGTTTTCTAAAAAGTGCATCACCTGCAGACAAATCCTGGAACTTGTCATTAGCCAGGAGATTAATAAGGAAAGGCCCTAAGCCACACCTCAGTAAGTGAAGTCAGCCAGAAGGAAGTATTCCCAGTACTCAAGTGTCTTCTGTCTGTACATCCATGCAGATCTCTCTTTCCTTCTGATGACACACCCTCTTGAACCACCACAGACAGCATCTCAGCAACATGCTCTTCTTGTTTTCTCCCATATTTTCACTGTTACCTGTTGTTATCATCATTATTCCAGGAACCTGAGGAGAAACATTCCTGTCTGATGAGAGAGATGCCCCAGCAGAGAGCCCTGGAGCACTTCACAAAGTACTTCCAAAAGCTGCATGAGGACTGCACAAAGTCCTCCTGAGAGCTGCTGGCACTGCAGGTGCTCAGACACCTCTCACCCAACACTAGAGCTGGTTCTGGTGGAACAGAGCACCATGAAGAGACAGCACAACATTAACATGAATGTCTCATATGTGTGTTGTCAGATATTTATGTCTTATTGCTGGTATTACCATATTTAATTAATTTATACAGAGTTTTTATATTTGTACAGAGTCCTAATGTGCGAGATGATCATGAATAAAAGAACTTAAAATCATTCATTTTATTGTGGCATTTGTGCATTATAATATTTAGAGGATAAGTCAAGGCTATGTGAGTGAAATTAAAAAAATAGAGATTAAGAGGCAGATCCATTGATGTGCTCTCCTGCAGGCACTTACAAAATTGTCAAATATTTATTTTCTGAAGGCAGGAGAAAAAAAGGAGAGAAGGCTTTCTTTTAAATATGTGCATAATTAAGTTTGGAAACAATGTGTTTACCTGAAATTCCACAACATAATTGCAGTGCAGTGTACATGCATGATACACATTCTTCATTTATTTAATATATTTACTGTGAGAGCAGTTGTATTTATTTTAATACCCATGGTATCTTCCAATTATGTGGCAAAGAGTGAGAAATTAGTGTTTGTTGACCCAATGACAGGCCAAAACAAAACCTAAGGCAGGTCTCTGGGTTATTGCCATAGAAATATAGTTGTGATAAATATCAAAGAGAAACAATGGTGGTAGCAAAGGATGTCTAATTTAGGCTGGATTTGTTTTTTTTCTGCACAGGATTGCCTAAACTGTGTTTTTCATGAAGTGAAGAATATATCTACAAGTTACTTTTCCTAAATAAAAATACTACTTTTTTAAAAATCTGAAGTGTCAGAGGAAAACGACACTTTTGCTAATGTATGGAAGCATACATTGAATTCTGAATGAAATGCAGTGGATTCACTGAGCTGGCTTTGGGGGCATGAAGTAGTTTGAGGACCTGCCCAGCTAGACATTGTGTAAGTTTTAAAGCAAAGTGCTTGGCACAGATATATTTTTGGGAAGTCATAGACCCTCGTTAATGAAATAAACAACAGGATTAAGTAATTGAGCTAATTATGGCCAAGGAACCATCAGATTGTAACAGACGGACAAAATCTTACAAGAAATGGAAGGGTGCACAGCAAAGAGATTCCTGTCTGGGTGACTGAGAAAAGCCAGGGTTAATCCAGGCACTGGTATTAGCAGTGTGGCAGTGGCTAATCCAGCCAGGCTTCACACCAATACATCTCAAACAACTCCAGTGGTAAAGAGGAAACGGGAAGACACTGGCCCACAAGCCAAGCCCAGGCCATTAGTCACGGCCGGAGGTTTAGCAAGACAAGACAAGAGTGAAACAATGGATTCTGAAAGAGCAAACATGAGAAGGGACCTCTCTAAACAGATGTGCCCTTCTGACACAGCTCCCAGGGAACCAACAATGCATCCTGGGACATGCAGGAAGCCGGAATCCTGCCCCACGCAGAAGGTATTAAGTACTTGAATGTTGGCTTTCAAAAGTAACTGTAAACGATGCACAGCTGCTAAAAGTGAGACAAGGCTGGAAAACATCGCTTTTTTCTATTATTTTATGTGGCACTTCAGCTTTCTGCATAAAATGGAAAAGCAGCATCAAAGTCAACATTTTACCACATGTTTGCAGAAACTCTACAATCTTAATCAAGACAAAGCCCTTTCAACCAATCATTGCTGAGTGACTGTAATATTATCATGCTAAGAGCTCATCTTTCCTTCCAAACTGTGCTAAAACCTGTTAAAAGTGTGAGTTATAGTGTGCTGTACCTACAGTGGGGACAATACTGCTCACCCACACCAAGCTAAACCTCATCAGAAGAGCACAAAATGCTACTGGCTGCTTAAAGAACCACCCTTGGAGCTTAATTAACTAATTAGGCAGAGGATATCTCTAATTAAAGCATATTTGAATGCAACTTTGCATAAGCTCAGCTCATACTTACAAGTGTATTCTTCCACTGTTCTTTCTCATCACCTTGCCGTGGGTCTGTCCACACAGAGGCACAAGGATTTCAGAAAGCAGAAGAGGTGTTAAAGCTGCCAGGAGGAGTTGCTGAACACTGTCACTGCTCCTCTGCCTCGGCACTTCAGGGAGCTACAGAATGGCATTAGTGGTTTTTTAAACTATCCTGGCTACCATTCCCACTGGCATTTCCCATGATGCTAAAAAGCTTCCCAACACAGCCTGGGCCAGCCAGCAGTTGTGCCTCTGCTCAGCCCTGGGCAGCGAGTGAGCAGCAAATGATGTCCACATTTCCATCAGTTTTGGCTGAGTCTGGAGCAACAGCTCTCTCCTCTGGATCACCTTCCTTTCCCTGTATTTCCTCTTCTCATCTGCCTTTATTTTTCTCTATAGGAAGTGTCTCCTTTTGTGCAGCAGCTCGGCCAAGCTGCTCTGAGATGGGACCTGACAGAGTCTCACTGGTGGCAGTGACAGCATTAGATGGGAGCCGTGAGAGAACTGCTCAGATACGGCACATATTTTTTCCAGAAAGCAGTGACTCCTATGGAATGTCATGGAACTGTAAACAAAACTCCTCCTAACAACCTGCTTCCTAGGAAAGGAGTTTATTTCATGTAATTCAGGTCAAGACCAGTGTTTATTAAATTTCACAATTTCCCTGGCTTGGGACTGGCTTTTGAACGAGCACCGGGGCTGTTCCATGGCAGAGGGGCTCCAGGAGCAGCACCATGGAGCACCACTACTTTTGGATGTAAGAACAAAGTCCAGGTGTTCATGTTTGCTCTCCATTGCTGGAAGCAGGAATTCTGCTCACTGCTGGAGCATCCAGCCTGGATTTGCACATGCACATGTGCCTTGCTGCAGCAGCCACCTCTGCAAGGGCCACGTGCTGCTGGAAGGCAGCAAAAAGCCAAGGATTCATTCCTTAAATATGGTGAATAGGACTTCCTGCTAGTGACCTGCTTTTTGCACTCACTTGGCTTCTCTCCCTTGCTGTCTATTAGAAGTGAAAGCATCACCAAAGGTTAAAACACTTCCTACAACTCCAGGAGGTGGGTGAGTTTGGGCATCAGAAAATTCGCCAGGATAGGAGAAAACTCTGTTTCAACCGGATTGCTTTAAACTAAACTCCCAGCACAAAATACTGGAACATAACCACTGTGAGAAAGTATTCCAGAGCATCTCTGCAGATGTTCCCTGGTTTTCAGAAATTCCATTTTCTTGGGCTTGGGAGGTTAGAGAGGCACGAGATACTGCACCATAGCCATGCTGCCTTTTGTACTTGCCCCAGTAAGGAAACCTTACCTGAGCATCATAACTTCACACATCTAGATGAAAGAGCAAAACCAGCTCCTATAAACAGTTGCAGCTCAGTTCTTACAAGGCACTTGCTAAGTTTATCAAGCTAATGCAGGCACATACCTGCAGGAGTCATCACCATTTTGTGATGCAAAGAAGCCCTTGCCCAGGATGATCCCTGCTGGCATCAGCAGCACCTTGCACAGCTTTTGGGATAACTTTCTTTTCGCACTTGTAGCATCATCAGATTCCTTTTTTCAATAATATTCCTAAATCAGCTGCAACATGAACACTTATCACACCTGACTCCCACTGAAATACCTTTTTCATTAGTATGAAAAGCCATGAATTCGCTGATTATTAGATTATTTGTTCACTTCCATCCTCCTGATCATTCCAAATTCAAACAGAAACACTTCGGACAAATCCAACACTTTGGATTTCCACTCACTGTCTTTTACTGCAGTCTCCAGAGTTTCTTCTGAAATACTTTCTTTGCTTACTCTTATTCCTGTTCCCACCAATTCTACCCATGTTTGTGGTGCCTTCACTCTGCCTATACTTACAGATCAGACAAATTCCAGAATTACAGGTATCAAAGGTCAGGACCTGTTGCTTACGTTGCCCTTTATTTTTTTTACATCATCCTTCAGCTTCTTAACCCTGCATTCAAGTGAAAAACAAAACCCCAAAGCATCTGAACAATAACGAACCTGGGACTATGGTTTGTGTAGGGGCACTGAGCCAGCTTAGAGAGAAAAACAGGCACTAGAGCAGTCCTGTTATCTGAGGCAGAAGAGGGGGGGAAAGTAAAGGGGAAAAGCAAAAATCCCTAGATTTAAAAGTGCAGTGATTTTGGAATATGTCACAAGAAGAGAGAGTGGTAAAACGGTGGTGAAGGACCAGCCTTGTCCCTTTGGAGCTGGGCAAAACCCTGCTGAAAGATCAGCTCACACTGCTACACATCACAAAAATTCCTGTGAACTCTTGGGAACTGGGAATTACCTCCTGCAAAGTTTAAAAAGGGAAAAGAAATACAGTTCATACAAAGTTCTGAGACAGTGATAAGATTCTGCAGAAGTGGTCATAAATGTCAAGTTCATTTTTCAAAAAGGCCTGAGACAAAATCTGTTGGCAGCTGTGCTGGCCAGGAATGGAATTGGAGACAGATGTGCTCTCTGTGCTGAGGGGCCCCAGGACAGGGAGACCTGAGGTGGGGGGACATGGCAGTGGCCTTGGCCCCATAGGCAATCCCTTTCACTGTGATATGGGATGGGCCAACTGTCAGCCAAGGAAAAGGTGAAAAAAGTGGTTTTTTCCAACCAACCTTGAGTCAAAACTGAGTTGCCCACAGAGATCTCTAATGGTGGGGTTGAACCTCAGCTTGGCTGGCAGGTACAGCCCAGGTTCCAGCCAAGGGGAAGAGGAAGCTTCGCCTGAAAAATCAGTGTGAGTTTGAGGGAGATGAAAAGAAACAACTGCAAAGCACCAAAAACCAAGAGCAGGGCTTAATATTTTCAGTTGTATGGCTTGTATGCACTGGTGTGGAGTCCATAGAATGGTTCGAGTTGGAAGAGACCTGAAAGATCATCCAGTCCCACCCCCTGCCATGGGCAGGGACACCTCCCACTATCTCAGGTTGCTCCAAGCCCCGTCCAACCCGGCCTTGGACAATTCCAGGGATGGGGCAGCCACAGCTTTTCCTGATAACCTGTGCCAGTGTTTTACCTCCTCACTGTAAAAAACTTCTTCCTTATTACTTGTCACATTCCTACAAGGACACAATCCCCAGAGCTGTGTGATGAGAAAGTTCTACAGATAAGCACCAAGTGTGGGAAAAAGCCCACTCTTGTTCCAGATGACACACAGATGCAGTGAAGAGGGCAGCAGCCAGCTCACAGATTAGCTTGAGCTAAGCCACATAACCACTGGTGACTTTTGACTTCCCCAATTCAAAGTATTGAGATATTGAGGCACTTACTGGTAAGTGCTGTGGCATCAGGTCCCACGAGCGGAGCCGCCGGATCTGCCCCTGCCCAGCAGGCACAGAGCTGGACTCCAGCCACCCCGGCCACTGCCCTCATTTCTGTGAAATAAACCCATCCTTTTTTAAAAGAAATAAAAAAGGAGTTTTTCCAGCTTCCAGGAAAGTGGGAAGCACAAGCCACTGGCTGGTTTGGCCAGGTAACACACCACGGTGCCCTCGATGAGTGACCCTCGCAAACCTGGTGGGCTCCACCCTCGCCAGCTCCTGGCCAGAGAGTGGGGCAGTAAGGGGACCACTGTCCTGACCCAAAATCAACTCTGTGGCACCAGCTGTGCCCATGGGGTCACGGCTGACTCGCTCAGGACACCCTGCATCCCTCCTTTCCCACCCAAAAGGGGCCACTTTGCTGTGCCCATCCCTGGGGCCACCCTGTCACTGCAGGGCAGTGGCTTCTCCTGCTTGAAATTAATTAACTCTTACAGAATGCCTACATTTTGCCAAAATTTTGCCACAAGTATTGCACAAATGCTGTAACTTTCCCTTTATATGCAGTGAGCCACATATTTTCCATGGGATTTTGTTGGATTTTTTTTTTTCTTGTACCAGTCTTTTTCCCATTGTTTCTCAGCCAGCCCCATGCTGTGGCCAAAGAAGCTGTGATTTCTAGAGAAGAGCTGTAGCAACTGCTACAGGAGGTGGCAACTGCCTGGTCATGCTTTGGGTCATTCTATGCTTTCCTGATTTTCAAGCTGAAAAAACAGATATTTATAGATTTCTTTCCATGGAAATGCTGATTGGGTAAAGAGGTTGTCCCAAGGTTAGACACCAAATTTACTGGAACCTCTCTCTTCCAGAAAACCTCAACAAATGGCTTTCTTTTTTTTTTTAATTCAATCAGTTTACCAAATCAACCTGAAGTGCTATTTCCTTGTAGAGACCATAAAATGGTAGAGGACTGGTGGACTGGTCCAGAGCTACTTAGAGGTCCTCTGAGCACATCAAGAGGATGAAAACCCATCTCTACCTTCTCTTGCTGGCTGCAGGCATCTCTGCTGCTTCCCAGAGGAGCAGCATGGCTGAATTACTGACACTTCTACAGCAAATGTGGGAGGTAATGGCAAAGGACATTCAGGTAAATTCAATTTCCATTTTTCTAATCCAAAATTAATTATACTGAATCCTCTTGTTCTTGAATATTTAACTTCCTTTGAAAGTCAAACAATCTATGTGATATTGTATTTTTATCAGTGTTAATGAAGATGAATTAATATGTTATTTTTCAGAATCTGAGGATTGAAACTCCAGACAATATAAATGTAAGTAAAAGGTTTTTTAAATAAAATTAACATTTTCATAAATTTCTTCATTGAAAATTGAGGTATTTTTTAAATTGTTATCTTCTAAAATGTTCTATTTGTATTTAAGAGTAAATTATTACTTTAAGTGTAGCTATTATAAGATATGAAATGATATTGTAAGACATACAATGTAGTTAGATATAAAACATTATTAAAAACAAGCAAATGTTGAGTCAAAAAAGTTGCTGTAATATAAAAGGACAGCAACTATTCTTGTTGTGTGTTTTTGTAAATCTCCTGCAGAACACACACACGGAGGGATTTTCTGAACCAGCTTTTGAATGAAAGACAGCTAAAAAGGAAAGAGAAAACTTGTTCACACTTCTTGCTTGCGTGTCTGCAAAAATTCTTCTTTTTAGCCTACTTCACTTAGTCTGCTTCTAGAAAGGGCTTTTTAAAGCCTTACTCCCAGGAAGGGGATTAAGTGGTGGTGTTACCTGGTCTTGTCTGAAGGATGGTGTCAGTGTGCCCTGAACAGGACACCAGAGGCAGGTGCCCAGGAACAAGGTCTGTCCTAAAGATCAAACTCCCCCTGGTGGATTTGCCATCTTCTTCTACATCTCCAGGAAACGTCTCCTGTCTCCTCTCAGGTTTTCTTTCTAAGATGACTTTAGGCACCTCCCTGGTCATGCACACACTGTTAATGAGGCTTTTTTCTCTGCTGTGCATCAATGAGATTCTTGGTTTCCCCAGATCACAGCCCAGCACAGAACTCTTCAGCTCATAGTGTGGCCAGAGGGCTGCTGGTAGGAGTGCAATCTAAGTCATTGATTTGTTGAAGGAGCAGGATAATTCCCATTTGTGTCCTAAGCAAGTACAGGAGGACGGGAGTTTGTTGGTGTCAAATCCAGCCCATTCCTTGCAAATTAGATGCAAAGTTCCCAGCTCTGTCACTTCTCTCTGGATCCTGTCTGGATGAGCTCTCTTCCCGGGCTGGGGCTTGGGCTGGCTTTAACTCTGAGATTTTGACCCCGAATCAGCAGTGCCCAGTGCTGGCAGCTCATTTGTCCCTTTCCCTGATGAGGTCCCTGGAGGTGCCCATTGTGCCAGTGCCCAGCTTCCCTCTGGGGAGATGAGCTGCTTCCCTCTCTCCAGTGCTTTGGAGCCAGAGGTGACAGAGAATTCCTCGAGGTCTGAGTTTGCTGTTCAGCAGCAGCAGAAGTGGCTTCCCAAGCGAGGCTGTGGGAGGAATGATCTTACTCACCCCGCAGCACCAGGAGTGACTAACAGGGGACCACGCGTTGGTCGTGGGTGTCACGGGCACCTTCAGCAGCTGCTGCATTTCCTCTGATCCTCGATGATTAGTTTTTTCTCCCTTTTTCATCACTTTCTCCTCCTGTGACACCTCAGTCTGTTCCTGCCACTGATGGTCGTGTCCTCTCCTTCTTTCCTTCCTTGTGAGTTTAGCTGAGCTCTTCCCGAGCAGCCCCGCACTGGCGAGTGTGACCATCATCACTCTTTGCTCGGCTTCCATCCACGTCCCTCCTCCCTCTTCTGGTGGCCTTGTCCAGACCACAAGGTCTCAGAGGCCAAAGGCAGCTCCCACTTTGTGGCACAGGACCAGTGTGGCCACACCTGGGATGGGACACAGGCTGGGAAGTGCGAGGGTGGCTTTGTCCCCATCTCTCCTGGCAGGCAGGTGGCAGCTGTTGCACAGTTTGTGTTTGCAGCACCTTCAGGTTCATTTATTTGCTTTCTCTTGTGTTCGAGAGGCACGAGCAGATGTGAGAAATCAAACTGGCTTTCAGATGGCTGCAGAAGAGGAAGGACTGAGGCGTTAGACAATGAGATGGTTCATCTGGACATTACAAAACACACTCCAGCAGATACTTTGCCAGGTTTCTGCCTCCAGAGTACATAAGTATGCACATCAAATAAATACACACAATTGCCTAAGTCGCTTGCAAACTCGAGCCCAAAAGTCAGTAAGAATGAATTTGTCACCCAGGCAGTTGGGCATCTCCCCCAATGATTTTTAATAAACTTATTGCAGCTCACGGTTACAAATTCTTGTATCAGTTTTGCTAATTCTTTCGTCTTAGGATGTGAATTGTATCAGCACAATCTTTGAAGGGACAGAACGGCTGAAAACTTATCCAGCTATGAAAAAATTCAGTGCTTTTTTCCAAAATTTTGAAAGACTGAAGCAATTTCTCACTCCCAGCCTGGCAAAAGAGGTAGGAATTTATTCACTGTCTGCCAGAGATCCCACAGCAGAGATGTTACAAAATATGATCTATAATTCATAGATGAGCCCTTATGTCTACAAAAGAGAGTAATTTTTTTACTGGCTTGTTTTTAATACATGGAAGAATAAATCCTGGCATTATTTCATGTTTATGCCCTTCCCTTGTTCTAGTCTCCCACTTGCTCCACCTCTAAATTAAGGATTCATATGTGTGATCAGGAAAATTGTATCATTCATAAAATGACTTTGAGATGAAAAAGCTCTAAATAATGATTAAATATTAATCAATTTCATTTTCTTGATTGATTTTTCAGGGGAAATGTGATACAGAAAGAAGGAATGCAACGATATTTATAAACAAGCTGATGACATTCATCCAAAAAGCATTAAAACCCACAAGAGCATAGAGTCAGAAGTTTCTAAAATTGCTGAAAATTTATATGAGCAGTAAAATGTTTACTTATTAAAGAAGTACTCCTCCTTTGTGTTAAAATCTGGGTTTTTTAAAGTTAATGGATAGGAGTGTTTAGAGTGATATGACTTTATTTCTATGGTGTCAACTAAATTATATTACATTTTACAGATATATGTATCTTGGAGAAAATATTTATTCTGTATCTTTACTAGTTTTAATAAAGTGAATAACTGTTTGTCTCTGACGTTCCCCTTCCCCCTAAATTTCTTCTAAACTATTCCCACACTTTAGCAAATCTAGTTATTGTAAAATCTCTCAGAGTCAGGGGAATTGGATCCTTCAGGTGAGTGTGCAAGTGTGTTGCTGGAAGCTATTTCTAATGATTCATGAATTAAAAACCCAAGTGCTCATTAAGGTGCCCCCCCTGCCCGTGGCAGAGCTGAGCTTGCACGTTTCCTCTAGCTCCCTGGATGACTGCATGTCTTGCTATAAATATCCCAGCAAAAATTAATTCTTAAAAAAAAAAAAAAAAAAGTTTCAAATATAAGAGAAAGAAATGAGAACCAAATTGAGAAGAGATTTTCGGTCAGAGGGAGAGGCAGGTTCCTCCAGTGTCCCCTTTAATCACAGAAAAAGCTTCTTGAAAAACTTCCCAGTTTTGACACGTTGAAAAAAGAAGCTGAGCAGCCGAGCAAGGCACTTGTGGTCAGTCACGGTGATGCCGAGGGTTTGATTTAATGTGTTCCAGATTCCTGGGTCAGACAGGCCCTGATACAACATGTCAGTCCCTGCTCCTTCCCTGGGGGCATCCCCGGGGACCCCGGCTGAAGCACGGCTGAGAATCCTGTGACACCAGAACGCGTACACAGAAACAAAACATTTTCTTGCCACATCAATACTGATTTTTCCAGTGTTTTCTGGCATTATCCAAATTTTATTAAGGAAAAATACAGCTTTTCATTCCAGCTCCGTAAGATGAGGGGAGCGAGCACAGTTGCTGGTGAAAAGAGGATTAATCAGCAAGATGATTATTTGTGAGTTATTGGTGCAGACGCTGATCCATCAGACCCTTTACTGTGCCCGCAGCCCCGCTCCCAAAGCAGAGCAGTCTCCGCACAGGAGCAGGAGGAGGCGGCGGGCGGCAGGTGGCAACAGGAGACCGCAAACGCTGGATGCACAGCCCTGCCCGGAGAGCTCTGGGGCGGGGAAAATCCCAGGCAGGGCTTTCCCTGGGGTGTGCGGAGCTCCTCCGGCTCCAGAGCCCCGTTTCCCCGTGACTCCGACCCCCGGGCTGAGCCCGAGCCCCGTCCGTGCTCGGCAATCCCCGGGGCCAGCCCCGCGCTCGGCACCGCCCGGAGCGGGATGTGCCGCTGGGAAGGGCCGTGCCTGGAGAACAGGCGGACACCGGCGGAGCGGGACAGCCCTGGGTGCGGCCACACGGGAGTTAAAGCCAGGCCAGCGCTCCCGGGAAACCTCCCGGGTCAGGTTTCCCTGGATTCGGTGCGGGCGCTTCCGAGCGGCCAAAGGGAGGAGAAAGGGAACGGGGCGAGCGGGCTCGGGCCGGGCCCTGGGACACACGGGGACAGCGGGGAGAAACGAGTGTGCAAAGACTGCTCAGGGAGTGAGGGAACTGCCCACGAGAGAGGACACGAACCACGCGCCGTCCGCGCGCGAGTCTGCAGCACGAGCTCGGGGCCCCCAAAAAAGGAACTTTGGACTCGCAAGGGACTGGGAGCTCTGGCCGGGTCAGACCTGCCCTCCGACCCACCTGGATCCTGCTTCAGGAGGGAACTGCTCCAGCTGTACTTCAGTATTCACTACGAGTTTATACGGAAAGTTCAAAAGAACCATCCTTTCTAGCATGCCCAGGAAAATAAAAAATCATATATGTGATATAAATATATGCTTGATGATGTATAATTATAATTATATTTTGCATATACTATATAATATATATAGTATATGCTAATTTTGCAGGGAGTTCTAGACAATATATATTTATATTATATATATTATTAATGACATACGTATTACATAATTTATATATGAAATTTTTCTATTTTACATATATCTATATGGTTTAGGTTAGATATTAGGAAGAATTTCTTTACAGAGAGGGCAATCAGCCATTGGAATGGGCTGCCCAGGGAGGTGGTGGATTCTCCATCCCTGGGGGTGTTTAAGGTGAGACTGGATGTGGCATCAGTGCCATGGGCTGGGAACCACAGCGGGGTTGGATCAAGGGTTGGACTGGATGATCCCGGAGGTCCCTTCCAACCCAGCTGATTCTGTATCACCTTTTCTAGCCTGCCCAGGGAAAACAGCATGTCCTTAACATAAAACACCCCCCTAACTTAAAGGTTAATTAAATACCTCCCTTTTACACTTTAATTGACCCGGTGAGCATTATTAGTCACCCCAGAGAGCAGTTGTGCTCCCCTCGAGTCCCTCCCGGGTGGGCAGCGCATCGGGCCGGGGTCGGAGCCCCCCCGGGGGTCGCGGCAGGAGCATCCCCCGGTGCCGCGGGGGGATTTCCCGGCGGGGCCGCTGGAATTCCCGGCCATTCCTGCCCCTGACTCAGGGCCCGGCCGGGCTTCCCCGGCCCCCCCCGGTCCCCCCCGGTCCCCCCGGTCCCCCCGGTTCCCCCTGGTCCCCCCGGCCCGCGCCCTCCCGCGGCCGAGAGCGGCAGCACCGATTCCGGGAAGCGGCTCCGGCGCCGCCGCTCCCGCGGGAAACCGAAACTGGGCGGCGGGAAGGGGGATGGGAAGGACCGGGGCACATCGGCCCGGGAGACGCAGAAATAAAGGAACAGAAGCGCACAAACAACGGCCGCCCGAAAATTAAGGGGAGGGAATAAAAAGGGCTCGAATGAAAAGGGCTCAAAGAAAAAGGGGGGGGCAAAAAGGGGTCAAAAAAAAAAAAAGAAGAAGGGCAAAAGAAACGGAGGCAATAAAAACGAGGAGAAAAAAAAAAGGGGAGGACTTAAAGGGAGGACACCAAAGAAAGTGGGACACAAAAAAGGGAAGGGGTCACAAAAAAAAAGAGGGGGACACACATACACACACAAAAAAAAAAGGGGGGCAAAAAAAAAAAAAAAAAGGGGAGGGGGACACAAAAAATAAAGAGGGGGGGAGGGCAGAAAACCTCTGCTCTGAGATTTCAGCCACAGCTGGTGAGTCAGTGGGACATCAGGAGATGTTAAAAAATAATAATAAAAAAATAAAATCCATGCTTCTTTTGGAAGAAATCACACCCACCGAGCAGGGGAAGGTGACAAGTTTGAACAAGGAATCATGTGGGACAGCTGGTCCCTGCAAGGTGTTCCCTCCCCAGGGTCCCCCCATTCCTTGGTGGGGAGAAGGATGTGACAGGTCCTTCCCTTGCTGTAGATCCACCCTGTCCCTCAGCAGAGGGGCAGCTGAACTGTGATGGGCCCCCAGCCTCCAGCCCGATGTGTCACTTCGTTTTTCCTTTTCTTTTTTTTTTTTGAGGGGGGGCAAATAGCACTTACAGCATCCTCTTGGAGAGCATCCAAAGAAACAACATTCAGGAGCAACAGCCGTGACCGGCCTGACCCCGGCAGGACAGGAGCAGGAGCAGGAGCAGGAGCAGCCATCCCTTCAAGCACCAAATCTGACTCTTGCCTATGTCAACTGTGTTATTATCCAGCATGGCTGCTGTTCTCCCCTGTGGCCTACACCTGGGCAGAGATGTTTGCAGTTTGTATCAAGGTTAAAAGCCAATCAATAATAACTAAAATATAGGGAATACAATTGAGATGTTTTAACACATGATTTTCACTCTTTGCTCTGGTCCTACAAGGTCCTTGATGCCACCCTGATTCTCCCCAGGGACCAGTGCCCAGCCCAGCCCGGGGTCCCATCCTGCTGCACACCCACACAGTCTGTCCCAGCAGGGGACAAGCCACCTTCCCAGAGTGTCCTGCCTGCTCTCAACACCTCCAGGATCCTCGTGGCACAAACGTGACCGGCCCTGGAGCTTCTCAGTGTCTGTCAGAGCTTCCTTTTTGGCAGCCTCTTTGCACGAGGACAGGACAGAATATTTCAAACAAAGCAGGGGTTATGGACGTCCTTCCCAAGGCAGAGCAGAGGTGAAACACCCTCAGATCACTGCAGCCTCCACACCCAGGGGACTTTTCCTGGAGAGCTACTGTGAGTTCCCAGGATCTCCCTGCCTTGTGCTCACAGACACCCTGGGCTGCTGGAGGGCAGTGGCAGGGCAGGCAGGAGCCAGGCAGGCAGGGGCTGGGTGCAGGCAGGGGCAGGGTGCAGGCAGGGGCAGGGTGCAGGCAGGGGCAGGGTGCAGGCAGGGTGGCCCCCATGAGCCCCCAGCCCCAGCTGGCCCCTGCCTGCCCCTGCAGAGGGCTGGAGGCACAGCACCACACTGCCCCAGGCACTGGCCTGGCCTGCCCTTCCCAGAGCTGGGAAGTTTGGCACATTTTCTGAGCAGTCCAGGATGGAGCAAACCCTCCAAGGCAGGAGCCAGACAAGAGGCACAGCCAGCCTTGCCCACCACGCATGCTGCTGGTCTCCCTGGCTCTGCAGATGGCTGACTGGGCAGGTCCATTCCCACCTTCACACAGATACCACAAGGGCAAAAGAAACTCCAACCAACTGTAAGACAAAACTTACTCTTTTTCTGCTGATCTCAGCCCCAGCTGCACAGGTGGGACTCCAGCAACGTAAAATAAATGGACTCCCCTTTCAGCCTCAGGGGAGTTCCTGGCCAGGATGGCACAACCACAAGACACTCCAAATCAGCACTGCCCCACTGTGCCCTGGCCTTTTCAGGGAGGCTCAGGCTGCTGCAGGGCTGCACCCTCATTAGCAAACTCATCACAGCTGCCAGGTGCCTGCAGCTCACAGGACTTCCCTCAGCAAATCCTTCATGACAGCTCTGTGTCCTCCTGCAAGGTGGAGAGGAAATTAAGGAGCAGGGAAAGTCCAAAGACACAAGTCAAGTTCTTGGAATTTCCTTTATTCCCACCAAAACAAGCCCAGAATCTCATTTGGGTTTAGTTTAAAACTTCACCGCTCCATCAGTAGGGAGAACTGCAATGATTTTGGGTCCTGAGATAGGTCTTTCCAATTCCAGGAAACTGTAAATGGCCCATCCCAGGATATCTTTATTGTAGCCTGCAGATCAGAGCGCTGGCTGGCATTACATCATGCCTGGGCAGAGTTTCAACATTTCTGACATTCATTCTCCTGCATGTGCTTCAACCAAACTTCCTTTCTGTAAAAGAGGCATTTATAAGAAATGGAAACAGCTTGCAGAGAGCCCTGCACCTCATGGCTGCTGACCCAGAACCAGCAGTTTAGTTGTCAGCCCTGGTGCTTTTCAAGGCTGATGCTCCATCTCTGCTCCTGAAAAGTCCATTGTGCATTAACCCCTCACTGCCTGGAGAGCCCCTGGGAGGGACAGGTACTGCCTGCCCCCCGTGGCCCCTGGCACTAAACTGTGGCAGTGTTGGGTGCTCCATAGTGGGAAACTGTGACAATCCCCAGGGGCCCCAGATGGCTCCACAGCCATTTTTTATGTCCCAGTTACTGCTCCAAAAAGAAAGGGTTGTTCCTGAGTTTGATGGGGAAAGGTGAAGAAGGCAGGTGGGAGAGAGAATGAGAAAGGATTTGCATTAGAGCAGGTTTCTCTTAAAGAAGGTAGAAAGGAGGAACAAACTCCTTTAGACTGGGATATGGAAGGGCTGCTGAGGGCTGGTGGGCATGGGAAGGTCCTGATGCAGAGATGGAAGGAAGCAGCCAGGGCCATGAGGAAGCAGATAAGAGGCTCTCTCTCTCACCATGCTCCCACTCTTCCCCTCCACAACCCCCTGCTCCATCCTGTGGTTATTCACTCCTCCCCCCCAAATAGTGCCTGGGCATGCAGACCTGAGGCTCTGCTGCCTCCTGGGACTCACTGGCAGGTCACCAGAGGCAGCTTTCTGTGGCAGCCCCTGTCCCCATCTCCTCATCTCCCCGTTGTCAGACAGATTCCCCACTGTGCACCTTCTCCCCGGGTTGGATTCAGAGTCATGGGAAGGGAAAACCTTCAAAGCAAAGACTGCCATCAGCACTTGGTGTAATGCTCAAGACCTTTCCCCCACTACATCTTACAGATGCAGCACCTGAGGCTTCCCTGGATGCGAACATGGCTCTGGACTCTGTACCCACCATTGCATCCACATTTGCACTGGAGTGTGTTGGTTTTCTGCCCTTCAACCTCAGCTCCTCAAAAAGTGCTTCTGGGTGTTTGGACCTCATGGCTTTGCCCTGTGGGCTGGAGTTGCCCATCTCATGGCACATGGGGTCCATATTAACCATCATTCCTTTCATACAGCACAGGATCAGAGCCACTCTGAGCTGCTTAACCAAGAGTGATGATGCCAGGGAACAAAGATCTGAGTTAGAGCCTCTATTCCTGATCCATAACCCTCCCTCCCTGGAGGCCAAGCCTGGACCTCTATGGCTGATGCCAACCAGGTCATGTTTTTTTGCATTACCTTAATTAGTCTTCCTAGGAACTCCTTATCTCAGGGCGCTGCTGGATGAGATCAAGTTTATTATACAATAAACACCACTTGCTCGAGGATTAGCTGGGGATTGCATTTTGTTTTAAACAAAAATATTATTAAATATTTCTTCTGCAGTACGAAAAGAATTCTAGACTTGGGATCTCCCTGGATGAGGTAAAAGAGATAAAATATGTCAGTGACCTGCTTCTCTGTGGATAAACTGGGTGGAGCAGAAGGGCTTTATGGCCACCCATTTACTGACTCCCTGAGGTGTGCAGATAATTCCTTCTTCATACTTTTATATGTGACAAATGTAAGTGCATATTCTTGCTGCATTAAGTAAGTTGCTGAAAGGGTGGTTATTGCAGAGATATGAATGAGAGGAAGGACTCAGCTTAATAAGGAGGAGGCTTTGTAAGTGTGGGGTTAGGGAACCTGACACACAATAACATCGGGGAGACAGACACAAGTTGTTATTTCCTTGTTTCAGCTGAGAGAGGGCAAAAAGCAAACATAAGGCATCCCAGGCTGGGCAGGTCCTGCTCCATGGAAACGTGCTGTGCAGATATGGACAGGACACAGATATAAAGGTCAATTAAGTTTCACTGAGTAGGATCTGTCTGGGTTGAAACCCAAGGAAAGAAGAGGAGATTTAGGGCTGGGGCTGTTAACCTTCCTTTGTGCATTTTTATTGTAGGTCTATTTATTTGGTGCCTGGAGTCAATTCCTGAGGAAGATACAGACTAAAAACAGCCAATAAGGGTCCCAACAATGCTGAAGTCACGTATCAAAAGAAGTTACTGCTCAAAATTCAGTCACTTAAGGTGTGTTTGATACATTTGTATGCAGACCTTGGCCCATCAGACCAGGAAGCCCAGAATTCATTTTTCCTAAAGCTGGGGGAGGGGTGAAAGCAAACCATGGGAGGTTGTATCAAAAGCAATTGGCATAATCTTTTTTGTCAATATTTAGGTTGTATAGGAGGTGGTGTGACTATTTTTGCAGATGACATTTACACTGAAACCTCAAATATCTTCCGTCTTCCCTTTTCCAGTCCACTTTCATGTTACCTCCTGTTACTCTATATCTAGTATATCTTCTACTTTGCTTACTTATTTAATTTACCTGATATATCTTTACCTGTGGTGAAAGCTCATTGGTGAATGGTGCCTCCCACAGCACAAAGACCCAACTGGAGGATCCTAATTACATAAGACAAATGTGTCCAGCAGACAAAAACCCATTAGTTTAAAGAAAGCATGGGACACCTACCAGGTGTTTCTCTGCTCTTAAAACCAAGTTTGGGCTTTTCTTTCATCTTTATGTTAAAAAAAGAGAAAACTTGCCAGAGCAGGCAGGCAGTGTGCTGGTGTCACACTCCTGCCTCAGCAGTCCATCTGTCTTTCTACCTCTCTCCCAGTATACCTTCCTGTTGCATAGGACTACAAACCTTCCTTGAAATGACTGAAGTAACTAAAACAATTCTCTAATATTCTGCTGGCTTGAAGGCACCTTGAAGACACTGCACGAAAATCTAATCTCACTGCCATACAGATCCAATGGATCAGAGAGAAATCCTGATGATTTCAGTAGCCTTCTGTCATGCCACCATCTTCCTTCCCCAGGCTTCACCCAAGAAGTTTTTAAGAAGAGACTGGATGGCTCTTAGTGCCATGGTCTAGTTGACAGGTTGGTGTTGGGTCATGGGTTGGACTTGATGATCTCAGAGGTCTTTTCCAACCTAGTTGATTCTGTGATTCAGTGTGTGATTCTGACCGCCTGCCATGGGCAGGGACACCTCCCACTAGCCCAGGTTGCTCCAAGCCCCATCCAACCTGGCCTTGGACACTTCCAGAGATGGGGCAGCCACAGCTTCTCTGGGCAACCTGTGGCAGGCAGTGCCTCATGACCCTCCACAGCCCAGAATTTCTTCCCAATATCTAATTTGCACCCGTCCTCTGCCAGCGTGAAGCCATTCCCTGTGCCCTGTCCCCGGTCCGCTGAGGCCATGCAGGTGACCCCGGTGTCGGTGCCCCGTGAGGGGCAGGCAGGATTCTTTGGGGACGGGCGGGCAGGATGCTCCGGGGTCCCGCGGGCTCTCAGTGCGGAGGTGCCGGTGCCCCTGTCCCTGTCCCTGTCCCGTCCCACCCCGTGCCGGGCGGGGCCGGGCCGCGCCCCCCCCGCTCCGCTGGCGCTGCAACGCCGTGATTTCCCCGAAGTGACGCGCCCGCCGCAGCCAATGGGCGGCGCGTCCGCCCCCCGCGCGCGCGCTGATTGGCCGGGCCGCGGCCGGGCCCGGGCGCGGGGAATCCCGGCGGCGCCGCGTTATACCCGGGGCGGGGAGGGGAGCGCGCACAGCGCACGGCGGCACCGCACGGAGCGGAGAGCGGCACCGCACACAGCGGCACCGCACGGAGCAGAGAGCGGCACCGCACGGAGCAGAGAGCGGCACCGCACGGAGCGGAGAGCGGCACCGCACTGAGCGACACCGCACACAGCACAGAGCGGCACCGCACGGAGCAGAGAGCGGCACCGCACTGACCGACACCGCACTGAGCAGAGAGCGGCACCGCACGGAGCGACACCGCACACAGCACAGAGCGGCACCGCACTGAGCATAGAGCGGCACCGCACTGAGCAGAGAGCGGCACCGCACTGAGCGGCACCGCACTGAGCAGAGAGCGGCACCGCACACAGCACAGAGCGGCACCGCACAGAGCGGCACGGACCGGCACGGGTCAGCACGCAGCGGCACCGCACAGAGCGGCACTGCACCGCCCAGCCCCGCGCGGCTCGGCTCTGCCCGGCACACCGCAGTGAGGTGGGTCGCGCTGCGTCCCCTCCCATCGCTCACCCCCGCTTTGCGCAGCACCGGGGCTCCGGGAGAAGGCGCCCCGCGGGCTCCGCGCGAGTGGCCCCGGGGCCACGGCTCGGCTCGACTCTGCTCGGCAACAGGCGGCAGAGCCTTGGTCGTGAGGAGTTTTGGAGGCGGAGCGGGCGCGTCGCGCCAGCAGCCGTCGGGGGGGCAGCGGGCATCCCTCCTGCGGGCACCGGGCACCGCTCCTACGGGCAGCGCGCATCCCTCCTACGGGCAGCGGGCACCACTCCTACGGGCAGCGGGCGCACGGCACCCAGGAAGGGACCCTCCGACCCGGGCTGTCACCCCGCACACCGGGCCGGGCACGTCCCTGCACAGCTGTCGCTCCGCGGGCTCGGCTGGAGGTTCCGCTCTGCCGAGGAGCCCGAGCCGCTCTCCCCCGGGGCTGCCCCGGCAGATCCTCGCTCGGAACGGGCACTCTCCGGGACCTCCTCCCGCCCCGCGCCGAGCGCCTTGCTGGTGAAAGTTGGAAATGCGTTGTTTGGGCAATCTTGGGCTGTTTGTCTTGGAAAACCACCGCAAACAGGAAATTATTTGTGCAGAGGAAGGGCCGGGATGGCCGCGCCGGCGGGGCCGGTCCCTGCGGCGGCAGCGCGGGCGCCGCTCCTCGGGACGTGTCGCGGTGGAATTGGGGGTCCTCGCCGGCAGAAGGGCCGCTGCCTCCAACCTCGCGCAACTTAATCAATAACAGGCTTTGAAGAAGAGGGTTGTGCAGTTGATGCCTCTCAGTGGCTGCTCTGGGGATCCCGCACCGGTCCCCGCGGGGGGACACCCGCACCCACTGTTGGTGCCGGCCGTGGGCTCCCTCCCAGAGCCGGGGGTCGGGGCTGGGCTCCCCCTGCCTGCCCTGTCCCACGCAGGGCTCCCCACGCAGCAAGGGCTGAACACTCACCGCTGCCATCGGCCTCTTTGCCGAGCTCCAAACCCGAGCCGCGTTTTGGGGCTGAGCAGGCAGAGCAGGAAGCGATTCCCTCCTGGAGCAGGTGGGAGGCACTGAAGGAGAGTTAAGACTGCAAAAGTAGTGCTCCTTGGTGGTGGTGCTGGTGATGCTGAGGGCACGGAGGGTACAGGAGGGGTGACACTGCAGAGTGGCTAAAACAGTGCAGAGGGTTTGGCTGACCCGTTATTTCTTTCACAGCCAACATGCCAGTGTCAAGAATGCGCATGAGGCCCTGGCTGGAAATGCAGATTAATTCCAATCAAATACCAGGACTGATATGGATTAACAAGGTGAGACTGGTTTATACTATTATCATCATTATTAGTATTACTTGTTCTTAAATGACAGTAAGCATGGGTCAAGATCATAAAGGAAAAAACAGGGAGAAAACTTGCCAGCATTATGTTTAAAAACCAACTATTTTTGTTTGCAGAAAAGGTAGCTCTGTTTCTTATACAGTGGAGTAGCTCCATTTTTTTTTTTTTCTGGGAAAATTCCCAGGAGGGGAATGATAAATTACAATGAAAACAGTTTGAACACGGTGGAGTACTAAGAAATCTCCAAGATATCTTTTAACTCCTGTTGCCCACTTAACTGTCCCGATTAAGCAGCTGCTGTTACACTCCAGTTGTTCCCTGTTTTATAATTTGGGCTGAAAGAAACACTGTATTTTTTTAGTGTGGAAGGCACATCCCTGTACCTGTAGCACAGGGTGACATCACTGGGTTTACTGTACCTGGTCTCTAAAGTTTCCATATCCATTCCAAGGGGATATTTAAGCTGGGACATGTTTGTAGGATTCCTGCAGGACCTTATGGACAACCTAAAAAAGGGATTCTCTGCCCAAGTGCACCTAGAAAATATGCTGTAATTTATGACATACTTCTAGATTGGTTGCAATGTATTGAAATGATTCTGGGATAAAATTGATAATACTGTTTACCTCTACTGTACCGTACCACATTTTTTTCCCAGTTTCAGAAATCATAAAAAGCCTTTAATACCATGAACAGAATAGATGGAACAATGGATATTTAATTAAAATATAGATATTTAATTAAAATATATAACGTTTCTGAGCTAGTTCTGAGAACTCTTTGATTAAATCCATCATTCCAAACTGGCATATGATGTTTCTTTTTTAAGTCAAATCTCTACTGGTTTAATTTCAGGATAAGAGGATATTTCAGATCCCATGGAAACATGCAGCTAAGCACGGCTGGGACATGGAGAAGGATGCCTGCCTTTTCCGGAGCTGGGCCATTCACACAGGTGTGTGCTGCCTTTACATTCCCATCGGTCACAGGAATATCTCAAACAAGGCATTTTTTGCCTTGGCTTACACCTTACACCAGTAGTTACATTAACTACTAGTATGTAGGTCAGAAAATAAAAATTTGCCTTTTTTTTTTTTTTTTGGGGTGGGAAGAAGTGGCACTGCAAAGTCTTAAAGGCATACCCTGTCTCTTATTTATAGGAAGATATAAAGAAGGTGAGAAAGATCCTGATCCAAAAACCTGGAAGGCAAACTTCCGCTGTGCCATGAATTCCCTGCCTGACATCGAAGAAGTGAAGGACAAAAGCATCAACAAAGGCTCCAGTGCTGTCAGGGTTTACAGGATGCTGCCACCCTTGACAAAGCATCAGAAGAAAGGTAAACCCTTGGCAGTCCAGCTGAGGTTGTGCTGCTTAAATAACACTTAAACATCCTGCTCTGTGCAGGCAGGGGGTGACAGACCTGATGGTAGCACTGGTGCTTCTGGGGTTACTCACTGGTTATTGCCATGGGGAACAGCTTCTACAAGTGGTTCAGTTTATCCCAAATTCTTTAAACGTGCCTGGAGGCCTCATCAGGAGGCAGTGGGGACTGGCTGCTGCTGACAGTCACTGAGCTTGCTGAGCAGCTCTTGAGGCTGCAAGAGCTCACACTCGCCTAAAATGTGCAGCTCTTTCTCACATTTGTCTTATTTTTATTTCCCAGAAAGGAAGTCAAAGTCTTCAAGAGAAGTCAGAAACAGGAGCAAGAGAAAGGTATGTGTCTGTAGAGGCAGCTGAAGAAGCTAGAGGTTTTGGTGGTTTTCTTGCTTAACTTTTTTCATATGGGAACTTGCCTGCTCTTAGACAAGCCTTTCACGCCGTGCCCTTGTTTCTGTAGTTCTGTGAAGAGGAGAGGCTGGAGGAGTCAGCAGAAAGGTTCCCCAACACCCCCCTGCCAGATGACCACAGTGGCTACACCATGCACGAGTACACAGGGCAGGAAGTGGAGATGGAGAGCACGTCCATGACCTTGGGTGAGACACTGCTCTCAGCTCGGGGCAGAGTGGAAAATGCCGTTTGTGCTGAACTCAGAGCTGGGTCCTGGGGTGGCTGTGCCATCAGACGGGCGGGGGGAAGCAGAGGGGGTTGTCCCTGTCCCACGAGTGCCAACCCCTGGTGTGTCCCACAGACCTGTCCTCCTGCGAGGTGAGCGGCTCCCTGCCCGACTGGAGGCCGGCCCTGGACGTGCCCATGGCTGACAGCACCAACGACCTCTACCAGCTCCAGGTGTCCCCCTTGGCCTCGTCCTCCGAAGGTGGGCACTGCCTTTTTCCTGCCCCAATCTTTCACTGGTCTGTGGGAGGCAGAGGGATGAAGGAGTACCCAAGGCAGCAGGAGAAATCAGTTGTTTTGCAGAAAAACCAACCTCCACCTGATAGATTTGGGTATTTGGAGTTACCAAACTGGCTGGGGTGCAGAGGGGAAGAGCTGCCACCTGCTCATGGCTGAAAGGCTCTGAAATGCCACTGCTCCAGCAGTGACAGTGGAAGCAGCCCTGCTTCCCAGTGGGGAAAAAGTGATTAACATGCACAGATCAGAGCAGTTCCTCCCTTGGGGTACAAATCATCTTCCTCCTCTCACCTTCCATGCCAAATGGGCTCTGCTCTGTTGAGTCCTGGGGAGGTGTCAGAGCTGGTGTCAGAGACTCCCAACATGCAGTTGTTGAAGAGCATCAGAGATGATGAAGGGCTGTGAGGAGTCTGGGATGGGAGGAGTTAAGGGCAGTCGTGGTGTGTGACAAGAGAATATGAAGCAGGTTCTGTGGTGAAGAAGCAGAAATACGAGGGCTAAAAGTTGATATCTGTGTCTGTTTTCTTCTCTTTTTTTTTTTTAACGTGCTTACAAAACAGTCACAGATGAAGATGAAGAGGAAATAAACCCAGATATTTTTAAGGTAAGACCAGCTCTTCTGATCAGAATAAAATGGTCCAAAGTTGGTATTTGCACCAAGAGAGGAAGGCAAGCAGGTGCCACATGAGCTGAACATACACTTATTTAATGAGGAAGCCTGAACAATTAAATATAAAAAGAAGGCTGCTTTGCAAATGTGAACTGGAGAGGACACACCCACTGAAATATTTACCCTTCATGTAAAAGCCAGAGGAGGTTACTGAGAAGTTCATAGAATCATAGAGTCACAGAATTGTTAAGGCTGGAAAAGACCTCTAAGATGATCAAGTCCAACTGCCAACCCAGCAGCACCACCATGTTCATTAAACCCTGTCCTCAAGTGCCATATTTAGAGGATTTTTTGAACACTTCCAGGGATGGTGACTCCACCACTTCCCTGGACAGTCTGTTCCAATGCTTGAAAATCCTTTCCACGAAAAAGTTTTTCCTAAAATCCAATTTAAACTTCCCTTGGTGCAACTTGAGGCTGATTCCTTGCCTCACATTGATGTATTAGGGTCTGCAAAGGGCCTCCAGACTCTTCTATTTTGGCCTTCCCTCCACCTCTGATATGTTTGGCCCTTAATCTGCATTTCCAGACATGTCACTCTCATCCCACTGATAAGATGGAATTAGGTGCTCCAGCCCTCCCTTTTGCATTAACTTTTTTTTTTTTTAAGCTGGGAGTAAAGCAAGTTTTACATAACTTAGCACGAGAAGACAGAAGTTGATCTTGTTGCTTACCTGTCATCTGATTGAGGGCAAGGAATCAGACATTGCACCCGTGGCAAGAAGGAGTTTTTACCATCTACCTCTTCTCTTCCAGCTGCTTGTACCAACCCAAGACTGGCACAACATCAGCATTGGTGGGAAGGGCTTTCTCACCAACGAGTCGGGCACCCAGACCATGTGCAGCACCTTCAGCTACAAGGAGCAGGACGGGGAGATCGACACCACCTCAGGTACAGAGTCCAGGGAGCACCCACAGTCGAGGCCAAGGGATGGCACAGATGAGGGTTCCCAGGCAAGGCACTGATGGGGAGGCAGCGAAGGAAATGGAGGAATTCACACATCCTTGTGTTCTGAGATTTCCAAGCAGTCTGTTGGAAGGCTGTGAGGAACTGGGTGATAAAAAGGAAGAGTCAAAAACACCTCCAGTAAGAGAGTCCTACAGACTTCAGGGTTATACATGCATAAGTGAGGTCAACTTTCAGGAACTCCTTGCAATACAACTGAAGAGTTCCCTCTAGCAACAGCTTAAATGGGACAGTTTAGTAGTGTTTGGTATATTTTAGCACAATAATAGTCTAAGGTATTTGCTCACATCTGAGAAATGTTTCAGGTGGGTTTTTTTATATATCTATGCACTATTTTGCTTTTGCTGCACTGATTTAGTGCCCATTCTTGGTTTATTTTGTCTAGGAGAGGCAGATTTCAGGCTCCTTGACCAGAAAAGCAGCCTAGACTTCTCCTGGCTGGATACAGTGAGGCCTGTCATTCACTGTGGCTTGTAAACCCCTGGATCCTCTGACCACAAACTGCTCCTGGATAGAAACTTTGACAAGACTGGAGAGAATGGAAGAAACATCTTGTTACTGACTGAAGTAGCTTTTTTATTCCGTTTTAGCTTTAGGCCTGGAAAGGTTCCCATGAACAGCTCCATTATCAACCCAAGGAACCCCCTCTCACCAGCAGGACCCTGACACCGGGGAGGCACCTGGTCCCTGCAGAGGGGAAGCTTCTGCTGGAAGGTGTCAGTGTGCCATGAGTCCAGCCTGGTGGGTCCCACGGGCCTGGGGAGCAGGTTACCACCCTCCCCACGTGGGATGTGACGAGCACTTTACCCACAGAGTGCCTGGGGGAGACACTGCAGACGAGTCTCTTACCTGTTAGTTTTGGTTGCTGCTTTACCTGTGCAACACTGGTGACACTGAGCTCAATGACATTCATTACACTTAGTCAGGAAAATTGCACTAATGGGCCCTCTCTTCTTTGATTTACTCCATCATATAGTACATCTTTCAGATCTTCCAAACTGTATACATAGTTTAGACAATAAAATGTGAAAATTCAGTTTAGGTTTTGCTTCCAGCTAGTCTGTTCCCCAAGTGCACTCCCAGGGTGCCCTCTGCTGTAGCCATGCCCTCTCCATTTCCATGGAAGAGTTGAAGAGCTGCTGCACAAAATAATTTTGCACTGAGAAGGGCAGAGCTCTTTGCTTTTATCATGCCTTCCCTAGATCCCTCCTGGCACTCTCCAGGGATCCCTCCAGCACAGCACCCAAGCCATAACATCCTACAGCCCCCCTGGACCAGCCTGTGCAGGGAAGTGCTGGATGGATGAGGCTCTGGTTTGTGTGTAATACACGGGAATCAAATCACTAAGCTGTAACAGACTATTTTCTTGTACATTTTATTTTTGTATATAAAGTGTTGTATATTTGTTTTAATAAAATGTTTTATATGTGACATGTTTACTTTTTCTCATGGGAGAGCTCTGAGGATGTGTTCCAGCTTCCTTGAAAATACCCAAACAGATGTGCAGAGGCAGTTGGAGGGGTTTTTTCCTGACTCATGAAGCACAAGGAATTTAGTTTGCTCCTGTTTTCTGCCCCCCACCCCCCTTTCCCAAGGGCAGCTGGTGGGTGGGATCCTGCTTGTCAGGAAAGGGAAACCGAGGTGCTGTGCATGTGGGGGGGTGGTTGGTTTGTGTTTGCCATCATCTTCAAGTCAGAGCAAGGTAACAGGCTACAGCAAAAACAATCTTATACAGCAAGTCCCTGCTATGGACATCCCCTGTCAGCATTGCCATCAGCTCTGGGGCTGAGATCAGCAGTGAAGCCCTCGTTTAACACCTCAGATTTGCCTAAAAAAGAAAGCACTCTTTTTCCCCTGAATATGCCCTTCCTCTGCCCTACTGCAGGCTGGAAAGGTCTGACGTTATTGCATCATGTGGGGTGGGAGGTGAGAGACAAGCGAGGCTGAAGGGACGGGTGAGAGCACAGCCCCTGCCACCGCCTGGAAAACCCCGGGATGGCCTTTGGGGAATAACTTCATTTTCTGAGCCAGAGCCGAGGAGAATATCAGGCTGTGGGAGAGGAAGACCCAGCCCAAAGGGCTGGAACAAAGCAGACGTTTCCTACAGCCTTTGGCACAGGCTCTGCTGCAGCCTGACCCGCGGGCAGGGCTGGGGGGGAGGGAGGGAAGGGGGAATTCAGTGCCATAGCAGGCAGGTGGTGGTGGGTCCCAAATCCAGCACAGCACAGTGGAGGGGGGCTGGGCACGGGCCCTGTGTCCTGTTAGACATTAACCCGAGGCAGCCTGGGGAAGGCAGGCACAGGAGGCACCTCCCCAGTGCCCTGGGGCAGAGCAGCTCCCTGTGAGCTCCCCCGGGCTGGCAGCCCCCAGGGTGGCCACTGTGCTGTCCCCCCACAGGTGTCACACTCCCTGGCAGGGTACCTGGCCTGAAAGTCCACATCTTGGGAGGGATCTGTCCAGCTGGGAAGCCCCCAAGCACCAGGGTTGCCTTGGATCACATCCACCCAAAATCCTGCAGATCTAGAACAGGAACGTTCCATGCTCAAGCAAAGAAATCACCCACCAGGTTTTCAGCCTTCCTGTATTTAAAGGAAGCTTACAAAAAAGACAGAGAGCGACCTTTTACTTGAGCAGACACTGACAGGACAGGGGGGTATGCCTGCAAACTGACAGAGGACAGGTTCAGATTGGATATTGGGAATTGGATATTGGGCTGTGGAGGGTCATGAGGCCCTGGCACAGGTTGCCCAGAGAAGCTGCGGCTGCCCCTGGATCCCTGGAAGTGTCCAAGGCCAGGTTGGACGGGGCTTGGAGCAACCTGGGCTAGTGGAAGGTGACCCTGCCCATGGCAGAGGTGGGAATGAAATGAGCTTTAACATCCCTTCCAACCCAAACCTTCCTGTGGTTCTATGATGATTCCATGATCAGCTCTGTGCCCTGATCAGCTGCAGCAGCAGCAACTACCAGGGAAAGACCATGGGGCTGCAGGACCTGGAGCCACCTCTGCTCCCAGCACAGGACACCAGCTCAGCATCACTGACACAACCAGAGGAAACTGTTTTTTTTTAAGAGCCCCTGCAAGTTTGTCACACATGGGGGGAGGGGACAGGAGAAGGGAAACTTTCTGTGATGCAAACACTGCTAAAAATAAGGTAGAGATTAATTCACCCATTCATGCATTAAAAGCTGCAAGCTTCTCACAGATATGCTCAGACACAAAAACACCAGCACAGTTCACAGACAAAAGGTTAGACCAAGATCTGAGGACAGAAGAAAGCAGCAGGTAATGCCTCACACCCAGGGACCACAGACATGCTCCAAGACTGTTTCACCAGGGTGTTGGAGATGCTTTCCCTGTCACCTGCCAAGGTACCTGCATGACTGACTGCACATGGGGTATCTTGCCAGTGAAAAGTGGTGAAGCCTCATGACAAAATTTGGCAGTTCTTCAGCCATTGAAGCAACTGGATGGATAAATTCACCCCCAAGTATTTTGTTAACAGTTTTGTTGGTTTGAACTCTTTGGGAGAGGAAGAAAGAGCGGAGTGGTGCTCTCCAGCTCAGGAGAGGGGTGACCTGGGGGCTGCTGTGCCGAGTCAATGCCTGACTGGCTCCTCCATCGCCTCCAGGGACAGACTAAAGAAACTTTGTACACAGAGGAGCATCTTCAGCTCCTCAGGATAAACTCCCTGCACAGGCTATGCAATAGAAACAGTTTTAAACCCCTGATATTGAATTGTTCTGAACTTGCCTATACTAATCAAGCTTTTCATAAACCCAGTAAACTTGTGTTGGAATAAGAGTTGTTTTCATCTGGAATATGCACACAGCTACATTCAGCTGGGAAATATTCACATCACAGGAGAGCAGGTCCCTGGGGAGAGCTCAGCCCTGCCAAACCCAGATAGAGCAGTGAAAAGGTTTCTATGGGCAGGGCTTGGAGGGCAGGCAGCTCACTCTGGTGCTATGAACCATGCATGACAGAGAGAAAGATCTGTAGCCAATACAGATTGTAAGTTGTTGTGAAAATAGAGATCACTTCTCTGTGGTGGAGAACAAAAAGGAGTCATTGTACAGTCAGTGGTCATTTGGGAAATGAGCAGAGCTCCTGCTCAGGTTCGGGAGGCTGCTCGAGCACAGAGCCTTAGAATGTCAGCAGGACAAAACCTCCTTAAAATAACATCAGTCTCAGAAACAGTCCAACATCCTGTACCCAGGAAGGCCCTGCAGCACCCCAGGCACAGACCTTGCCCTGCATCAAGGGCACAGAAGCCAGAAGCCCCTGGTTCATGCCTGCAGAGATTGTCAGTGCTGCAGAGGCAGGATATCACACAGCTGGTGACTGCAGCTTTTCCCAGTGAAAACTTTTGACCTGTAAACAAGGAGTTGTTGCTTTTCCCCCAGTCTTTGTCCAACTGGATTCTCAACGAAGGGCTCCACACAGCAGTGCCTGAAGGAGCCTTTGTCTCTTGGCTGCCCAGAGCAGTGGCACTGGGGTGAGCTTTGCCCTCCAGGCAGCAGAGCCTGCTGTTATCATTCACCTGCATTTGCCATGGTGACTGAATCCTGGTGATCAGGCACATATCCAGGCAGTCACATGATTTAAAATATCACACCTGGAGCAGATAGTAGTGCTTTGGACCAAAGGTGCACATTATAGCTGCAAAAAATAGTGGGATATTTGTGGTGCAAAGGCAAACTACTGCTTAGAAAGCAGATGTCTTGGACTACAAACATTACTTCTGGGTTGTCGAGGTCCATTTTCCTCCCCATGTTTATGTACACAACACAAGGAGGACAGAAACTTTCTCAGGGCAAAAACTCTCCCAGAGGCTTGGGAGGGCCAAGGAAAGAAGTATTATCTGTAGAAAAGTCAGTTTTAGAGCTAAGGTGGGGAAAAATATATCCCTAGAAAGGGAGATGGGAATGAAACTCACATTTCCATGGACAGTTAGTATCTGTGTTTGCTCCTTTACCAATTGCTTTGGTCCACCCCCTGTACCCTCTTCCACTGCAGTGCTGCACTTCAGAGCTCCTTTTCCTCCCATGTTTTTCCATGTCCTTCAATATTTCTCTCCCTGTTAAACTCATCCCTGTCCCTTCCCAGCCCTTCTATGCACAAACAAGGCAATAATCAAAGCTCATTGGAGTGGGCAGCACCGTGCAGGCAGCTCCAGGCACTTGCACCAGGTCCTGCCCCACTGCCCTTTGGTGTCATCTGTCCTGAGAAGGTCAGGATGTGAATTCAGCCAGTGTGATTCCCTGCCATGCACTCTGTCCCAGCACAGCTCCCCCAGAGAGGGGAGGAGCTGGGAAGGGATGGGAAAACTTCCCACAGCCCCTTCCAGAGTTCCAACAGGAGCACAGCATGCACTGCCACCAGCTGAACTCCCAGAGGAACATCAACCCGAGCCAGCAGAAGCCATAAATCACCTAAAACCTGGAGAACCTGCTCGTCCTGCTGGAGTTGGTCACCATCTGGATGTGACCAGAGGTGTCACAAACGGTGTGAAGGACTCAGGGCTGCCAGGCACCAACAATCACATCTCCATGCACCCAGTGCCTGGCTGCCCATGTGGAGGGCACTGTGGGACCACAGCAGCACAACAGGAGGATGGGGTAGCCAGGAGGATCTGCAGCCACAGGGCTCAGAGGTGATGAGGGCCAGGGAGTGGACAAGGGAGCAGATCTCGTGAGCCACCCACCCAAAACCCCTGTGCCAGAAGCTCTCAGGAACACCAAGGCACCATCCCTTCTGGTGGGCAAGGCTGGAAAATGAAGTCAGGACAAAGGCAGGGATGGAATAGGCACCAGGAGATGGTTATCAGGGATAGCCAGGAATAAGGAATCCAGTCTGCAGAGCAAACAGGACAGCAAGTCCAGCCTCTCTCCCTGCTCTGACAGTCAACACAAATGGCCAGGCATCCCTCAGCCTTTTCAACTTCAGAATGACCCACTCCACTCATTTTGCTCATGATTCATACAGAAACTTCACTGTGGAGCATTTAAAGAGCCTGACTGTCAGTACCCAGCCAGCCTGAGACATCAGGAGGGGTGAGGGTGAGATGTCACAGCCCACACAGCACAGACCTGCCTCTTGCAGCCCACCAGTGTCTCTCAGCTGCCAAAAACCAGTAGGGAGGAGCAGGCTGAGTTGGTGGCCCAACAGGTTGCCAGTGGTACCCAGCTCCTGGGCCAGAACAGCAACAACAGCCCTTCCTTATCACCACACGAGCATCCTGAGCTGTGATGAGGGTGCTCAGCTGCCACAGATGAGCTCACCACCTATTTTGGGGTAGACCTGTCACACTTCAAACAAGTGCTCCTGCCTCTTGTGCTTGTTCCCCATTGCAGGGTGTGACACACTGCGCTGTGGGCACAGCATCAAAGCTGGGGCAAGCCAAGATACGAGCAGCAGCTTCTGGGGACCTCCCAGGGGAATTCAACCTCACCAGAGTACAGGGTGGCCTGAGCAGAAACAGTCCCTGCCAGCCCTGGGCAGAGAGAAGGGCTTTGTTTGCTCTGCTTGCACGGAGCAATGGTTGGAAACACAGAAGCAAGGGAGTGGTAAAAAACAGGTTCCCACAGGGAGAGGATGGGGAAGGGTCTGAGGAACTCTGGGCAACCAGAAAGCAGGTGGAGGTTTTGCTCCTATCAAAGCATGGGTGGTTTAGCACTGGTAACACATAGAATGGAGGACAGAGAACAGCATAAGGATGCTGGCCCTGATTCAAGATGAATCCAGCACAAGCATTACACATATTAGCTATTTGTGAGCAGGGCTATTAAATAACAGGAGCCAGGTGAACCACAGCATATCCACGGAACAGGGCATGTTCCAAGATCTGCATTGCAAGACTATGTTTCACTGAGTTTGTTCTGTCATCAGCTAAATACTACAAAGATTTCACCAACAGTCTTCAGGCAGCAGAAATTAATTGAAAAGACAAGTCCAGACAGGTAGAGCTTTGTTTTCCCCAGCTCTCTTGCTGAAGAAAGCAGAGGGTGCAGGGAGTGGAGCAGGGACAATGCTGGCCTGTTCCCAGCCTTGTGGCTAGTTATTAGGATATTTTTAACAATGCTGGAGGGACATAGCATAAATTACCAGTGGCAATATTTGAAATCAGCAAGTGTTAAAATCAGCATGTTAGACATATACATCTCACACAGAAAGTACAATTCTGTGTTGTATCCAAAAGCTGCCATTCCTACCCAGAGCAATCCTTCACCATCAGCTTTGGAGGAGCCTCACTGGGGTTTCTGCTGCCCAGCCTGCTTCTGGAAGCCCACAGACAGGGTTCCCACAGAGAAGCACAGGCTGAGCCCCTCAGCCCCATCCTCTATGAAGAGCTAAGCAGGGAAAGCCCCCAGCCCAGCCCACTTCCCTCCAGTATTTTACTTGTGTTCAACAGGCAGGAAATGTTCTACCTGATCAGCTTCCCGAGAAAAGCAGCTCCCCGAGGTGTTTGATTACAACACACACCCCCTTAGGTGACAGGAGCATCCAGGGGTTAAGGAGTGGGAACAGCCCTCTAACTGCTCACAGGTATGAGGAAGCTTTGCAATAACATCTTTCTGGGTTCCCTGGCAGGGTGACACCTCCTTCCCCCACCGAGGAGCACGGCCAGGCTGAGTGTGTCCTGCCAAGGCACTGTCCCCAGGGCCAGCAATGACTCTGCTTTGGCCCCTATTGCAGGGACTAAAAGGGGTAGAGAAGAGGTGGCTCAGGGGGAACCTCATCACTCTCTACAGTTCCCAGGAGGGAGGTTGGAGCCGTGTGGGGATCAGCCTCTTCTCCCGGGTAACAGGACAAGAGGAAACAGCTTCAAGTTGTGCCAGGAGAGGTTTGGGTTGGAGGTAAAGGTGAGGATGAAGATGGTCTTCCAGTTTGTTCCTTTCTGCTCTGAGAGCAGGACCTGGTGAGGTGTGAGACAGAGGACCCAGGGGTTGTCCTCAGCACAGCACTCTCCTCCAGGTGGGGAGGACGTGGGGGAAACCCACTGCTGCCCTCCCACACATGGCTGGGCATGGCACCCACCTGCTCCTACCCTTGGGAAGGGCCTGGGAGGGCTCAGTCTCAGTCCCTTCACAGAATAACACCCCAGGGGCAGCTGAGCCACCTCAGTTTCACCATGAACTCACTGCAGTTCAGGCACCTTGTGTCTGAGGAATAGGAACCTCAGCCACTGAAGGCTGCAGGATGTGAGCCCAGCCCTGCAGGAAAACGAACTTGCTACAGTGTCAAAAACCCGAGAAAACACTCAAGAGCTTGGCACTCAGGACATGTCCCCTGCTGTGGGCATCCCCAGTTCCCACATGCCAGCTGGGGTACCCCAGTGCCCACCCTGCAGAGCCCAGCACAGCTTTCTGCTCTGGAAAACAAACTCAGTAATTCGAGAAAAACGATGAGAAAGGCTCATGTTACACTCGATAACAACTCTCTGCCTCCTGCACCTCTGCTGAGCAAACCACCATTTCCTGAAGTGAGGTGTCAGGCGTGAAATATTTCACATGCTGGAGCAACTGCCACCTCTGCTCAGAGACAAACAGAGCCTCAGCCTTCCTGGGGCTCAGTGCATAAATCAGGTGCCTCAGCCTTCCTGGTGCTCAGTGATAAATCAGGGTGTGTCCTGGGTGGCTGTTGGCCACTCTGTAACTGAGAACTCACTGTCTTGCTTGGGGAGGCAGCACCAAAAATACTTGTGTAGCCAGTGTGGATTTAGCCTAAATCACTCTCTAGCCAAGTGTTTCTCTGGGGTGCAGCCTCAGGCTGCTGCTGCAGGAGCACTGCCAGAAGTACCCGTGGGCATCACGTAAGGCTGTGCCTGAAGAACCAACCTGCTTCCTCTTTCCCCCACAGTTATCATGGATTTATCCTTTCCTTCCACTCCACATCTCACCAACGGGATGAGAAATGACTCAGCTGTTACTCACGAGCACACAGACCTGGCAGGCTGATCTCTGCAGAAGCATTTATTTCAGTTCTTATTCCTTCAGGCACTCATTGGTTATCCCATCAAGTCCACACCCAAAAAGTGCCAGCAGCCAATGTGGTCTGGGGCCACCAGGTCACCTCCTGCTTGGGCCTCCAGTTCCTACAGGCTGGTCTGCTCAGACCTCCACCTCCATGCAGACCAACAGAAGCACACCCAGAAGATGAAAGGAAGGGATTCTCCCCCTACCCAGCACACAGCAGGTCACACCTAGAGCACTGGGCTTAGTTTCCTGTCTCCCCAGTGCAAGAAAGACACTGACAAAACACAGCAATGAGCCCCAAAAGCTTGAAGCCACCAGCACAACAAAGCACCAAGCCCTGGCTGTGAGAGGAGGGGGCAAGGGGGGATTGTTCTGCTGCAGAAGGAGAAGCTTTGGGGGCTCATAGAACCCTCCTGCCAGGGGCCTCATGTGAGAGTAGAGCCAGGCTCTTCCCAGGCATGTGGTAGGAGTACAAGGGACAAGGGGGGAAAGCTGAAATAACAGATTTAGCCAGGATATCAGGGGATGTTTCTTCCTGCAAAGACAGCCAAGCAGTGGGACAGCTTAGCCAGGGAGGTTTCCGAGACTGCAAACAGCTCAGGGCAACTTGTGGCTGAGCACAAGCAGGAGGCTGGAATACAGCCCTCCCCAGGTCGCTTTCCACAGGAATTATCCCACATGGCTGCTTCTGCCACGTTCTTTCTGCAGCAACCAGATCCCTGCAGGTGGTGCAGCTCACAGGCAGCTCTGTGCTTTCCCCTCCTGCTCAGTGCACTGATTTACCACCTTTTATCATCTTTCTTACATCAGCAGCTGGCTTCAGAGGACTATTTTCTTGTTCAGTTTTGGTGATGTTTCAGTTAAGGTCTGTAGTAAGTCCCCTGTTCTCCCACCCCTCCCAGCCACAGCAATACCATGTCCCTCACCTGTTCCATGTTTCTCTCCTTCACAGAAGTTCAACAGCATAAAGCTCCCAGGGAACCCACCCATACCAGCTCCAAGGGCAGAGGTGAATCCCAGCAGACTGTACACAGCATTTCTACCAGAGCCTTTCACACCAGCTATGGCACTCTAAACTGCTGGCTTACTATTTGCTTTAGCAAACTCCAAAAAACAAGGAATCTAAATTTAGTATCCAAGGAAAGACGAAGCACCAATAACAACAAACACCCACACCCCTCTCTGCCTGAACCAACAAATATTGGACCAAAAGCTCCCACCGAACTGTGGAAGGAGGGAATTACCTTCACGGGCTGGTGCTGCTGCTGGAAGATGCAGAGGTCCATCTGCTCCCCTGTTTTTGGCTCCAGAGGAACAGCAAGGAGAGCACAACCAGCCCCTCTGCTGAGCTTTGCAAAGCCCAGCCTACCCTGGGCTCTGATGTGCCACAGCTGTGCCCGCAAGTGCTTCCCATTGCTCAGGAATGTCATTTCTCAAATAATCTAGATGTGAGAACTAAAGCACAAGAGACCCCTTGCCCTCGATACAATGTGGAAAACTTCCCTGAAGGCACTTTAATGTGCATTATTACTACAATAAGCCACAGTAGACAATTTCTCATTTCTACTGAAGTATAGAGGAGCAGAGGGCAATTGGCACAGACGAGTTAGAAAGAGGCCATCGGTGCCTGGGAAGATCTTTCCTTATTTGCCTGATACTCCCATTCACACAAGGCAGACACTGCCTGCCCTCGGGCCCCATTCAAATGGGAGAACAGGAAAAATAAGCACAGAAGTGCCCTGTACAGTGGAAACAAAGAAAAGAACATAGGCAGTGAAAGAGAGGGAAAACATGAAATATTGAAGGAAAAAAATAGAAAAGGAAAGTCTAGTCAAGTAGAATTTGGCTTCTGCTATGAATGGAAAAAAAAAAAAAGGAAAAGAAAAAACAAACAGTTTCATTTTGAAAATGCAACACCCTTAAAGTACCAGAGACACATCTGTGCAGGCAGCTCCACTGGAATGCTTTCCTTCTTTTCCTCTACTTTTCAGGGCACTCAGTCCTTCTCTTACAGCAGTTTGAGTCATGCCAGCCCATAATAGCCTGCAGCACCCACTGCATGGAAACCATTATGTTTTACTAATCTTTTGGGGGTAAAACAGAATTAAACCCAAGAATTACTGTAGCAGCTTTAAATCACATGCAGTTCAAACGAGATGCAAACTTCCTTAGATATATTTCTAAAACTGCATTGGAAACCCCTGATCAAGAGTTATTAAAACCAGAGGGTCTGGGTTTACCTGCCCTTTACTTCTTCACCCAGTGTCCCAGTAAATTAGCTCAGGGTCTCCTCTCCAGCCCCAGGTTATTGGCAAACCAGTGCATCCCCACTGTCAGGATTGCAATTCTGGTACCTCTCAACCATTTCTACCCTTGATTACTGAGCAATAAAAATTTCAAATGATATCAGAGTACCTGGTACAGGGAGGAGCTGATGCACTGCCAGCTCCCAGCCTGGCTCTGCTGCTCTGGGAGCCCTACTTCCAGATAAATGGATCTATTGGCTCCTTTCCCTTCTCCCTCTGCTAAATAACACCACTGCAAAGCCCTGGCTGATGGCAGGATGCAGCCACTGAGAGTTGCCCCTGAGTCTACTGTCCCATGGAAAACCCCAGTGCTGAGCTCAGCTGAAGAGCTGCAGCTGCTGGTTACAACACCCAAATGCAAATGGAAATACAAACCACTCACAAGGTAAACAGCACCACACTGAAGCATGCAAAGAATGCATTACAGCAGCTCTACTTCCTATTTCCTTTTCCTTACAGCTCTGAAAATAACAGCTCCAAAGGTCAGGGGGCTTTTTGGGACAGTTGCTCGTAATCACGCTGCTCTGGGAGTGGCAGAGGACTCAGGAGACACATCCCAAAGACACACCATTTCCATAGGATCATCATTTAGGTTGGAAAAGCCCTCTGAGATCTGTGGCCAGAGCCCTGCAGATAGCATGGTGTAAATATCTTACTCTAGCTTGTAGTCATAAAAGAGGGAAATGTTTTGTAGGAAGAACAATAAATGCCCATTTTAAGACAAAATGCAATAGGAACCTCCAAGATTCATTTAAAATAGCTCAGTTATGTCTTGGTCCATGGCTCAGCAGTCCCTGACAAGCAACTGCTGAGAGGGCTTGGAGCCGGTGAGAGAGGCAGCATCAGGAAACGGGAACTGAAGCAACATCTACTGATGGGAAAAGGGAAGTGGCTGGGATATTTCTCAGCTGGTTTCACATCCAGGCACCTCCTTTCATGCACCATCACTCCTGCTTTGTGATGGGTGGAAAAGGGAGAGGTCAGTGCCAGAGCCCAGACTGCTCAGGGTGCCAGGAAACCATTGCACGGGGACTGGCTCGTGGGGCACTTCTTACTGAGGAGATCCTTTCCCTCTTGTGGGCTTACCTTAGGACAGCCAAGTACCCAGGAGGGTTTATGTTTCTGCTTTCTCATATTTACATATAAATAATCCACTTCAGTATCTACCAGCACCACAATAGCCAGGAGATGACAGCCCCAGCTGCACCCAGGGATCCTGGGCTTGGTTTAATTTCCAACAACTCTGCCCAGCAGGGACTCCCCACGTCTATCTGTTGGAACTTGCAATGAAGTACATCATTTAGAGACATGTTTGGAGAGGCTGTTTTATTGCAAGTGTTCCTCAGTACCAATTTGTAACTCATATTTTCATCAATCAGCTGCTTCATAGAACCACAGAATGGTTCGGGTTGGAAGGGACTTTAAAGACCACCCAGTTCCAACCCCCCACCATGGGCAGGGGCACGTTCCATTAGTCCAGGTTGCTGAGAGCCCATCCAGCCTGGCCCTGAACCCTGCAAAGCCTCCCACTCAAGGTGTCAGAGCACTGGAACACGGGGAGCTGGGGGTCCTGTGCACAGTGTCTGGGGGCTTCCCCCAGAGCAGCTTTTTACCTTCCATCAAAGAGAAACCTGGACTCTCCATGAGCTGGTGCAAAATTTCTAGTGCAGAGCAGGAAAGCAGCACATCTAGAAATGCAGGGCCATGCAGGTGGATCCCAGCAGAACAGGGGCTCTGCCCCACCGAGGGGGGGGTGCCTGGGGGTGCAGCAGTGCAGGGACAGCTCAGCGGGACCCAAACGTGAGGTCTGTGCTGGTCCCCATCTCAAAACACATAACAAGGATGATGCAACCTACCACAGGTTCATTTTTCACAATCTTTTATCAGAGTGATTTAGAAACACCAGCAGAGGCTGTCAGGAGGCGGTGTGATGACTGAACTTACCCTCACCTCGAGGCAGCCTGGGAAATACTGACCACAAACTTGCAGTGAACACAGCCACAGGGTTTTTTCTCTCTTTTTTTTTCTTAGTTTTTTTGTTTGTTTGTTTTTTGGGGTTTTTTTTGGTTTTTTTTAGCTCATCAGCCATGATACTTGGATTCAGGACTAACTCAAACATCTTTATTCCACTTTTCCCTGTGGTGTCCCTTTGTCACCTCAGACATGCAAGTGAGAGCTCTCCCATGGCCATTGCCCACCATGGCTGGAGATGCTGGGTGTGCAGACCATCAACTGCTGCTCCAGGAGAACCACATTCCCACTTCCAAGAGAGGAGATTTCCCAGCCTTGCCTTCATCCCATGTCTCTTCTGACTATAAACCGTGTATCAGGGGCTGTAAGGAAAGGGACAAGGTTAATACATTGAATACCACTGTATTTCTAGATCAGCTTATAGAAAGGATTCCTTCTTCACCAAAATGTATTAATTTCTTCACACTTCTACACCCTCCCATCTCACAACCTTATTCTGACTGCTGCAGAATTTTCCTGTTTCATAAGTTATTTCTCTTATACAAAGATAAGTTATTTATCTATACACAATGTTTGGAGATGAAAGCCAACAATGCCTGTCATGGACAGGACAGCCTTCAAGACTTGGAGCTGCATTCCCTGCAAAAATGGCTGATGGCAGCAAATGGACTTTCCTCAGCCACAAGGCAAACAAAGTATATACTGTAATTTCTTTATAATTATTAGTTTTTGCTGGTTGAAGCAGTTCCTTTGTCAGTAACACACCAAAAAAAAAAAAGGTTGGAAGGAGCTGATGTAAACTCCAGGACAAGCTCCTGCAGGAGCTGGATCACTTCCCAGGCAGTCACACTCCACTGGGACCGACGCGCGTCACCCTGGGAAGGGCTGCACACTCATCCTGCATTTACAGGGCTTCAGACCATGTTACTGGACATCAGGGATGGCTGGTGACACTCCTACTTGTTTATGTACCTACTGGAAAGTCACATAAACTGGCACTGCTCTCATGGCTTCTGTCACCTGCACCTCGTACCCACCAGTGCTGGTGCCTGGCCACAAAAAGCACATGAATACACAAGAATCACTCAATTACATCATGAAAGATGGAATCAAATACTTGCATGTGCAGAGCATAGTTTGTCTCAAATAACTCAAACAAACGTTGAAACAGGAGGTGTTTGGAACTGTCTCATCTCAGTGTTTTTGTCTCAGAAAATATGAGTTAGATCAAAAGGGAATTTCCCACAAGTACATTTGAATTTTGCCAAAATCACTCCACATAAATATAAAATCAAAATAATTTCAACACAATTTCAGTTGTGTTTGTTAAGAAAAAAATAAAATCAACAACACAAAGAACTTCTACGAATTTTCTATGCAATTTTTGCACTTTCTGACCCCACTTCTGTGGCTGCAGTCCTTACCCAGACTACATTGCTCATCACACAAACCATTTAAGTTTCAATTAAATCTTGGAGCTGCCCTCTGGATGTTCCTGACCACTGGTGAGGCCGCTCCCAGGGGATGCACCCCTGACTCCTGAGGCCCTGTTTTGGTATTAAGGAGCACCATGGCACCAGAGTGGGGCTCAGTGGAGACCCTTCTTATGCTGTATTTGGAACATTTGGGTTTTCACCTTTGTACCTGACAATTCTTTTCTCTCCATCAATGCCCAGCAGCCCACTCGCAAGGCAAGAAAAGGAGAAAGCATTGAGACCAACAGTGACATAACACCACTAATATTAATAAGCTGAGTCACAGCCATTATGTCAAAATTTCCTGTGAAGATTGTGTTTGATTTGCTTATGGTGTTGGTTCTTTTAAACTGCATGCAAACACCTCTTGAGCCCATCTAAAGACAAGTCAACAAATGCAAGTCGACCTCCAAATGCAAGTTGACCTTTAAACGTGCAGGATGTTAATTAGGTGAATTCCTCAAGGCAGACTGAGCCCTCACCATGAGCCGTGGCATCACAGTGCTCCTGTCCCCCCCTGCTCCCCACCCTGCAGCAGCAGCCACAGAGCTCTGAAGTTTTCTCAGCACCAGCCCCGTTTTTGGAGCTATTTCTGGCGATGCCGCTGAGCAGCCGCCGAGCTCTCAGACCTCTCTGCCTGATCCCTCAGAACTTCCTCCAACTAGGTTTTTTTTTTAATTCCATCCTGAGCTCAACATTTTTACTCTTCCCAGGTCAACCAGAAGGCCTCTTGCCTTGGCACCGTTCCTATCTGCCTGGCCCAGTCACAGCAGGTCTGTGACCAATGCCAGCTCCCGGGCGGGCACAGCAGAGTGGGAGGAGGGGACACGACTTATTTACTAAGAGCTCATCAAAAACTCTTTCTGTAGAGCAAACTCAGCCCTTCGGAGCTAAAAGGACAAGGATTTGGGTGCTTCCCCGAGGAAAAGCAGTTCCCAGGCAGCTTTCTGCTGGATACCTGCTTTGCAGACTGAAGGTACTGGAGGGTCTTGGGGGTCAAGGGCATCACACAAGAGGAAAAAAGTGATTATCCCACTCTATTCAGCGCTTGTCACACCACACCTGGAATACTGTCTTCAGTTTGGTCTCCATAATACAAAAAAGATGTGGACAAGCTGGAGAAAGTCCAGAAAAGGGCCACAAAGATGGTCCAAGGACTGAGAAGCTGCTGTAAGAGGAAAGGCTGAGACAATCGCAGAGAAAAGGAGGTCCCAGCATATTTCACTGTTTAAAGGGTGGCTACAAAGAAGATGGAGCCTCCCTTTTTACAAAGAATCACATCAAAAAGACCAAGGGTGATGGGGACAAGTTACTCCTGGGGAGATTCCAGTTAGATGAAAGCTGATCATAATGAGAACAATCAGCCATTGGAGTAATGTTCCTGGTGAAGTGGTGGATTCCCCAATGTTGGATACTTCCGTGATTCAGCTGAGCAGGGTGCTGAGCTATCTTGTCTAGGCAGTGCTTTTGCCAAGAAAGGTTGAACCAGATGATCCCTGAGATCCCCTCCAACATGCCATTCTGTGATTCTATTTTTCTTCCCATTTTTATTGTTTACACCCATTGTTGAGTCTGTGCTGGGTTCCCTGCCCTGCTGGGGACTTCACCGAGCCCCTGCTGTGTGCCAAGGCTCGAGTTACTGAACGTGGAGGGGAAGGCAGAGGAACTGGCACCCTGGGGTGTTAGTGCCGAGGCACCGTGAGCAGACACACCCTGACAACACCCTGACAACACCCTGCCCAGCACAGAGAGCCACACAGATCCCCAGTGTGAGCCCCATGGTACTCAAGGCCCATGCAAGAGTCTGGGGTGCACATGGAGCCAGGGCAGATGTCACACTGTCCACGATGGTTTTCAGCAGAGGAGGACTGACCTCTTCTATCACCCACTCCTGTGCACTAATGAAGCCCCAGCTGGGAGCAGTGGGAGGTGCCAGTGCTGCTGGGACAACCTGTGCCACTGCCTCACCACCCTCACAGGGAAGAACACTCGGTTACCTTGGGGAATTCTGGCCCCCCACACCCTGAGCCAGGCTCAGCTGCTGCCCCGGGCAGGGCTGCAGGAGGGACTGGGCACAGCCACAGCCCAGAGACACAGCTGAGTCAGCCTTCACACGTGATAAACTGTTGAATCATGTTTTCAGTTTCTTTTGGTTTCAATAAAAATGCAACTGTGGAGAAATCACGTGATGCCATGGTGTCCCAGGAAAATCCCAGATGGATTTGCAGCGTTTGGAGTAAAACTCCTCCTTCTCCCTTATTACCTAATTACCTTAAAATGTGCCTCCTCTTTTGTGCTCAGCATCAGCTCCTGCTAGAAATTCCCAACAGCTCCCAGAAGCTTCCAATTAGTTGCCACTTCTGCAGGCAGGACACGAGGGGCACAGCTTGTTCCTTGGGGCTGCTGGAGGAGCTGCCAGTGGTGCCCATTTGTGGAGCACGTGTATTTCTGCATGCCCAAAACCTTCCCATTCTCATTTTTCCCATGTGACAAACCCTTTCTCTTCAGCTCTCTGAGAGTTTCTGTAGGAAACAGGGAGTTTCTGTGCTTCATCTCAGGAACACCTGAATATCTGTTATCGCCTTAATCAAGCTTTGATTCAGTCTAGCAGTTAAATTTAAACAACAAAGCCAAGCCAAGAGCATAGAAAAACCTTGGCTGGCTGACCATCTACCTAAGAAACTGATAATTTCATTCACCTTCATCATCTGAATCAACAATATAGAGAAGGTCATTGGGGGAACTGCTCAACATCAACAGGAAGCACAAACATGCTTAAAGCAGATTAGGATCAGGAAACGTGCCACTATTTGCTTTTCCTCTCTGTCCTGTACTTCCATCACCTCTAAATCAGGAATACTGACATCTTTCCTAGCCTACAGATGCATCCTAAACACTTGTTTAGTGATTATGGAGAGGTTCAGGTGAAAAGGGCCGAAGATGTGACACCACAAAAGGTTGTGGGTGGTTCAGGAACCCTGGAAGTGCTGAGGCTCAGTGGGAGCGTGGGCTGCAGGATTCCTCTGCAGGCAACCCTGGGTGCAAAATAAGCACCAAACCAAAAGGGGAGGGAAGTGCCCTGGAAACAAATGAAAAAGGCAAAAAGCTGCAGCCAAGTACCTCGGAAGGTGTCCCAGACAAATATTGCTTTTCAAATTTAATATGTTGCATGGGTTGCTAGAGATCCATAAAGGAAGGCTTTATTTCCCCTTCACTGCCTAGAAGTCAGAATTACTTGGATCATTTCTTCCTGTCGCTGGAGTTTGGGACAGGAAAAGATGCTCCCCATGGCAGCTGGAAGGGTTATTACTGGGTTATAATAGTAAGACTAAATTAAAGCTAAATTATATAAATAGGAAAATATTGGCTGTAACACAACTGCAAACCCCAAGTGCTAGCTGGATTTCTTAAATAATCATAATTAAATCAACTATATATCCAATAGCAACTTCTTATGCTGTAGAAAAAGGTTCATTTAGCAGGATGGTTCAAATTTTTATGAGTGCATTTTTTAATACCTGGATATCAGAGTCCAGCAGCCAAAATTATGACTGCTAGTAGGCTGCAATTAATCTTTCCACTTCATTGTGTAAGCACAAGAACAAGCCAAAATGTTCCTGCCAATCTGCTTTTTTTTTAGCAAAAAACGGAGGTTTTGATGAAGCAGTTTACTTGCAGCCATAATTTGCATTCCAGGGAAGTTCCCTCGGTGATGTTTTAAATGTTCAGTGGGTTCAGTGCTGCTGCAGCTTTCTGTGGCAGAAGTAAAATCCTTTAGTTTTGCCAGTTGTTCCTTTACCCTGAACATGCCAAACCAGCCCTCACAGCCTGTTTGCCACTCAGCTCTGCTGCTTCGTCCCCATTTACGGGAAGCAATATTTTACACCCTGATGACTCAAGGCTCACACAGCACATCATAATTCCTTATTTATGCTTGTTTATGGTGCGGTGACCCTTCATCTGGCTCCCCACCCCCGCAGATCTGAAGTGATTGTGGACACTCCTCAACACAGTTATCCTGATTCCCGTGGTTGGGTTTGTTCCTTCAGACTCCAGGGTTCATTCCCAGAGGGTCTAATTCCTGCTTAATTCAGCCCCCGTGGCCAGGATCTGCAGCAGAGCTGCTGTGGCAGTGGCGGTGAGGGGTTCTGCTGACCCGCTGTGCTAAAGGCACACACAAGGATCTCCAGCTCTCTGCATGCACTGAGTTATTTCTCATTCCCTAATTGCCAGGTTTTCCAAGTTGCACTGAAGCCACACAGGATTTGATTATGTACTTCAAGATAACAGAAATAACAACCAGATCACGGGAGCAGAATCAGTGACCCAGCAGTGGTAATCCGTGTTTACCACCTCACCTGCCTCCTGCCAGCTCTCTGTGCTTTTGTCATCGTCATCTGTTTGTCATCAAACAGAATGTTTTGGGTTGGAGGGGACCTTAAAGCTCATCCAGTCCCACCCCTGCCATGGGCAAGGACACCTTCCACTGTCCCAGGTTGCTCCAACCTGGCTTTGGACACTTCCAGGGGTGGGACAGCCACAGCTTCTCTGGGAAACCTGTGCCAGTGCCCCCCCCCCCCCAACCTCCCAGGGAATAATTTCTTCTAAATGTCCAATCTAACCCTGTCCTCTCTCAGTTTGAAGCCATTCCCCCTTGTCCTGTCACTACGTGCCCTTGTCAAGGGACCCTTTCAATTTTTACATTTGCTGATCAACTTCAAACCAACATTAAAGGCAACACAGAATACTGCTACCTTTGTTTTCCTTTGTGTTCTAATTTCCTTAGCAGGGTGTGTCCTCCAAGATCATAACACCAGCAAAGGAAGGTTTCTGCTAACAGGGGCTGGCTCCTCAGAGCAGTCTGTGCACTGCAGTGCAACCCTCACTGCCAGGAGGAAACACAAAGAGGCGTCCAAAACAAACATGTCAACATTACAAGCCCTAACAAACAAAAAACTCACTTGAAAGCCACGATTCTTCCTGCTCAGCCATAATATAGTCACGTTCTTGGGCTCACTCACCTTCATCAGGCTCAAAAGAGCCCGAGAGCCCCCGGTGCAGCTGCCACCAGTGCCCAGCCTGCACCAGCAGCACCAGCCTGGCTCCTGCAGTGGGGCCATGTGGCACACTGGGAAGGCAGAACTCAGCCTGGACATGCCCAGGGAGAAGGGGGACAGGGTACCTCTGCCTTGACATGGAGGAGACCCAGGACCAGGACTCCTACAGCCCAGAGTGCACAGCAAGCAGCACTTACAGATACAACTCCCAGACCAACAGCTTATTAATACTCCACCTGTATTACTTACATAGAAAAATAGTCTTAGCCACCAGGGATTTTTTTTCTTTTCCCCATCATGTTTCCAAGGCAAAAGAACAGCCATTATCAAGCAGGTTTGCTGACTACAACAGAGAAAAACCCTATCACTGAACACTCACATCATCTTTTTGTCTCTTGCTCCATGTAAGCTCTTAGTTCTAAACAAAGGAGGACAGGATAAATTACAGAAGAAGATGTACTTCAACAAATAGATCTATTTCTTTTTTCCTAAAACTGTCTTGATTCTGTTTATACTGGCTGGAAGACAGCATCCCTCAGCTCTCCTCAAACAACAAACAAACCCCAAGCTAGTGATGAGATTCCCATACCAAGGTCAGGGGCCTGGTTTTGCTGTAGCATGCACTGAGTGCTGTACTCAGGGCAGACTCAAAACCTCATTTAAAATGGGATAAGTATCAACAATTAAAATAATTTGCTGAACAGGAGAAAAAGCACTTAGGGAATGTTTTTCTCTCAAAAGGAAAGAGGAAAGTTGGAAAGCTTGTGGGTTGTCTTGCTCTCCATGCCGAGGAAGCCGCAGTACAAGCCGTGTTGCAGCAGCAAAGCTCCTCTCCACAGGGGTGAAACCAGGACTTTGCTCCACCTGCTTCGGGCTACACCCAAGCAGGAAGGAGGGTAGTTCAAAGGGAGAAGGGGTGGCTCACCATTCAAACCAGTCTGCAAAAATAAAACTCATTTTCCAGCCGAGGAACTCACCTCAGGTGTCAGTGCCCCAAAATAGCAGCTGTGACTCTGCTCCCACGCTGGGGATGCAGGCAGGGGCCTGACAACCCCTTTGTCCTGAGTGTCCAACCTAAACCTCCCCTGCTACAACCTGAGGCCTTTTCCTCTTGTCCTTCTGCCTTGTTACCTGGGAGAAGAGACTGTTCCAACAGTCTCCAACCTCCTGTCAGGTCACTATAGAAGGCAAGAAGGTTCCCCCTGAGCCTCCTTTTCTCCAGGCTGAGCCTCACCAGATCCCTCAGCCTCTCATCATCAGACTTAAGCTCCAGACCCTTCCTTCTCTGGACATGCTCCAGAACCTTAAAGTTTTTCTTGTCATGAGGGGCCCAAAACTGAACCCAGGATTCGGGGTGTGGCCTCATCAGTGCCCAGCACAGGGCAGCGGGCACTGCCCTGCTTTCTGCACAGCAGGAGCTGGGTTTATCTGCACTGGGTATTTGATATAAATTAAAGGTCTGGTGGAGCCAGCTCTTCCAAAGCTCCTTCACGTGCTGAGGGTCCTCCCATATTGATGCTTGTTATCACCAGGCTGTCACACACTACACTCTTATTAACCTCAACACTTGTCCAGAGGAAGATGATGCAACGGCTGCATGGGAAGTGTCAGCTATTTTGTACAATGCTGTTTATTGTTTCAGAAAAGAGACTTTTGGAATGGGATGGTCACTGCCATGTTTACTGACCTCCTCAAGAAGGCTTTTGCCCGTGCCTTTTCTTTCCTGTAAGGGAGGGAAAAATATCAGGATGGGAAAACTGGTGCATGTTAGTGAAGAAGAGAAATCAAGCAGGACTGTTCCTGACCCAGGCTCCTCCTCTGCACCCTTCTCCCGGGGGCTGAACTCCAAGGGTTCAGCAGATAAGACAATCCATTTCTCTCTCTAATCTCAGCTGCATTATCTCAGCACAAACACACAGTTGGTTTCTCCACTGCTCAGTTAAACTCCCCCAGAGGGAGCAGCAGCCACGGTACTGCCTGGGGTGCAAACAGGGCTGGGGGAGCTGGTCCATCCTCCACTGGCACTGCTGGCAGACATGGCACTGCTCTGCCAGGAAAGGAGTTTGGACCCATGCAAATAACTCACCTGGAACTAAAGTGTGCCTGCTTTCTCTTCTGTAGCTCAGAGTTATCCTTCTCTCATAAGGGGCGTAGAACCAGCTCAGCTTCATCAGCTCCAGCCACCTCCACCACCACTGACCTCATGCCATGGCCACATTACCTCACACATCAACAAAGAAAGGACTGCAGCGGGATTTGGGCTACTGAGGACAACCAGCTACTGAGGACAAACATTCCTGCAGCATCTCACGGGGTTGGTCCAGACAGGCAAGGGTGGTGACAGTCTAATAATTAAGGCACGTTGACACCACGTTAAAACCAATTTCACACCTTTAGAAAGGCCAGTTCAGTGCTTCCCATCAGGGGTGTCACTGCCCAAATAACGATGTGTGGTAATCAGCAGGCTGTAATTAGCAGGCTATAATTAGCAGGCTGGCCAGGCCCACACACTGGATGCTGGCAGGACCGTGCAGCTCATCCCGTAGCATCACGGCTCAGCAGGACTGGGGGAAGCCCAGGGCCTGTGCATCTTTAATTCCCAAGGCTCGCAGCCCACAGTCCCCGGGGAGGAGCTGCAGGTCCCCAGGTGTCAGTAATCCTGCAGGTAAATGCTTTAGGTGGCCAGAATAAAACTAAAGCTTTCAACAGGTGTTGTGGGAAGCCCAGACAAAAGAAGGCAGAAGCTCAAAGTTTGTCACCCCCAAATCTCCCTGTTCTGCACCTTCCACCGTCAGATGGTGCAAAGGCAAAAAGCTGTTGTATCTGTGGGAGACTGGGAGAACTGGTTTTGCAGCCCTTCCTCACGCTAATTTGCTGAAGGAAAACAAGGCGCTTGTCAGGGAAAGCCAGTTAAGTGGGCTTTATTGAGCTTAATTGTTGTGTTAATTGTAGGAGATGAGCGCTATTTAAGCTGTATAACTACTGTACAATCTCCTTAAGTAGGGTTCACTGAAAACAAGCGTTTCTCACCCGTGAAACCACCTTTTCTTCAACAGCAGTTGAGAGTCCCTTCCAACAGCTGTCAGAGGTAAAGAGAGAGGAGAAGCTGCCCCGAGGCTCTTCACCACAACCACTAAGGTCAAGAAAGTCACTCAAGGTGTTCCCTTTTCTCCAGGGACACGTTCTCAGCTGGGAGAGGCTTATTTGGGCAGAATAAGTGTCAGTTGTGGACACATTTTGGTAAAACTAATGCAAAGGAAGGCTCTGTAAGGCAAAGGGGACCGTCTCAAACTCCTCCGAAGTCACTGAGCACTTTTCCCAGCAGCTTAACTGCCCCTCAGGTGAGAACACCCCCATTTCCTTTGCCTGTTTCTTCAATCAAATCCACCTGCAGTTTCTCACCAGACCCAGTCCACTTCTGCTCTCCTGAGGCCCCTCTCCTGCATCTCTCTCCTACCAATAACCCCTTCCAGGTTCCCTCCTGTCTCCCAGGAGGGAGCTCTGCCTGCACTCGGTGTGCAGCGATTTCCCCGCAGTGCTCCACAGCACCCTGTACTGAAAAAGTGGAGCATTTTAACAACATGACTCTCCTCGTTCTTTTGAAGCTGCTGAGGCTGAGCTGGCTCCAGGACAGGGCTGTACCTGGCACATGTCCATGGCTGCTCTGAGGAGATAAGTGCAGCTGCCACAGCAGCTCGAGATGGGACAGGAAAGGGTGGGATGGGTGTCAGAGAGAGAACAAGCCATGACAAACAGGAGGCAGGAGACTGAAACTCCTGATGAACCAGGGACACTGCGAAGGGACCGCAGACCTCCAGGGCCAGGAAGGGAATAAAGCCCCCCAGAGCTGCCTGGCACTTGTTGTGAGTCCCAGAGTGACAGCAGGGGGTTTGGTCCCCAGGGGTAAGAAAGTCCTTGTGGGCCCAAGCTTGGCAAGGGTTTAGGGAGGATGGCATAGATTCCCTTGTGCCTGTGACAGCACAGCTATTGTGTACAGCAGATATTGGGATTAAATAGAAACACAGAAACACTCTGTCGAGGAAGAGGGACAACTGCCAGCTGGAGAGAGAAAAGGAGGTGAGTAAAACCAAGCATGGAGAAGGACAAAGGGACTGGCAGCAAACCACGTGCTCATCCACTCAAAGCAAAGCTCTGGCACAGGATTTTGATCTCAGAATTGTAAAACAAAACTCAGTGCAATTATTTCTTCCTGGCAGTTCTGATAGGACCAGCAGCTCTCCACCCTCCACCTGAGATGCTCCTCCAGGACCTCTTAGAGCTGTTGCTCCTTTCCCAGGGCTCCTCAGGATCTGGAAGCTCTTCAGAGTGCCCAACTCCCCTTCAAGCAGCAAATGTTTGGCACTGTGAGCTGAGCCCCTCCCTCAAACCCCTCCCTCTTACCCCTCCAGATGCAGATGTGGAGGCTGCCCTGAGGTGTCAGATGATGGCAGAGGTCTCCAAGCTCTGAGAGCACGTGGAGTGTGTGGCTGTGGGGCCTCCTTGGCTGCACTTTGAGCATCTCCTCTGAACCTCACCTGACATCTCCACATGCTCATGCTCCACAGGCTCCATATCCTCACCCTTGCCCCAGGCACTCAGAGACTCCTTCCCGTGGGAGCTGGCACTGCCAATCACACTGGGGGGGTGGAAGGAGGCAGGAGAGGAGCTGCATGGCCCTTAATCCACATCACCCTTGAGCAGTGCTGATGTGCCCCTGGCTGGCTCTCATTCCTGCAGACAGCTGACTGTGTTCACCTTCAGGGCAGTGTAAGGGCAGCATCACAGTGGTGGTCACTCCTGTCTTGTCTTGAGTGGACATTCCCCACTGCCACAGCCAGGAGGGATGGCAGGACAGGGGCTGGGACAGCAGGGAGCCCCTGCAGCCACCAGCACTTGCAGAGACACTCTGCAGAATAAGGCAATCTGGGATGGAGCCCAGCAAGGGATGCAACAATTCATGCAACAATCTACCCAGGACTCCTCTCAGCCTGCCAGGGGCTGCTCTGGGGCAGCTTGTCCTGCCAGCACCCAGGGCCACCCGCAGGTCCCATGGGTGCCACTGCCCTCTGCAGTCCCCAGAGGAACATGCAGCTCACCTCCACATGGATGTCCCTTCTGTCCTCTCCTTCCAGCCTCTCCTGCTGTTGGCTTCCCTACGAAATTCCAGTCCAGAAGATACTCATCCAAGGAGAAGCATTTACCCACAGTGGGAACATCAGAATCAGCACTGAGGGGAAGGAAGGTCCCTGTCTGTGCATTGTCCCACCTGAGAAGTCCCCAACAGAGCTGTGGTTCTTGCAGAAGATGCCAAGAAAGGGCCAGAAGCCGGAGCAGAGAGCACGTTGTCCCACACCAGTCCCTCCTCCTGTGTCCTTCTGCAACCTCCCACCAGCCCCGAGAGCAGCCAGAGGTGTCCTGTGCACCCCAGAGTGGAGCTGTGCCCTCGTGCTGCCTTCAGTCATGCAGTTTGGGGCACACCTGACTCTGCACAGACATCTTGGGCTGAACAGGCTCCTTGAAGCTGATTTATAGTCAGTGAAGATTCGGTCAGTGGAGCACAACACACTGGGCTTGAGCTGAACGTGGACATCCAAACAGTGGAGGTGGGGAGGCAGAGAGCAGCACTGGGAGGGGACAGCTGAGGGCAACAGCTTCAGCAGCTCACATAAACATCCTCGAAGCTTTCTAGGCTGCTGAGACATGGCTGGGTCAGGATCTGGGCAGGGCAGAGGGCAAGGAGTGACAGCCCAGAGGGAGCCAGCACTTCTGCAGCCACCCATGGAAATGCATTGCTCCAGAGGCAGAGAGCCTGTGAGCCACCAGGACACTGCCAGAGCCCCTGCTCCTCCCCAGCCTGCATGGAGGGTCCAGGAGAAATCCCCAAGGAGTCTGGTGGCTGCAGGGGACTTGTTTTGGAGGCATCTGGGGAAGCACCCTCACTCCAACCCAGCCTGGCACTGCTGCCTGGCCCCCTCTCAGGCTGCCAGCCAGGATGGAGCTTGGTCAGAGCACACTGGCCATGCTGCTGTACCAGCAGCTGTGGCTTGGAATAAACAGTTCTGCTCTGAAGGCTTTTCTTAGTACCCCAGCTGGATTATTACATATAAAATCTCCACCTCAACGCAAGAAGCAGAAATAGAGCCAGTTTTAGGTGTATGTCAGCACACACACAGAGCAGTATTTGCTTTGTAGCAGCAAGTTAATCATAAAAGCAGTCTAGTCTGTGGCTTGTTTGCAAAACAGAAAGCAGAAGATAAGAAGAGGCATCTGTGCTGAGGGTGCTGGTGACACAGCTGGGACAGGGACTAATAGCACCCACAATGCCCATGCACTGTGCCCCCACTGCCCACCCTGCATCCCCAGGGCAACTTTGAAAGCCCTGATAATATTGCTCTTATAAATACAATAAGGGGAAGAAAGACTGTGAGGCTGGGCTGATTCCTGGGGGAGAATGTTCCCTGACAGAGCAGGAATTGAAGATTCAGCTGTACCCACCAGTGTCCTTGGAACCCAGTGCAGCACAGAGTGCTCAGCTCCCAGTACCAGACACTGGTGCCAGTGTTCTAGACCTGATAAACTGAAGAGGAGCCCATGGGCCAAACCCATCCAGTGTTTCCCGGTGTCAGAGCTCATATGCTCTTCTCAGGGATGAATTTGTGTCTTAACATACAGAATCAGGCTCGGGTGCCTTGGGAGCAACATTTTGATGGAGACACAACAGAATCGCGGTCACAAACTCAGCCTCTGAACACTGAAATCCCCCAACTCACACAATTACAAGAGATCCTTACTGAGGCAACACAAACATGTCTGTGCTGTCCCTCAGTGCCCCTGCAGACCCAAGGGGTGCTCCCTCTCTGTGGGTTGTCTCCCTGAACTGCCCCAGCATGGTGTTCTCTCACCACCCGCTTTTCCTGGCTCCAGCCACCCTTTGCAGGGGAAGCTGAAGGGTGTTACTTGCTCTTCACTAACTCACAGGTGGGCTGGGGAAAGGCAAGTCCTGGGCATGGCCTCAGGACAGCTGTTGCTAGAGGAACAAACTGAATTTCATCTGCCAAGGCAAGAGTAAAGCCTGGGGCACTCAGCTCAACAGCAGCTGCCTGTGGGGGCCCTTGTCTTCCCTGGTCTCCATCCTCAGTAACTGCTGGTCTAGTTTTAGTCCAGCTCCAGCCTTACCCCAGCACAATTCCACTGCTCTCCCCTAAATCCACATTTATTTCTCAACTTCTTCAGGTTCCTGACCTTGATCTGTTCTTCCTGCTCTGGCTCCCCCAGCAGCAATGTGTACCAGAGCTACAGTGAATACTTGACCTGAGATAGAACAGAAGGAAATTAAGCTTATAGTTTATTACAGTTTGTGCAAATCAGCTTATACTTGGGCAACAGATCTTTATAAAAGCTCTTCTCCCTTCCCGGATATAAATTCCTTGCTGGAGCTGAGAGGGCAGTGCTGCTCCAAGGAAAGGTCACCAGAACTATGGCCATCTGAGAGCCAAGGGTCAGTCCTTGCCTCCCTCTTGGCTGGAAGAAAATAAATGAGTACAGAAAGGAAAGCCAGGCTGAGGCTGACATCCAGGACATCCTGACATTTTCAGCTCAAACAGCAAATAGAAACTCGAAGATAGGAACTTGCAGTGGGACAAACTGAACAATCAGAATACTGGGCAGCAGCCAGAGACCTGCAGTTCAGGGAACACACGCACCAAAGAACCCCCCAGACAGAATCATAGAGCCCCTGAATGATTTGGGTTGGAAGGGACCTTAAAGCTCATCCAGTTCCATGGGCAGAGACACCTTCCACTAGCCCAGGTTGCTCCAAGCCCTGTCCAACCCGGCCTTGGACACTTCCAGGGATGGGGCAGCCACAGACCCTCTGAGCAACCTGTGCCAGCGTTTTACTACCTCTAAGCGATAATTATGTGTGAAGGTCAGACCTGCGGAGGCTTCAACGGGAGCTCACAACCCCCGGCCCGAGGGCGCAGGACCCGCAGGGAGCGGTACCCCCGAGAGGGAGCGGTACCCCCGCAGGGAGCGGTACCCCGAGAGGGAGCGGTACCCCCGGGAGGGAGCGGTACCCC
>NW_020884887.1:14971743-15000311 GCF_003945725.1 Corapipo altera | reverse complement strand
GAGGGAGCGGTACCCCCGCAGGGAGCGGTACCCCGAGAGGGAGCGGTACCCCCGCAGGGAGCGGTACCCCCGGGAGGGAGCGGTACCCCGAGAGGGAGCGGTACCCCCGGCTCACCCCGGACGGGCCGTGACCGCCCCCGAGCGCACCTGCCCGCGGAGGAAGAGGAGGAGGAGGAGGAGGGGAAGGAGGGGAGCGCCAAGGACCGGGACGGGACCCGGCGGAGCTGCTGCTCCATCCCCGCTGTCCGACACGCCGGCCCCCGCCCACGGACCCCCTTCCCGGGGCATCCCGGCCCCGCTCCCTCCCTCCCGGCCCCGCTCCCCCTCTCACCTCCCCCGGCGCCCCCAGCCCGGTCCGGCCGCGGCCCCGCTCCGTGTGACAGCGCCCGGAGCTTTCGCTTTCCCTTTCCCGGCGAAGGAGGGGCGGCCCCGGCTCCCGGCCGGCCCCGGGGAAGGGGCTGGGGGAGCCGGGGCGGGGGGGACCAGGGGGCCCGGCCCGGAGCCGGGGGGACGCTCGGGCTGCGGGCAAAGCCACTTCCCCAGCCCGCATCTCACAGCGAGTTCATCCCCTCCCAGGCGCCCCATCGGGATGCTCCCTCACCTGCAGCAGGACAGGTGAAGAGGAGCTTCAGCTCGTCGCCGAAAGCACCGGAGGGCTTTAACACACGTGTAGATGTGCTGTCTGGGGACTTGGGTTAGTGGTGGGCTTGGCAGTGCCGGGCTAACAGCCGGACGCGATGATTTTAGAAGGCTTTTCCCACCTAAACGATTCTGTGAGCCCCTGTAGCTCCCACGCAGTGATTTACCTCTTGGAGTGGAAGTGCTTGGGATAACGGGAGAGACTTTCTTCCTGGGAGAGTAACAGGAGAGCTCTCTGATCCAGCCCAGCTGTCACATGGACTCTGGTGGCCTGAGAAAAGCTAATGGAGCACTAAGAGTTCTGATGGCTGAGGACAATTAATGAATAAATCAGAAGGAAATTAACTTGGTCCACCCCAGGGGAAAAGAACCCTCCAGATGGTCACAATTAAGATGCTCACTTCTAGCCAGAATCCGACAGAGAAAGAGGCTCCCAACACCAGCACAGCCACGGGGAGAAGAGCTGGGGCTCTCGGGAGCACTTGGCAGGACCAAAGAACCTCCTCAGCTGGTCTGTGTTGCCCCTCCTGCACAGCTGCTTGCTCCAAGAGGCAGCTGCTGCCATCAGGAATTCTCACTCACTGACTGCGGGCTTTAAAGGTATTTTCTTCAGGAATTTAATCAGTTACCTGGTGTTCTTGGGCAGCTGCTGCTTATCAGTCCTGTTATTTACCTTGCCTCGAAGCAAGGCTGATGTAGGAGCCAGCAGCAGGGACACTTGCAGTTTGTCAGGAGAGGCAAGTGATGGAGATAAAACCTGCTGGCATAAGGGGTCCAAGATGTACAGCTCAAGTGAGGCAGAAAACCTGCCCCCCTGCAGCTAAGGACATCCATCTCCAGAAACCACTGGCTCCACAATGATTCCAGATCTAAGGAAAATCACAGGGCACAGGCTGCTAAAAGCATCAGGGGGTTTACCTGAAACCACAGACTGGTTTGTGTTGGAAGACACCTTGAAGATCATCTCGTTCCAACCCCTGCAGGGACACCTTCCACTAGCCCAGGTTGCTCCAAGCCCCGTCCAACCTGGCCTTGGACACTTCCAGGGATTCAGGGGCAGCCACAGCTTCTCTGGGCAACCTGTGCCAGGGCCTCACAACCCTCCACAGCCAAGAATTTCTTCTCAGTCTCTAATCTAACCCTGCCCTTTGGCAGTGGGAAGCCATTTCCTGTGTCCTGTCCCTCCATCCCTTGTCCCCAGTCCCTCTCCAGCTCTCCTGGAGCCCCTTTAGGCCCTGCAAGGGGCTCTCAGGTCTCCCTGGATACTTCTCTTCTCCAGGTGAACCCCCCCAGCTCTCCCAGCCTGGCTCCAGAGCAGAGGGGCTCCAGCCCTGGCAGCATCTCCGTGGCCTCCTCTGGGTTTGCTCCAGCAGCTCCATGTCCTGATGTTGGACCCCAGAGCTGGAGGTGGCTCTGCAGGTTGGGTCTCACAAGAGCAGAGGGGCAGAATCCCCTCCCTCAACCTGCTTAAAAAGGGCTTGGTTTTTGTTGGGGATTTTTTGTGAGGGATGGGAACAGGAAAAGGAAGGCTCAGCCTGGAATCCCAGCAGCACATCTGGATTGCACAAGTGCTGCTGGCAGCTCTGGCCAGGCTCTGGGCTGCAGGACTGTTGCTATTTGGATGTACACAGTGACTCCTCACATAAAGATACGGTACACCAACAGTCCAAGAGATCTCAGACTGGCTGTTAAACAATGAAACATCACACCAACAGGCCTTCAGTAGATTCTGGAATATATTTCTAAACATGAAGATGTGGAAAAAAAAAAAAGAATGCTTCATTTTAAAGATAATTCCAGATACGATTTTATTCTGAATTTTACAAATAACAAGCATTTCTCTATAAAAAACTAGGGTAAGAATTAATGTAGTTACAGCTAGGAATATTTACATTCTTGGAAGAAATTTATATACCTTTCTATATACAAGGCTGTGTTCATTACTGGTTTAAAGTTCTCCCAAAAGCATCTCTAAGTAAGGCTTTATGGTGTGTGGGCTGATTCTATGCTTCAAGAAAATAATTTACAACTGCCAGGACTAAGGTTCTATTCTACAAATACTAAAATAGGTATTGCAGTCCAACTCCCTGGGCAATGCAGCCCCTCCTCCTCCCCAGAATGGTCACTTGGAAAGGGGGGAGGAGTTCACACATCTTCACGGAAATAGTGTCAGAACTCAGCCAAAGTTGCCTGATTCTGGAAGCTGAAATACTAAATGATGCTCGTGGGAGCATTACATTCACTGTCAGAAGAGTCAGAGATTCTGATAAATACTGACTGTGGAGCACAAGCATCACAAGGAGCTGTGGTACCTTTTGAGTTAACAGCATTGCCACCTGCAAGCAAAGGAACCAAAGTCACGGGATTATCTGACCTGCCCAAGATGATGACAGAAGTCATCCTGAGAGCTGGAAAGGAGAGGATCCTCATTCCCAGCTTGGGGGCATATCTTCCCTTGGTGAAGATACTGCAGTGTGCATTGTTCTCTGGCAGCAGGGAGTGGATAACCTGCACTGCTGCTGGGAGCAGCTCACAGGCACAGCCAGGCAGCACTGCCTGGGTAAGGTCAGTCTGAATCTCAAAGCCTGGTGCATCTTCCCCCACAACACAACCAGCTCACAGGTTTATCACAACTCCTCCTGCAAAGGTAAATCCTGTCCCTTTGCCCTTATCCTGCAGGTTTATCCACAGCCAGGCTGTGCTGCAAACCTTACCTGCTGCCAGCACTGACCAAGCTCTGAGATTTACCCATGACTGGATCAGGTTCTTTCATCTACATCTTGTTTGCAGGGATCAGATCACCCACCTATATTAAAATATTCCCTCAATTTCTTTTGGAGATCCCTGTTATCTGAATTCCACCTACCCACTAGAACAAGATCCTTGTTTTAGAAATAAACTTGATAAGAGTAGGATGAAACAGTGAACACATAATAACCCAGTCTGCTATTTTAAATATGTTCTACATTTCTGACTCAGACTTCATGTTTTTAAAAACATAAGCAAGAGAAAAACCCTCTTTTTTGACACAAAGCAACTGCCATTGAGTTCTGTACTGTTAGTCATGACTAATGGGAAATTCCCCAATTTGTCTGGAGTTAGAAAAACAAACCAAACTAACAATAACAACAAAAACCCCCACAAAGAACTTTAGTAAACATCAGAATATTTAAATATTCAAGGAAAAAAGTCTCTCTTTGAAGGCACATACTTGGATAGAACAGTGGGTAAGAAATTACAGCTAAGTCAGATGTTAACCGGACACTGGAATTTCCAGACTAAAACGTGTATCAGGCAGGCACATGTCTGACATTACAGGATATTTTGTGAAACTGTTTACAGGAAGAGCCTTATGGGACATGGGTGTTTACTTTGGCAAATTCATTACAAGGAAGTTGCAGCTAAATGTGTTTTGCCTCAGATTCCTGTGGTCATCAGACCACTCTACAACACATACAAAAGAAGTTGCTTCTCAGCATTACAGTTCCTAGACAAGGTTTACAAAGAAAAATATCTGTACTGAGTTTGACAACATACTCTTTTGTGTCTGTAATGAATATTTCAAAAAAAAGTGTAAGCCTGCCAGAACAGGTCATGTTTTTGGGAAGGGGAACTGGCTGTTACATGCACTCTCTTATCATGTATTTGCCCATGTCAAGGCTGTTCTGTGATGGGCAGTGAGGCTTGTAAAATCCAGATTCTCAATTTTGGCACTAGCCTCAAATCACACACTGCATTTTAAACCTCCTGCCCAGGGCTGCCCTACTAAACAGGAGTGACACTGAACCTGCCCCAACCTTCCTGTTTCTTTCCTTGGAAAAGTTCACTTACAACAAAATTATTTTCCTCCACGTGATTCTCTGACCCAGTGATATTGGCCAGCTTCCTGCTGCATCCAGAAATCAAAATCCTAAATAAAGAGGTGAAAAAATGCAGGAGAAGTGGAGCAAATCCTGGAGCTCAAGATACTGGCAGGGAGTATTTAACCAAACCAAACCACTATAGTCTAGACAGTGTTTTCTACTTTCTTGTTCCTGTGATAAGGAGTCCAAGGCACACACCACTCCCACCAAGGACAGGATTTGGGATATTGGTTAATCAAAGACTGGAATGAGCCAATGTCACCTACATATTTAAATACCACAGGAAAATGCAGAACTTCCCCAACAGCTGCTGCAGGACAGTAAGGCCCCCGACGGCTTTGGCTACAAAGGTTTAGGCTGTTTATTAAGACAGAACAAAATACAAGTGCCACAAGACAGAAACCTTTCACCACTCACATCTGCCACACTACAACCAGCACAGCACAAATGAGACTGTGTGTACCTGTATATTGTGTTATTTAGAGAAACACAGGTAATGCCAAGGGCGCTGCCACAACTTCTTGGCAGATTTTCAACAAGTTTTTTGGGTTTGTTGGGGTTTTTTCAAACAATTTTAAAGCAATTCACTGATTACACAAGTTAAGTGCAACAACAGACCTCACAGCAATCACACAGTTGATACTGAGGATCGAGAACCAGTGGTCAGAAATATATTCTGAATTTTGCTCTCAGTACATTCCACCATGAGGTCAATGCAGTGGCATAATTAACACAAAAATTTATGACTAAATATATTAATTGTGTGTGTGTACATGCACCAGTGGGAAAAGCACAGAACAAAGACAGGAGAATAGTTTCCATCATTCAAATTGCACAGAGAACATTAAAACAATTTACACGTAAAACTTTCACCACAAAAACTAACACCACTCCCTCTACACACAGGTGAAACCTTTTGCATTATTTAGAATAAATCCAGCCTGGAAACAGGCCACATCCAAGGTCAGATGTAAACAACTTCACCGAGAAGGTACAGTTGAAATCCAGCATTGGAATCAAGTGAATTTTGTGAGCAAAACTTCAGTGCTAAATAGTTTGTGCAAGACAATCCTTTCAGTCTGTGCTGAGTTAAAACATATCAAGTTAGAATTAACTCTCGAAATCTTTCTTTGCATCTTTCTGAATTTGGTAACAAATTCAGCACATACAAAGTCACTTGAGTAAGACCACAGAGAGGCACGTTCTCATAACCTTCACCATAATAAATAAGTTTCCTGTCCAGAGACAGAAGTCAAGGAATCAAAAGCAATGAGCAGCTTTTTCTGGCAATTTTTACTTCTTGATGTGCATTAGCTCTGGGGGAGGTTCACTGAGGAACCCAGGTACCCTGCCAGCCCTTGAACTCATTTTCAAGTATCTCTCAGCTGAACCATACACATAAAGTTACACAGGATTGACCAGGTGCTGCTCCATGGCACTGCTGATGAGCACAACTGTGGCTGAACAATCTCCTTGAAGGCTGTGCAGTGTTTCTGTTCATACAAAAAGAGAACGTACAGGACACAGTGCTTAAATTAATAAATAAGGATAAAACTGCAGGAAACAAAGTGTTGCCACTAGCCCTTTCTAGAATGAATTTTAGAAGGAAAGTCCATTTAACTTTCAGTCCACCAGGAAGTATTCCTCACAGGAGTCCATCAAAAAGCTGTGCTTTTAAGGATCTCTGGATTCTCTTCTTCCTCCTTGGAATCCCTTGTGCTACCAGAGGCAGGCCTGTATTCTAATCTGGGGGGTGGGAAAAAGAAAGAAAAGAGAAAATAACTTTAAAGATAAATGAGTGAATTGGGAAAAAAAAAACCCTCTGATTTCTGTTTTGACATTACAGCTTCCTAATTTTAATATCCTGTTGACTTCAGTTGGACAAGTCCCTCTCTTACACCCCATCTGTGTTCATGTGTCATCTTCAACCAGAGCTGTGGTGAAAGGCCAAACACACAATGCCTTTTTAGGTCAGCTGAATTAAATTGGAAGAGTTCAGCTCTTCCCCATCTTATAAGACTTTCAGAACCTAAAATGATTATAACCCACAATGTGTCCCTAAACCATGATAAAGCAACACACTTTTAAAGTGCATTCCTCAGATGTACTTTTAAAAGCTATCAGAGAAAAATGATAAATTCAGAGCTGAGAGATGCACATACAAACATACACACTTGGGAAGAAGATCAGGATTCCAGGCAAGCTCTCCTATCTTCAACAGAGCACTGCCTGTGCTGCCAAAACCAGCCCCTCCCTCTGCCCACAGCCAGGCAAGGGCACCCTCAGAGCAGAGGAGTGCCAAGGTCAGAAGGTGATCCTTACCCTTTCACCAACAGCATTTGGTCAATGGTGTCAGGAAGAGGCATCCCAAAGCTTTCAGGCAGAAATAGTGTCAGAATTCCTGACAGCACAGTCAGGCTCCCCATCAGGATGTAAGGCAGGAATCGATCGTAGGCACCTGGCAGGACACAACAAAGGAAAGGGCAGCATCAGCTCTAAGTCTCTGATAATTGCCCAAAAAGCTGTGGCTGCCCCACCCCTGGAAGTGTCCAAGGCCAGGCTGGACTGTGCTTGGAGCAACCTGGGCTAGTGGGAGGTGTCCCTGCCCATGGCAGGAGGTGGAACAAGATGATCTTCAAGGTCCCTCCCAACCAAACCATCCTGTGGTTCTGTGGGAATGTCTGTACCAAGGTACAGGGCTTTAGCCATGCAAGATTTATGCTTTCACTAAAAGCCAGCCCAAGCAACCCCCACCACAGCCTGACATCCAAAGTGTATGCTGTTATAAATGTGATCTGAGGAGCTCAAGGGAGTGGGAAGCAGGAGCTGTAGGAGCTGTCCCTCCTGAGGAAACAGCACTGTGAGTCTCCAGAGCCTCTCCTGAGCAGAGCAGGTCACTCACCGAGGTAAACGAAGTACGGGGAGAGGATGCTGCCCAGCCTGGAGGCCATGGAGCTCGCTCCAACCCCCATGTTCCTCACCACTGTGGGGTAGAGCTCAGCCGTGTAAACATAGACTATGGAAAAGGCTGATGTGATGCCAAACTTCCCCGCCATCACCAGAAAAATAGACAGAGCACGGAGATCTGAAATCACAACAAGAGTAAGGACTTAATAAAGCTCTGGCAGTTCATGGTATCCCTTCATTCCTTCATGTTTGTGTAACTCCTGCCTAATTAACTCCAGGATCTGGTGTCTTTTTTTTTCCCTGTACACATCCACAAACATAAGCAATATTCTTTTTTAATTTTTTCTTCTGTGAATTACTAGGAATCAACATTTTCATCTTCTTTTGAGCACAGGGCTTCCTGCCAAGTGAAAAATAAGGAGGACAGAGCAAGAACTGTTGAGGCCCTTTCAGATTTCAAGGGCCAGATCTCTGCTATTGCAAACAATGCCATTTATCCCTTCTTAATAAAATGAACAAAACAAAACATTTGAAACAAGTTATTTTTGGTTTCCTGCTCTGGTTTCTCATTAATATTCTTAGCTACAAGTCAATACTTTATTATAGGAAGCTGAGTTGACTTTAACTGGGACATTTAGATTTGAAAATCAAAACAGATTATATCAGTGTTGTCCAATTGACTCATAGGACAGGAGGGAAAAAGGAGAATGCAGGACACATAAAATAAGCAAGGCAGCTGTTGCACATTCTCTTTTGTATACTCTTTGATTTGTAAACAAGTCCTAGGCAACAACACTCCCCTTATATTGACTCCATAACTCCTTTAATCTAAAGATACGTATGGTTTGAGATCTAATAAATGTTACCTGGCCCTCCTTTCCAGTTGCCACACATTATTTAAGCTGTCAACACTAATTCAGTACAAGCATCTCTGCTTATCAAAAATGCTTCCACAAAAATGACTCCATTGAGTGTAACTCTTTAAACAAGCCCTAAAGTCATGGGCAGCAGTTTGGGAAGTGAGTTCTGCAGCCTCTTGGTAATCTCTCTGACTAAACTCTGGTTGGTCTAGTCTTGGTTTTACACCTGGACCTTATCAGGACATCCTGCCAGGGATGTACTTTAAAGGCAAAACTGGACTACCATACTAATCCCAACAGACCACAAAGTCAATGACCCACCTTTAAAACTGTATCTGAATGATATGTTGTGGGAGCTCCTCGTGCAGCAGCACTGAGGACCGAGGAGGAGGGGCAAAGATGGGACATGAATATCTGTACTGAGTCCCCTCAGGAGACTGTTCCTCCACATGTTCAGCCTGGAGGAGGCTCAGGGGAGACCTCCTCACTCTCTACAACTCCCTGACAGGAGGGGCAAGCTGGGGGGGGTGTTGGTCTCTTTTCCCAGGCAACCATCAGCAAGACAAGAGGGCTCGGTCTTCAGCTGTGCCAGGGAAGGTTTAGGTTGGATATTAGAAAGAATTTCTTTCCAGAGAGGGCAATCAGCCATTGGAATGGGCTGCCCAGGGAAGTGGTGGATTCTCCATCCCTGGAGGTTTTTAAGGACAGACTGGATGTGGCATCAGTGCCATGGGCTGGGAACCACGGCGGGGCTGGATCAAGGGTTGGACTGGATGATCTCGGAGGTCCCTTCCAACCCAGCTGATTCTGTGATTCCATGATTCTATGTGCCCAGTACTGCACATCCCCTGCCATACACGTGAGATGAACTAACGGCTCCGTACGTGCGGGCACGAGCTGGATGAAGAGCAGGACGCAGCCCCCCAGGAAGAGCGCGGCGGCCATGGAGTAGCGGCGGGGCAGGTTGCGCAGCAGCACCCAGGAGATGGTGTAGGCGGGCACCTCGATCACGGCCGAGAGGAAGCAGTTCATGTACACGTCCCCGTGCAGGTTGGGGGTGTCCAGAGACAGCCCGAAATAGCCAACGGAGATGATCATCCTGGAAGGAAGAGTAACGGGATCAGACTGATCTCACTTGTCCCTGAGGTGGCCAGGTGAGGTGGTTTGAAGCTGGCTCCCTGCCAAGTCTCCAAACCTCACCACAAGAGCTACCTCCCCCCCACAAAACCAAGGGAGAAGAGAAAAAAAACCACAAGAGAACCGAAACAAGAGAGAGACAGCTAAAACAATATATATAAATATATTTTTGTGCAGAGCATTGTTTCTGGGTCATCACCATCCATGCTTTGTGTATAAAATCAGAGAGGAGGAGTGTGGCATCCTGGCAGACCCGGCATCCTGAGATTTTCCCTGCCATGCCCCAAGCTGGCTGGGCAGCATCCCAATCATGCTGGCATGGCTGGGTGCCTGGGCTGGTCAGTGCAGCAGGACAGACCTTGGTGGGTGGAACACTGACATCTGAACTGTGTCTCTGCCAGACGAGAGCTGGCTTCCACGGGATTTGGGGAAACACACAACTGGCCTTGAACACAAACCCTGTTGTGTCTTGGGAGATGTTGGGAAGAGAAGGTTAAGCTTCACCAACAAGTGTAACGTGGTAAACAAGGAACAGGCACTGGATGGGGACATGTGCAGGGACAAAGGTGAGGTACAGAGCACTTGGTACTTCATCTCCTTCAGCATCTTCAGCACCCAGAGCAAAACCACTGCACTGCACAGTGGGTCAGGGACAAAAGATGTGCTCTTCCTCCTCCTCCTCACTGCATATGGGAAGAGCCTTCGTGGTCCAATTGCTTAAAGTCTCTTAGTGTGCCTGGGAAGGTATGAGGTCACAGAGCTGGGAGTGACCCCACTGCTGTGGTGCCCTGCCCCAAAGCCATTCTTCTCAGTAGCTCTGCAGTGTTTTTCTCACCACTGTGCAACACACCCACCCTGCTCTCCTTGGAATTATTTTTATACACAATAAACTTGATGCTGGAATTCCTTTTTGGTGGCAGTTTGCCTTAGTTTATCACACTGGCAAACCCTGACACAGTTATACAGTCTGTAGGAAAACTTTAGTGCCCAGGGTGCCAAGGAGCCAAACCTCCTCCTCCCTGGTGCAAGCCCTGCAAAGGAAATAGTTTAAAGGCCTGTTACTCACTCAAAATTAACAAAACACTCAGCACTATGTAAAGGTGACATAGTGCTGTCTGTAGCCAACCTCTTTTACAGACTTTTTTTGTAAGCACTATCAATTCCTAATGCAGAATATACTGTTGGTATATCATGAGTTGTGCTATAAGCCAGAACAAGATGCTTTATATTTTGGGAAAGAATTAAAAGTAGGTTAGGTAACTCACATACAAGCTAGAGTAGTGAAAAAAATCGCCTGACCAAGTGAATACTTGTCTGTGAGAGGAGGTAAGATTGTGCAAGTCAGCTGCACGTGTTTGACTCTTCCTGTCTATCATAAAACTTCATTTATCATGTGGCAAAAAGCCCTTCAGCCTGTGTTACTGAATCCAGTAGAATGGATTACATACACACTGCCATGTCACTGCTTCTCTCAGCTGCTCCATCCTACCAGAAATGCTGTTCAAACATTTGATTTCTACAACCACACAGGCAAAACTGGCTGTGCCCAGGGGCTACTGCTCTGCTCCAAGCAGATTAGGAGTAGGGCAGTCTCACTTTCAATTAAAGGTGAGAGTCAGCAACTGGACTTGGAGGCAGGACATTATATAGACACTGTATTGATATTTCTGCAAAGAACCAACATTATTTTTCTCCTTGAGCTGTTTTTTTGCACAGGTTCCTTTCTTGGTGTGTTTGTGACATTGTGCTTGGTGATGGGCCAGAGAATCTGGCTTAAATATTAGCCAAGTCATCCTTTGACCCAAAATGCCACATCAACTTGTATGTGCTGGCAGGTCAGTGGACTGAACTCCAAGGCTCTGCCTCATTAAAGCACAGGAATGTTCTTCAAAAAGGCAGCAAATAGACTTAAGTTGGCTCCAAAGCACTCAAGGGACCTTCTTGGTTATGTCACTGGGTACATGCAGTAATTAAACCTCACTTGTACAGCCTCTGGCAGCCTCTAGGTTATCTGTCTGGTTTCTGTCTTTCAAGATATCTAGTAAAGGAAAGTAACAACCATTTAATGCCACTTGAGCATGAAGTATGGCTTCAGCCAGTAAAAACCAAGCTGAAGGTGGCAGGTAGACAGAGTAGACAGCAGGAAAGTCCAGGGAAATCTCAGATTAGAACTTCAGAGGCAGCTTTATCCCTTTAAGAACCAGTACAAAAGAGACGGAAAGCACCATGTTCAGACCTCTGGGCAGAAGTTCTCTGAGGGGGGTAGGGCATGACTCATTCTTCTAGAAGACTCTGTTACAGTGAGAAGAGCATTCCCTGAGGTCCAGGACCAGGCAGAATTCCCACACATCACTGCCAGCTGATCCAATTCTCACTCAGTTCAGGATATGCCTGACTACTTCAGAAAGGAACAACAATCCAGATGTGTTTCTACACTGTCACTGAGGTGAAGAACCCATGTAACCACAACTTTGTTGTTTCAGCCAGCAAGTCATTGATTTTTGAGCTGGTTTTGTCCCTATCTCTTTACAATCCCTTAAAGTTACATACTCCTGAATCACACTTGCTTACCAAATAAGCACTGACATAATAGTGATAGTTAAAATATTTCGGGTTCTCATTAGATCCAAAATGGTGTATGTCTGTTGCTTCTGGGAATTCACATCTTGCAGCTGTAAAAAAGCAAACAACAAACAAAACATGGGAACTTTAACTTCCTGCAAAACTAATTATTATGAAAATAAGTCCCTCCCCAACTTAAACCTCAGTATTCTGATATGCTGAAATAGATGCCTCACTTTTAACAAAACACATATAAACTGGGAGAGCCTGTGAAAGTAGAAGCTCCTCCTTAATTCAAAGTCACTTAAAATTTGGACTGAAACTCTTCACTCTCATGACCAGTAACAGGATTAAAGCTGTGTCAGGGCAGGCTCAGGTTGGATCTCAGGCCAAGGTTCTTCCCCCAGAGGGTGGTTGGGCACTGCCCAGGCTCCCCAGGGCAGTGGGCACAGCCCCAAGGCTGCCAGAGCTCCAGGAGGGTTTGGATGATCCTCTGGGGCACAGGGGGTGACTCTTGGAGATGGGCCTGTGCAGGGCTGAGGGTTGGACTGCATGATCCTTCCAGCTCAGCATATTCTGGGATTGCATAGCAATCATTTTCTCTGCCTCGGGCTTCACAAAGCAACTGGTTTTTGTTGCTTGAATTATAAAGCATTAATTCATGATTCATATGTCACTACTGACATGGTTCTTATGTCCAGTTTTGAGCACTGCACCTTGAGAATCAGGCAAATGAACTGCACTCAGACAAGGGAGCAGTGGGGATGGTGAGACATTGGAAAAAAAAGGAGAGGGTGTGTTTAGCCTAAGGGCCAGAAGACCAAGGGCACAGAATGGTCTTCAAAGACCTGCAAATAAAGTGATAAACTGTCCTCTATTCTACTGCAGATGTTACAACAAATAACGAGATTAAACCACAGCAGAACAGAGATAGTTAATGACTCCTCATATTGGACCTAACAGCACTATTAAAACTGAGACAAACCGGCTAAGAGCTGAAGAGTGCCCATCATTATCCAGTCTGATTTTGAGGTCATCTTCTAAGAACATAAACAAAAAGACAACAAACTTCTCCTTTCCCCATTAAACTTTCCAGTTCCTCAACATAAAACCACTTCTATGTAAACAATGCAAGGATATTCATCCATGAAGCATGAGAACAATTTTTGTGCTTGGTAAGACTGTAAAAAAGGGAAGAATTAATTTTTTTTTAACTGGGACTTTAATTTAGACCCCTAAGAAGGGGGACCAAAGAAGAGATTTTTCAGAATATGGAAAAGGGGATTTAAGAGGACAAATTCCATCAACTCTGATAAAGCAACATGGAGTTTGTGTGACCCCTGCAGCCAGGTGAAAATTCTCTCTAAGTGATAGTCGGTTCTGAAGATCTGGAGGATGAAGTAGTAGTCTGGTACATGGCAAATTTCAGTGTATTTGCTTTCATAAATCCCATTTTCTACAAAAGGCAAACAGTTCTTTACCTATGATAGCTTTCACTCTGCCTGAAACCAAACTTACATCACACAAACTGCAGTCACTCACAGCCCTTTCTCATAAATCACATGATCTTTCCTAAGCACTCTCCCATCTTGCCACTATTTGTTGCCAAGAAACAAGAACACCCCCCCAAAAAAAAAAAAGGAGAGAGAAACCTCAAGCAAACCACAAAACAAAACCAAGAACAGTAAAATTTGGAGTCAGTTGATGAGGAAAAGGGACTCTGCCTTTTAGGAGCTGGATAAACAGACAACACAATCCTTACCAGGACAGGCTAGAACAAGAAGCAATGAGAAGGGCAGGGAAGGCAAAATGGTGGTTTGAAATTAAACCTATCATCCAAACACTTGTATCTCCCTCACAGGGGATAATTCAACCAACCAGGCCCTATTTCTGCTCTGCAGCTGGTTTGTGACCAGTCACCTGCTGGACCTCAATGGTTTCAAACCTCTGGAGTCTGAATTCTGCACTCCAGCTGCAGAGGTTTGAGGGACACTCCAAACATGAGCCTGGGCTGCTCCTCCGTCCCAAACTCACATTATAAATGCACAAGGGCAAAGGGCCAGCCGAAATTCTGAGAACCTCTCTGCAGCATAAACATGCTTCCCAAACCCTAGAGGGCTGTGAGCCTCCTGCTTTCCAGCCCTGCAGAAAGCAGACACAAGAACAGCATAAACACACCACTGATGAAGTTTTGCACAGATCTTTTGGCCACAGCATTACTTTTCCCTAAAAAAGTAAAGAGATGGACAGGAGTTCTGCATTTAAACAGCATCTGTCCATTGAGCTCATTTCCCTTTGACTGTCAGAATGTTAATATGTTTCTGAAAGCTGATGTGCAATGATTTATCTGTAAATAAGCACCACATACTCCAGCCCACGCTGCTGCAATGTCAGCATTTCCCCTTGTCCAGTGTTTCCTAAGACAACATCCCTACTCTTGCCCCTGCCTTCTGCTGCTTCACAGTCCAGCCCCATTCAGACACAGCAAACAGAGCACTGCTTCTTTCTAAGAATGAGACAGAGAGGATTCCAGGAACAGTGACCTTAGGCAGATGCTGGAGCCAGAGCTTATTTTCTGTTCTCCTGCTGCAGTGCTGGCAATGGATGAGTTTTCATGGCTACAACATGAGTAGGAAGAAGAAGAAAAAAAAAGGAAAAAGATGTGTTCTAATGAAAATCCAGGGAAAAAAGTACCATAAGAAGGTCAGGATTAGTCCTGTGTTAGACTTCTATAGAATTATATTATTGACTGAATAAGCATAGAGTCTGTTTGGCACAAGTATTTAGATGACTAAACAACAGGTACCTCAAAATTATTATCTTCCTCCCCAAAATAGAGTTAAAAGGAAAAAGGTGGCTGTAAACTGGATCAAAAGATGCTTGGACTGGAAAGCGTGCTGGCATCCCCATGTGAATGGGACAGCAAAGGCCTCGCAAATCTTAATGAAGAAAGGAAAGGGTATTCTGCTTTTCAGCAGAACAGGATGATTTTTCACCCATCTGAGAAGCACATAATACAGTGCAGGAACAACTCCATTCATCTTCCTGGAAATTAATCCCTTTACACAGAGTCCAGCAAACACCTGGAGTGCTAAATGAATCTTACCTCACTAGGGTCAAATATGACATCTGGGGCTGTAATGCCATTAGTTTTTGCAGCTTTTCTGAGGATGTCTTCTGCCTCCTGAAACCTTCCCTGGGAGATCAACCACCGTGGAGACTCTGGAATGACCCTGCAGAGAAGGTTCAGAACAACAAGGCTGCAGTTCCACACAAAGCATTGCTGCAGGCACCAACACACACATTGTTGATCTCAAAACATGCCACATCTTGCAGGAATTAGTGCAGTGACAACAGAAATCAGATTTACAGGAGCAGACTAGACTACTGAACAAGAGCAGACTAGCATGGCTTTATGGATTTCAGAAATGCTGAAGGAATTAGCAATGATTCAGAAAAAAAGAGCAATCCAAACATTCAAAGTATGGGAAAACAGTTCAATTAAAGAAATTCAGAAACGTGAACACACAAGCAGCACGCTGTACATTAAAAATGTATCCTTAGAGAATAACACATATAAACTTAGTAACTGCAAATCCTGTCACAGAAAGGCAAGTCAGAGCAGAATTCACCAGTCATTCAGCTGCGTAAGAACCTGGATGGGATCACAAACACAACGCGAGTGGAAGTGAAGGAACACCACCCCCATGTGGGCTACTGCAGCTTCACATGCCACCCAAAAGCAGTATTTTATCAACTAGGGAAGAAAACATGCAAGTCCTGTTGAGTAGTTTGTCATATCTGTGTCACCCTACCAATGCCCAGCTTCCCAGACAGTGGTTTCTGCTTCTGCCCTCAGTTCAGACCACAGCCCACGGATTTCAGCTGGTGCATAGGATGAGTTTTATTGACTTTTTTTTTGTTTTCTTTGCATTTAATTTTATAAAAGCTACCGAAAATGAAGAGCAGGCTTTTTGGGCATCAGCCAGATCACGCACAAAGCCACGGACTGACAGCAAAACGACTGTGAGGGGAAAGGACACAACATCCATTCTTCACCTACCCATTCCTGAATTTCACTGGCTCGCAGTCTGGATGCTAAAAATCTGCATGCAGGGCCTTACAGAGACTGCAGTGTTGTGAGTTAGGGATACTCACCACCAGAGAGGGATGCAGAGCAGCCCGGGCAGGGTGAGTGCCAGCAGCAGCATCCGCCAGTCCCGGATGAAGTAAGCGAAGAGTGGCAGCAACATGTAGCCAAATGCATAAAATATGCACACCCCCAGGGTGCAGAACAACACACGGATTGATTTGCCAAGAATTTCTGTGCCTGTTCAAAACAGCAGAGGGAAGAATAGCATTTTAACTTGATAGCAACCAAATAACCCAACAAAAGTACCCCAGCAATGGGCTTGGGAATGCACTGCACTGCAGAGGGGCAGAGCACAGCGCTCTGCCATCCAGGTTTAAGGCACCCCAGAGCTGCTTCATGCAGTGATCCTGCATCAACTGAGGTAATTCTGTGTATAAAACAAAGAGAACTGGGCCACATTGTATTTCTGTAGCTCATATTTCTACAATTTTATCTTTTTAGAATCTCACATTTTACTTGAGGAACGGAAACCACCCACAAAACACTCTCAACAGTAAACCATAGCTTGATCACCACAGCATCCTCCACAGCTTATGGAGAGTGACCAGCTTCTTGAAAGAATAATTCAGAAGTTCCCAACCTGTATCACCTTCTAAAAGACAGCCAAAAAAACCTCACAGTCTTTTGGGGCACACATATGGAATTCATGTTGATCACTAACAAAGGCCAGGCTGCTGGCAGGGGGATTAAATGCACAAACAGGGGTTGATGACCCCCTCTGAAATGTTTTGGAACCTGCAAATCAAGAGACACAGAAAGAAAGCTAATCTTCCTTGTTTCCATGGAAATCAAAGAAGATTCCAGCAGCTGCAGCAGGCTGTGTGCAGTGAGGTTAGCCAAGCACTGCTTTCACCCCTGAACTTGCCTTCCTTGGCCCAAAAGGAATTTCTTGCCACCATTTTGTACCCTGGACAGTGAGGTCACTGCAAGTAACATTAATTTTTTTTTTAAATCTCACATTCATAAGGTAATTCATAAGGTAATTCCCATCAACAAATATAGTCTTAGTCAACTTGAGAGCATATGAAATAAGTATCATGATGAGATTTACATTTTTACTATAGGCTGTTTAAAGGAGACTTTATAAAAATTTACTTTTGTTCTTTTGCAAGTTTTTTAATCAAATAGGTATTTAGGCCCCAAAACTGACAAAAGAAATCCCTGAAAAATCATAGAATCACATAGAATGGTGTGGGTTGAAAGAGACCTTAAAGATCATCTAGTTCCAACCTCCAAAAAATCACATCTCACATGTCTTATCTCTCCAACTAGAAGATTGGCTTTGTTTCAAATAATCAGTTTCTGGGGTTTTGACTCTTTTAGAATGGTAAACCATAGAATTAATTCAAATTCCACTTCTATCAACTGGAAACTTTCAAGGAGACGACAAATTATCCATGCATGGTGAGGCCACACTCTTAACAGTGTTGCTTGGCAAAACAAATCAACCCTAAGCTAGTATTGAAAAGGAGCAGGAAAAGCACAAGATGAAAGAACACATACTGTGCCCAGCAGGACTTTCATACCAAGAACAAATGCTGCCACGTAGTTAGATATCTGTCCCATGCCAACCAGCAAAAACAACACTGAAAACATCTCCCAGCTGGTAGAGAAGACCTGTATGAAGCTGAAGCCAGTCTGCATTGCCAGAGTTGCAAACAGCACATTCTTCCTGCCAAACCTTCCATGGACAGATTAAAAAAAAGAAAGAAAAGGGAAAAAAAAAAAAAAGAGATGATTACACAACATCACGAATGAAATCTTCAGAAACAGAAAAGTAAGTTTACTTATAAGCACAGTTAAGGAGATACAAAACTTCTGCAAAAACCAGAGGTTCAGGAAATGTGACACAGGCAAAACTATTCTAAATACATTAAAAAAAAAAAAAAATCATTGGCCAAGAGAAATATTGCAAGGGCTGCTAATTAAGTTGTCTTTAACTACGTGCTGGAACACTATTCCTTTCTTACTGACAGGATGGGCACAGAGACAAATCATCAGGAGCAAATTATTTAAAATGCAAGAGTATCCAAAGCTCCAAGGAGCACACAGTCCATGACACAGATCAGCATGTTAAAAAAAAAAAAATGATGGAAAGTTCCTGGAAGAGAGGTAAAACTCAGGTTTGCAAAATGCTATTAGCTGTCAGTGATCCCATGCTGCAATCTCCATTCCACTTGGTTTAAACATGAACCAAACTGAGGGACTCTGGAATGTCTATCAATGAAGTATTAGGAAAAAAAAAACAAACAAAAACAAAGATAAAAGAAATTCAACCAAACTCATCCCATCCAGAGTCGCTGCTGATGTCCCGGCCCAGGCAGCCCCACAGCACTGGGGCAGGACATGCTGAGGGCAGGGTCACACAACCCCACCCAGCCTGGAGCTCTGCAGTGGTGCCACGAGCTCAGGGGGGTCACAACACACCAAGAACAGACTCCCCAAAGTATTCTGTCCCTCTCCATGCCTCAGGCTGGCTGCAGGACTGTGTGCAGTAGATGGGGGCAGCAGAACACTGCACACACCTCCCTGGAGCGTCCTCCTCCTGGAGAGGAGCAGCCCTTGGCCATGAGGTTCCTGCCCATGGCCTCCTCTCCTGCATCCATGAGGATCTGTGCCACCACGGGAAGGAGCTGCAGAAGGAGACTCCTCGGAGTGTGAGGGTGGGAAGCTGCTGGGTCACCAGGAGAACAGCTCCTGATTCCCCTGCCAGGCAGACACTGTGGGACACACTCGGCATCCGTGCAGCAGACAAGGAGCTCTTGGGAATGAAGCTCCTGAGCCTGGAGGCAGTGCCAGGATGGAGTGGTGGGAGACTTCCCCACAGTGAAGGGGGGAAATTGCCCCTCACATGGGAGAGCAGCTGGAAGGCAGAGAGCTCTGCCTGGGGGTGGATGAGCAGCCTGCTGAGCTTATGGGTTGGGATTGGCAGGGAAGCCAACAGGGAAGGGCTGTGGGTGTCCACTGCAGAGGAACACAGCAAACCTCCTCGTGTCCAGAGGCACTGGCCATCGGGGGGCTTCAACCACTCCAGCACAGACAAGGACAAGGCCCAGGAGGTTTCTGGAGCTCATCAATGCCAATGTTCCAACACGTGGCTGAGGAGCTGGCAAAGGGAGACACTGCTGGACCTCGGGCTTGCAAACAGGGCAGAACTGTCTGGGGATGTGAAGGCTGGCAGCACCACAGCTGTGCTGTGCCATGGGGAAGGGCAGGATCCCGAGGGGAGGAACAAGGCAGAAGGCAGGAGCACAGGGAGAGCTAACGCTGGCCTGACCATGGATTTGCTTGGAAAAATCCCATGGCATACAGCTCTGGAGAGAAGTCCAGGAGGGCTGGCTGATTTTCAAGGATCCCTACCTCTGAGGTCAAAGACTGGTCAAATCTGGTGGGCAGGAAACTATGCAAAGGCCTTAAATGATGCTACAAGATTTGTGGCATAAAGATTATGTTTCAGTGAAGCAAAAACTCCGCAAGTATCAGCAAATTAAAGGACCACATATCGTTCTCTGGGAATCAGGAAGACAGCACACCGTGCATTGCACAGCAAATCCCAGGGAGAGAATAAGAAAAACCAAGCTTTACAAAAAACCCCAAAACCTAAACACGTGTCAACATCACAAAAATTAATGTTGTCTTCCTTTTTTTTAATGTTTGTACTAATAAACAAGGAAGCCTTGCTTCTCTGGAGCGCAGCTGAACAACGTTCATGCTTTGCAGCTTCCACAAATGCAGATCACTGGACTTAGATGATGTATTTGATGAGGAGGAAGAGAAGCTACGTGTGTTTATAAAGCAAAAGTTTTAAATTTGACTTAAAAAAACAAAGGAAAACAATCTTCAGGTATCCCTCCAAACACAGTCCAAAGTAAATAGGAGAGAATGTCACTGATCTGATTTTTCCAGATAAAACTTATCTCCTACACCTGTTTTCTGGCATAAAACCAGTTTGCTCCGGAGTGATTTCATTGCAAAAACAAACAGATAAAGGTAACACCCAGTAATAATCTTTGTAACATTTTGTTCTAGTTCAGGACGTTTCTCTACACACTCTGTGTAGACTCAGGTTAGACAGTCACAGAACAGACACGTGTTAGGAGTTGCAGAAAGACACTTATAGGAAACTTGACATACAAGAAGTGTCTACAAACCAGACTCAAACAAAGAGCCAGCAGCTCTGGTGTATATACTTTACTTGTCTGAGACTTGTCCTGATATGAACGATCCCAGCAGGACACCCACGAAAAACAGGGAGGTGCTCAGGGGTCCCTTCCAGTCGTTGTCACACACGAGATTCCACTGCAGGGAGAGAGAATATGAAAGTCTTTTAATAAACAGGATTTCCCCTCCCTCCTAAATGTCTCGGCTGAGCTGGTTTTGGGAGGAGTGAGAACAGAATTACAGAATGGCTTGGGTGGGAAGGGACCTTAAAATTCATCCCATCCCACCCCCTGCCACAGGCAGAGACACCTTCCACTATCCCAGGTTGCTCCAAGCCCCATCCAACCTGGCCTTGGACACTTCCAGGGATGGGGCAGCCACAGCTTCTGGGCAACCTGTGCCAGGGCCTCCCCACCCTCACAGGGAAAAATTCCTTCCCAATATCCCATCTAACTGTAATTCCCTGCATATAGCAATGTTCCATTAAAAACTCACATTCCTAATTTAAGAGAAATTGAACTACAGAAACAGGAATATAGAAAGAAAAAGCCTCTATTACATTTTAATGTGGTTTTGAGAGACAGGAGACTGTTCACTCTTCACTGGTAACCTAACTAACCTCAACTAGAATTCTGAATACAAATTGAAACATACACCAAACAAACCAAGATTTCGGAAAAAAAAACAAACAAAAAAGAGGAACAAAAGAAAATATTTATTGAATGAAGACTGCAATGGTTTCCAATCTCATACCCATTTCAGTCTGATGTTTTTGAAACAGCACTCGTGTTATTTTTCTATCTACACTAAGAGTTATTATTAAAAGAGTCTTAGTTTTATTTTGGTTATCTGGGGGGAAAATGTATAAATATTAGAAGAAAGGACAAAACCCAGCAGGGATGCCTCCAGTCCTCCTTCACAGCTATGCTGTGACTGGAGGAGTTCCCAGAGCTCTCCCAGTCCTGCCCCACCCCTCATCCGATATTTTAGGGATGGAAACTTTTAGGTTTTAATCTGCAGTAAAAAGGCTGAAATGAAAATATTTGCCCTGACCCCAAAAATTAATCCTTCTTGTCCCCCAATTACAAATAATTAAGCATAGTTTCTTTCAATTTGTACTGGAACTCCCATCAGTGCTTTGATTTGCTCCATAAGAAATGCAGCTGCTCCATGTCCCAGCTCCCCCATCCAGCCCATCCCTGGTCCTGCAGTGGGAATGGGGGGGTTTCACTCCCTGCCAGCCCCGTGTCCTCAGCACGGAACCTCTGACTCCAGGAACCTCACAGCCTGTTAACAGTCACACTGCAACTACATCCTGGTCTGTGTTTTAAGGCTGGAGGATCACTAAAAACTATGCACAGGATGAACAACACCAGCAATGGCCTTCCACTCCCAGATCCCTGCACCAAAACACAGCTGAGCTGTTGTCATGGAACAGCATCCAGTTTTCAGAGAGAACTGGGAACTGTTCTGGAGATGAATTATGGCCATTCACACAGGCTGCACTCTCGTGGGCATTTGTAGGACTTCAGCTGCCAGCCCTTTCATCTCATCATCGTTATTTTTAAGGTCAAAATGCACCTTTTCCAATTTGTAACTGCATTCAAGTAATCTCCTAACCTCTCCATTGATAAATCTGCTTGTGGTCTCATGTCTGAAAAAAAAAATGTCTCCTTCTATCAGGCTTCCTAACCCTCGATATTATTCCTCCCTTGCTCCCCAACCCCTTCCAGCCTCACAGCACCTGAAGCTCAGGTCCCAGCATTCAACACAGTGCCAGCACATCCCACAATGCCTGATCCCACCAACCAGGCATCATTACAGGGGAGCCTTCCAGAACTGTGGCTTTCTTATGTGAGAACAAATGTATCCTACTCATGTTAAGGAACTGAACTTACCATAGTTATCAATATCATGTGGATCAAGAACTGTAATCAACGTTTATAATTAAATCTGTGTTATTCAACAAAAGCTGTGCTTCATTATAGATGAAAGAAAGTTTGAGCCATTCTGTGATGACCACAGAGGCTAAGCCAGCCAGGAAGCTTCAGCAAAATATACCTGGCAACTTGAAAACATGCAGCAAATGACTGTTATCAAATTTATACCGGCCAAAGGTTTCAGTGATTATCATATGCCTTCATATGATAACACCAGGAAAAAAATATCACAGAAACAAATCCTGCATTTATAAAGCCTCGCCTACTCACAAAAAGCCATCTTTGTATCAACTACTGGAGTCAGACATGCTCAATAACAGAACCAAAATCTAACTGCCTTGGTTATCAGTCTGTCACTGCTAAAGAAGTCATTCCTTTCCTGCTGCTCAGCCTGTGCCTGTGAGTTCACCCTCTCCTTTCATCTGCCCTACCCCCTGCACTTTGGCACAAGGCTTGCACAACATTTGGATTTCCAGTCACTTACATGTTTGTTTGTGCCCTGTAACAAACATTTCCTTCAGACTACTGAGGTAGAGACCTTTCCTGGGAAAGGTCATGGTATCAAAATGTTTAGCACAGTTCTGCCAAAAGCTTCTTGCACTGGCAGGTGCAAACATACTGGGCATTCAAACGTGGCAATGATTACCAGCTTGTTTTTCTGTCCTCTCTGTGACAGTGTGAGGAGCTGTTATGCTGAAGATCACTTAAACCAGGCACAAGAGTTAACTTCAACATCAAATTTCCAAAGGAGAACTACCTCAGTTGTGCAATCCAAGTTATTTACACTCCACGACAATTAAGGCAAAGGGATTTTGAGGTCTGTTACCCTTTGCCCCAGTAAATAAATGATGAAGTCTTCAACTTTTTAATGACTCACCAACAAGGTCTACTACATTGCTTGCCAGTGATGACAGCATCAGCCTGCCAGGACCATTCTGCAACCATATCCTTCCCTCAGGTGCCCATTGTCCAAGAGGAAGTCACTGAAGCATCACTGGTGGAGGCCAGCGTGGCACAGAGGGGGATGGCACAGAGGGAGCATCCCAGGAGTGGTTCCTGATTAATCCCTGCTGCTGGCAGTGCTGTTTGGACACCCAGTGCTCTAAAGTCACGTGCTCTTTTCACTTCTCAGTATCCTTTGAACTGGCCTGCCAGCTGTAACAGCCTTTGCCCCAGGGAAGAAGCTAAGGTTAACCTCAGCAAGGTGTCTGGGCTCCAAACAGGAGGAAAACATTCCACTTCCAAAGAGCAGCTGCTGCCCTGGCAAAGCATGAGCTGCTCTGCATGGGCACCCAGCAGCACTGAGCATCCCCACTCGGCTTTGTTACAGCTCTGGGACATCCTCTGTTGCAGTTTAAACTTCTCTTCTTCCTCACACTGGAGCTATTTTTGGGCTGATGTTTTGTGATTTTTGTACTTCGACAGGAGAGCTGGCACTTCATGAATTACTGACAGTAAATCCCACTGTGCCTCTCATCGAGACCTCGGTGCAGATCCCATATCCTGCTGCACTCTCACTGCAAATATACCATCCCAAAAGAGATGGCTAAACAGGACATAATAAAATCTTAACTGCTGATATCAAGATGCCTATCCTACCTAAGCATAAAACTGGTTTAAGCATAAATTTTACCCAGTATTTTTAATGCACTGTAATATGCAAATTGCAAGTCTAGTTATAGGGTAGCTCTCCAAAACATCAAAAGCTGTTGCATTACAGTATATACCAAACACACACCACTACCAAATATGCTTGGAAAGATAAAGAAGGACCTTACTTGAAAAAAGCATGTTTCTCAGTATAGAGAACTGCTCCACCACAGGAACATTCAACTTTCCTAATGCCACCATAAGAACCCTAAACAAAGCTGGGCTATGGCAAGCACAAAAGCTTCAAGAGCCTCACTTGACGATTACACTCCTGTCCTAAAAGGAAAAGCCTTATAGGAAAAGGAATTTTTATAGCTACAAGAAATCATACCTTCCCACTCCTTTATTTTTTTGAACTGTTTTCCTGTCCTGCTGAGAGTAACACACATGACTGAAGAATTAAGTGGGTAATCCCATGTATTAATATTTTCTTTTTAAAGATCAACATGTTAGCAAGAATTTTTGAAGCTAAGCCAATATCCTGTACTCTCTCCTTCCACTTGCTTCTCTCAGCAAGTAGAAGCAGGTTCTTCAAAAAAATCTCAGTCTAACAACCAAGTACTTAACAACCTTTGATTCAGAATCTGGTCTTGTTTGTATCCATATAAATATTCTCTGCTTACTTGAGAGCTATGAGTGTTATTAAACACCCTTTCCTCTCAAAAAACATTTGTATATTCCAAATACTTAGAAGCTCTAGATGTTACATTAAAGCTTATTATCTGAAGTAAACAGAAGTCTGTATCTACAAAATACACATTCTGCTTAATTTTCCCCCCGTAGTTGTTTTAAATTTTTACAGAGATAAAACTTGCATAGAACAGGAAGGAAATTGCCAAATATTTTATAATTCCAGTGCAGAAACTGAACTGTTCCCCATACAACACGTTTTTTAGATGGCTGGAGAAAAAAGAAATGGGGCAGTGACATCAACCACTGAGAAACACGAGCTGAGTTCAAATCTACAAGTAAAGATGACACGAAGGGAACATAATCCTGTCACTAATTGTCCATGGTACCACTGAAAGAGCACTGTTTCCATTTAACATCATCAACCACAGGCCTATCATTCTTTAACAATACTAATCTTATTTTATGTTGCAAGGTTAGAAACATCTGTACTTTGTACAATTCTGAACATTCCTGCATGATGTGCTTCTTAAATCACACCTTGAAAACCACAGCATTTTAGAAATACCTTAAAAGATCTGTGAGACTTTCACATTTACTTATTAAATGAAAACTAGACTTTTTTCCCTTCTTCTGACAAGACTAGTAACACTAAGATTTTGTACCTGCAAATCACCACAGCTTTATTAACTCCAGGGGATGAGAAGTTATCAATATGAACTTCAGCCAGAAAAACAGTGAGATCTTAACCTACAACTGTGAAGAGAAAGCACCTATTTTACAAGGTGAGAAACAATGGAGATGACTGATGTTAATGAAGAGTTGGGTGAGAGCTGGACCTGGATGACATGGGCATGATTTGCACTTCAGCTGCTGGCTCTGCTCCTGCAGCAGCCTGGGCTCGTGAGCGTGTCCCAGCCTTGGCACAGGGGCTGGAATCAGGTCATCACAACCCAAACCATTCTGTGATTCTGTGACTCTGTAAATTACAATGCCTAGCATAGGCCTCTGTTTTTATTTTGGTAAAGCAAAACAATACATCCCTCTGCCTTCCAACAGAGAGTGAGCATCCATACCTCTGTTCACCAGCTGTGCCACAGAGCCCATTCGAGTCCTTCCAGATGACACTGCTGCAGCCTCCCCTTGCTTCCTGAGGGTCTGGCATAACCCACTGATCTCCAGAGACTGGGGTCCAACAGCACAACGGGGCACTGGAATCCCTGGGGAGCGGGGGATGGCAACCTCTGTCTGCCCCAGACTCTCCCTGCCAGCCCTGCATCAGCCTCTGGGCACCCAGCAATTCCCACCACGGGCACCCTTCCCCTGCAAAAGCCAACAGTCCCTAGAGCCTGCTAACAGCAAAACAGACACAAAACATCCAGCTCTGGCTGTGTGCCACCTGCACTGAGCTGATTTCAATTGATGAACAACGTGACACATTTTTAGGAGTGGAGGATGAATATGTGTATGCAAAACTCAGTGTCTGTTCAGGGTTCACTAGTAAGAACTACTCCTCTGTGAAGTGTTCTGACTGCTGTATCATCTAATGCCTTCTCATTATATCATATTTCTAGTGCACTCATGCTCTGAACTCCACTGCTCAATTCTATTCCCAGTTATTCTGTGTAGCCCCATAACAGCCATGACAGGCAGAAGTTGGCCTTTTACCTTAGTTGCTCCTGGCTTTAGTCCTTTTACTACCATGTATCAACTGTTACTACTCCTACATTCTTTTTTTATGGGACTTATGGAGGAATCAGAATGACACAGATGGCTTCTTGAGCCAAAGTAAAGCTTATCCCCTGAGCCACAGCATTTCAAAAAGTAAAAGACAGAAAGGGATTTTGTTACCCTGGAGCTGGCTAAATACTGAAGACTGGCTAATAACAACCTTCTGTTGTTAGTCTGTGTGAGAAAAGAAAGCCTCCCTTCAAGTGGGAGAGAACTGAATGTTTTAAGTCTCCCCCGAAAACCAAAACCATAAACAAGGTTCCTCTAAAGTCATGAGAGATTCAGCAAAAAGCTTTCTTGAAAAAAAAAAGATCCCCTTCCCCCTCCCAGCGTTGGCTACGGAAATCTGGGACAAAGGTCCTCATGATTATTCAACAAGTTAGAGACATGCAACTAAACACAAGATTAGTTAACCATAAAAGCAGCAGCACAAAGCCAAGAAATTAAACACGTTTAACACCGAAAACCTGTAAGTATGTGAAAGGGCACGGCTTTTGCAAAACTCCCTCAGAAACATTAATGTTAAAGGGAAAAAAAATACTGCCTCGGTGCATGATGCCTGGGCAGACAAACATTACCTCCCACGGCCATGGACATCTGCCAAGTCACACAGCCAGCGGGCCAGGGCTGCGGGGAGGCTGGGCAGGGCCAGCAGCTCCTGCTCCCGTACACTGAGAAACCCCTGCACGATGCTCCAACAGCTCGGGACATTCAATTCACACCAAGCCAAGGCTGAGTGAAGGTTTAAGAGACAAAGCACCACGTCTAAGGCAGGGCTAGCACTACAGTATGGCACGGGGAACAAAAGCCATGAGCAGGACTGGCCAGGAGGATGCCAACTGCCCCACGCTGCCCCAAGAGCACCCAGCCTTTCTCAACAGTGCATTCCAGTGAGGACCAGGGCCTGGACATTCCGAGCAGCTTTCCTCTCCAGGAAGACAGCAGTTCTTTAGCAATAGGTGAGACAATGCCTTGCACCACTTGTCAGAATCACTGAAGCCCTCGCTTGAATTTCCAACAACTCTGGCATCCTGGTTTCCACACCTCCCTGTGCTACCATGGCTCCTCTCCCCTGCTTCCTCCTGAGGAAGATTTCTGTGCCCACATCAGCTTATGGTCATTAAGTACTCACACCCATCACCACCCAAACACCCACCATAACTCATTTTGCAAAGCCAGAAATAATGGCAGATACAGCTCCAGCTCTGTCAAACTTGTCAACAGGCAATGGAACCATACAAAGTTCCCAAGCCTTCTGAAAATCGCTATACACGTACTGAAAGTTATCCTCAGAAACCATTTCCATAAGTCAGCCTGTACCTGTGGGTCTGTACAGCATTCACCTGAAACAAGAGATACAATCAGGACAGCTTTAGCTTTGACTGGCTGCCCTGACCACAGAGCTGACTCAAGGGGTGTATCTGTGCTGACCTGTCCTGGCAGGGAGACCAAAGCAGTGGGCATGGCAAAAGCAGAGGCACTGTGGGCACACAGAGAAGTTCAGGTTCCTTTTGGACACAGCGAAACCAAAACAGTGCTCCCCAACCTCTGCATCTTGCACACCTCAGGATGACCCCAACTGTGAGGGAGGGGAGGCCCTGGCACAGGCTGCCTGAGTAGCTGTGGCTGCCTCATCCCTGGAAGTGTCCAAGGCCAGGCTGGATAGGACTTGGAGCAACCTGGGCTAGTGGAAGGTGTCCCTGCCCGTGGCAGGGACTGGGAATGAGACGGTCCTTATGGTCCCTTCCAACCCAAACCCTTCTATGATTCTATGACTTCAACCACGTTTATTTTTTTAAAGAAAGAAAACAAACGCTGCTGGTCTCCCGAGTTCAAAGCAACATGTCTGTGACACCAAACAAGCTGAACCCAGGTGCTGACCCTGCTCCAGCCCCTCGCACAGATGCTAACGAACCAGGCAGCAATTACTGCAGTGACCAGTCCTGCTGGGTTAAGGAAACGTGCTGCTTTTGGAGGCTCCTTATCACAGAATCATAGAAAGTTAAGGGATTGGAATGGACCTTAAGGATCATCCAGTCCCAACCCCACCTGCCACGGGGACACCTCCCACTAGACCGGGATGCTCAAGGGCTTATCCAGCCCGGCATCGACAACCCCCCTGGGCAACCTGTTCCAGTGTCTCACCACTCTCACAGTACAAAACTCCTTCCTCTTTCTCACGCAAGTGCAAGCGAACAGAAGCCCTCAAAACAAACCCGGTCTCGCCGGAGGGCGATGTGCGGGCAGGGACCCCCGCAAAGGCGGAGCTGCGACAGCCCCGCGCCCCCCATCCCCGCGCACCTCGGTGACGATGGTGGAGCGGTACACGTCCCGG
>NW_020884887.1:14958746-14971343 GCF_003945725.1 Corapipo altera | reverse complement strand
TGCGGGTTTGCGGGCGGGGGCCCCGCAGGTGGGGCCGGGCCCGGCGCGCTCCGCCCGGGGGCTCGGCCGGGGCCGGCGGGGCCGCTGCGGCCGCGGGAGGAGCGGCCCCTGGAGCGTCGGGCACGGTCCGGGCCCGGGTGTGACACAGGGCGCTCCCGGCCGGCCCCGCGGCTCCCCCGGCGCTCCCGGTGCTCCCTCCCTCTCCCCCGGTGTTCCCTCCCTCTCCTCCCGGTTCTCCCTCCCTCTCCCCCGGTGCTCCCTCCCTCTCCTCCCGGTGCTCCCTCCCTCTCCTCCCGGTGCTCCCTCCCTCTCCCCCGGTGCTCCCGGCCGGCCCCGGGACTCGGCTCCGGACAAGCCGTAACCTGGGGCGCTTTTCCATGCAGGGCATGTCCCCTGCCCTGGGTGACTTCTGGTCAGCAACAGCCCATTAATACAGGCGTCGGACCCCATATTTACTGCCCAAAGGATTCAGAAACCACCGTTGGGACAAATTACAGAATCAATTCGGTTGGAGAAGACCTCTGAGATCATCGAGCTCAACCTGTGACTGAACACCACCATGTCATCCTGAGCATGGCACTCAGTGAACATCACCATGTCATCCTGAGCATGGCACTCAGTGCCATGTTCTGTCTGTCCTTCAACACCTCCTGTGACTCCACCACCTCCCTGGGCAGCCCATTCCAACTCAGTCATTACTGAGCTGCCTTGAGCCCCCGAGGCTCAACCACACAAGGAACCAGCCCAGGGTTCTTCAGTAAAGCCTTGGTTTGGGTCAATACCATGGATGAGCCAAGAGTCTTCCTGGACTGTTCTGCTCACCAAAGAAGGCAGCTTGCTGCAAGTCCAGGTTAAATGGCTCCTCGTTCCAGTCTGTGTTACCTTCCCACACCTGCCATTGTCCCTTCAGCAGCATCACCTGCGGCTGTAAAAAGGTTTTGTTGACCGTGACACTGTTTTCTGAGGGAACATGTACTAGGTGTTTGACAAATAATAAATTTAATAAATAATATTCTGATCTTCGGCCCCAAGCCCCAGCTCAGTACCCAGGGGCACTGGCAGGAGGTTCACATGCCCCACAGAGCTCAGGTCAAAAGCTGTGGGGTATCGCTGCAGAATTTGGCCTTGTTCTCCCAAAGGCTAGTTCACATTTCTGACTGGCTTTTTGTGGCTGATATTTTCTCCACAGCATCTTTTGAACTGTTGTATTTAAAAAGATCTTTCATTCCATGTTGGAATCACACAGCTGTGAAAATTATCAAAGGTGAAAAATGAATAACAAAATAGGAGTTAAACCACAAAATCATCTTTAAGCATGGCCAGGGTCAGCTTCCAAGGATTCGCAGGATCAGGACTGAACTACCTAAAATCCAGAAGAACTGCACTACCCTATCATACTCTTCCTGTGTGGAAGAACTTATCCATGGAAGAGTTTGTTTTAGGGGTTTACTTTCATCCTTTATCCACGCTAAATACATTTTAAATTACTTCTTTAACCTTCTTGGCACCAGGCATTTATGTTGGGAGTGTTGCTCTGCAGTTACAACCCACACGGAGAGCAGGTGAAACAACGTCAGTGCACGTTTTTATTACAGTGAGCACAGAAGTTAATGAGTGACAATTACACAGCTGCACAGAGGCGTGAGCAGAGCAGTGAGCCAGCGGAGGAGCGAAGGTTGCACACAGAGCCCCGGTGACAGAGGAGGCACAGTGCGACGGCCCCAGCTGGGGCTGCCCTCATTTCCACTGCACTTCAGACACCCTGAGGCCTTACAACAGCACTGCTCAGAAAGACATTCTGCTCTTGTGAAAGGTTGTTAAATCTGCTGCTAGAAATACTAAAATGTGACACTAGCTCGAGATCAGCGGTGCAAGTCAGAAAAATGAGACTGGTTGAAACAAGGTACTTTAAAAAACACAACCCTCTTTCTTATTTAAAAAAGGAAAAAACAGGTTTTAAGATACTGCAAGGTTCAAGAGTACAAAAATATTTGCCTTTTAGAAATACCCAAGCCTACAATCTCATAAAATAAGTCTGAACTTAATATAAAAATCTTCATAAAAATATGGCCACCTATATTTAACCCAAGTCCTCAAACCTGTTCTGTGCTGATATATAAGGGCTTTCTTGAGAAATTTGGTACATTTAAACAACTATTATATAGGTTAATTCCGTAATAAGTAAGATCAAGATTAAATACTGTTGTTATTAGAGAAATTACAGCTTGAGAAGGGATGAGAACATCAGGGGTCACAGGACACTGGTTACCTCATGCCATGTTACATTTATGGCAAAAGCATAACTGCAGCAAATTATTAGAAAATAGTATTTCCACTCCCAAAAGCAGTTTGAATTAATTGCACAAGTTCCTTGCATTTAAATGTTATAAAGCTTTATATTTGTGCTTGAACTTCAGGGAGAGCCTCATTCGTGTGCCAAGTGCCAACACAAGACAACTCACCCTGAACTGTCGCAGTAAAGATGAGACACTGTGCTTTTCTTGGCCCTTACAGGAGGTGACTCAGGGCTAATTGTTATTTATAGAGGATAAAAATCAGTCTACCAGGTCTGATAGACCTTATGTGCCCAAGAAGTGCATGCACAGCCAACATATACAAAAATAAAAGGTATTACACTTTTTTCAAACAATGTAGTGTTTATAAAACAGTAGTAGCACAACTTGAAACTCTACATTTATCATCATCCAATCTACCTATGCTAAACTTTAAAAAAAAAAAAAGAAAGCATATATAATCTGTAAGTTTTGAAAAACAAAACACTGCTGTTTAGTTTTGTTTATGTGGTCCCCAATTAGTCCTTTTGCATTTTTAATAGCTGCAGGTAAACATCTCCAGTGCAGATTTTTGAGAGCAAAGCCCCTTTAAATTTACAAATGGCACAAGGGTTTCGAGAAGCTTTTGAAACTGCAGTGAGCTTTCTCTGAAGGTGCAAAACGAAGTGGTATATATTCAAAGGAGAAATTAAATACTTTGGGAAAAATAAAACCAACACCCCAAAAGATCTAAAAAACCCTGCTTATGCCCAGATACCATGAAAAACCTAAAAGCTAAAACTTCATGGCACATATGGACAGGACTTGCTAAAGCTCATGTTTCTGTTGAGAGTGGGCATGGCCCATCAGAAAGTCAGCAAACTACAGTCCTTACTCAGTGCTCGAGATTTCCCCCCTCCCCAAAGACACTGAACACTCACAAAGCCCAAGGTGGGCTCAGGCTTTATGAAAAAGCATCAGCTTTTACAGGAACAAGTGGATCCCAGGTCCTGGGAAAAGCAAGTGACATGGAAAGCTCCTCTGATGTTCTGTTTAACCCCATGTCCTTACAGCAAAGTCTGTGTCTGCTCTGCTACAACTCAGTTCTGACCCCACTCAGTCTATGGGCTTTGGTCCCAGATTTCAGAGGAGGCCAGGATCTTTCCTTCAGGTTTGGAAAGACAGGCACCCAGCTCCCCTTTCAACACACACAGTGAGAAGAACCACCAGCATTACATTTGCTATATATTTTTTGTCCTTTAAGCAGCTTTCATCACTGGAGTCACTGCTGTATTATTCCTAAGGCTCACTTCTAGCTTACTCTTTGACTTCTGTTTAGCAGAGCAGGCCCCCATTTCTCAACGGGGACTGTATCTGCTGACAAACCCCAGGAATCAGGACACTGAATTACAGACTCAGAGTCCTACAGGAGCAGACAGCAGCTGGTCAGTAAACTGTGTAATCTGGGGATGGTAGCACAGGGGATAACAACTGTGGTGCAATAGCATTGACTGTTGGCTTTTGTTCATTTTCCTCTGGAAGAAAAATGCATTTTGAGATGATCCTGTTCTTCTTTCAGCCCCTCTGCCAACGTGCATCCTTCTTCACAAGCGTGTGATCAGAATTTTAGGACTCTCCTTGGAACTCCTAACGCCAGTGGTTTCTTGCCCATTTCTGAAACTGAAAGCAAGTAAAAGACTGAGAACTAGAGAAGATTTTCCAGGGTGTCATCAGCCACTCCCCCCTCCCAGCGAGGCTGCAATAGGCACGTTCCTCTGCTGCTGTGACCCTACAGCCCACGCAGTGCTCTGCACAGTTGCCTGGCTGGGTGGCAGCAGCAGTGCAGCACACAATGCTTGGAATGTGAACCTCATTCAGGGACTGTAATTCAGTTACTTCAGTCTGTTGATGCAAGGAGCCTGTGAGGGGAATCTGCTTTGACTCCAGGATTTCTAGCTACAGGTCCTCAGTGCAACACTGAAAACCCACAGGTCAGACATGTAAGAAGTCCCTAATTATGATAGGGCATGCTGCTCTTTTTCTTAAGGAACCTGGCCAGAGAATTCTTCTTATTCTGAAAGTATGACAGCTCCTTATGTTGACCAGGAATTAGATACAGGGATTCCCAGCTTTTTCAAGCTACTATTGCTTATAAGGGCAAATTCTGTTCCAGTACCAGTTCTCACTAAGCTGGGTGGTGGCTGCTTGGTTAATCCAGTTTCCTTCTGCTGCTTCCAAGAATTTTCTTCACACTGTAATGGATGTGCACAGATTTCAGTGGAAATGTTTGCTCAGGGGACCCTAAATAGCCATGGTGGTGGGTCAAGAGAACTGTTGTTGCTTACAGCTAAACCATATAAACCAGAGGAAAAGCTGTCCTGGCCTGTCTCTGGCTGCCCAGAAAGAGGTAGAATGTTGAAATCCTGTGTTTAATTTGGAGTAGTATATGATGAAGTGTTTCATAATGTATATAATCCTACTAAATGGAAAGTTTAAATGAAGAGTTAAAGAGAGTGAATGATAAAAAAGGATGAAAGGTGTTAGGAAATCTGAAGCAACAGCCTCAAGGTGCTGTGAAGGTCAACCTTGCTTTGCCAGTGCACATCAGCTCTCAGGTTCAGACACTCTGGAGAAACTGCATGATGTCACCGTTGAATTAACAACCCAAAAGAAAATAATCTAAGGGGCACTTTGAAAGCTTTGATGTTTTGCAGTGGAACTGAAGAAACGTTTACTGATTGGGAAAAGGGACTGTGTAGGAGCAGGCTGTGAACCCTTGTGAGGCACAGGATGAGTGGAAGCTGCCTTACCACTTCACCTTCAGCATCTGCTCGAAGCTCTCGGGCAGGGGGCTGCCGTAGCTCTCTGGGAGGAACAGGGTGAGGATCCCAATCAGCACAGTCAGGCTTCCCATCAGGATATAGGGCAGGAATCTGTCATAGGCACCTGGCAGGGCAGAGGACATGCCAACAGTACTTAATGTCCACAACCAACAAACCCACGTGGAAACTTTATATTTCAGATATTGCTGTAATGCAGAATTCATTTGGAATAATTAGCTGAAAGCTTCATAAATATCAAAGGTTAATCCAAAACTGAGTTACATCTGTTACCTGACAGCAAACAAAGGGATTTTTCCAATTTTAAAAATTTTAAAGCTTCAACGTGTGCTCTTGGATGGCAACACCTACCATCAGTTTCGTGCCAACCCCCATATTTGTGTAGTGGCTGATAGTTTGCGGTTTTGGGGATGTTTTACATTTTCAGCTGGGCTAGCCAGCATCTTTGCAAGGCAACAGCTCTGCTGGGATCACTGCTGGAGTCTTCAGCACTACACTGTCATCAGGAACCAAATCCTCTGTTAAATAATTCAATATGAATTATGAATTGGTCACTCATAAGCGACCAAGCAACTCATCAGCTGCTGGGATTGTGTATCCTGCTGGGCTGGTGCAAAAGAAGGGAAGAGACTAATGCAGCTGAACAGGCCAGCTACAGACTGACGAGTCATTAACAGGGGAATCCTTCAATGCCTTCCTTCCTGCAAAGGGAGACAGCATCAGGCTGTGTGGCACAAGGCAAGAAAGGCAGGATATCTCACCCAGGTAAACGAAGTAAGGAGCGATGATGCTGCCCAGCCTGGACGCCGTGGAAGTGGCTCCCACTGCCATGTTCCTCACCAGGGTTGGGTACAGCTCCACATTGTAGACATAGAGCATTGAAAATGCAGCTGTGATGCCAAACTTCCCAAGCATCACCAGACCAACAGAGAGGACATTGAGATCTGGAGGAGACAAAATAAAAAACCAAGGTCAATAAACAACACCCTGTGCTTATTACTTGTATTTCTTCTACATCCAAAAGATTATATTGCTGGTCTTTTTCCTAAAGGTTGTGGGTTTGGTATTGTTGTTTTTTAAAAAATTATACAAAGTATTAACCCATCCCTGGATGACTTGGCTCCAAACTTCCCACTGAGCATAATGTAGCTGTTCAGGTTATTTTGTACTTTCCAGCTTTTGCTTGCCTCCAAGTAAACCAGCATTTTTGAAATGGAACAAAACTCTGGATTACATAGCAATAAAGCACAAGCTTAAATCCACCCCTTTTTTGCAAAATCCTGTGGAGATTTACACACAGTGAAATCTGGATGCAGGTTTTTTCAGTCTGGATGCACAACCAGATAAATCACAGTATGCTTTGGGCTCTCATTTTAGAAGCTGGTTCCCCTGCACTATATAAAGCTCAGTAACCTGACACAATAAATGAGAGTTGAGCGTGACTCAGCATATACATATGCAATAAAAAAAAATTAAGGCTGCAAGGGCTCAGCATAACCTTGGCCTCAAATTCCTAATTTGATGCCGTTTTCCAGTAGTTTTGCAAAACTGTTACGTAGTGCCATCAACTGTTCTGAATATTTTATATACTAGAACCACGTATTGAATTTTGTACCTGCAGGAACCAGCTGAATGAAGAGGACAACGCTTCCCCCTAAAAATAAGATGCCAGATAAGGAGTAGCGGCGCGGGAGGGAGCGGAGGAGGAGCCAGGCGATCACATAAGCTGGGACTTCAATCACAGCTGAGAGGAAGCAGTTGAGGTAGGCATCTCCATGCCAGTCTGGAGTGCTGAGGGACAGGCCAAAGTAACCAACTGACGTGAAAAACCTGAGAAAAGCAATAAATCCAAATCATTCCAGAAACAGCAGTCTCTGAACGCCTCCAGTGTTGCCTCAGGTGTCGTTACAAATATAGGATGTCGGAAAGCATTGCCACAGGTATCGTGGCTTAAAAAAATCTCAGTGGCAACCCCATCTTTCTAATTCTGTCATCCCTTCCAGTGGCCACATCCACAGCAGCTTGAAGAGACCTTGGATTTCTCTGTCCTTCCAGCACACACTACACCAAGTAAAAGGCTTTGTGGAAGTCGTTCACAAAGGCTTTTCATTGCAATGGACTCAACGACAATGGAATGACTCTTGCAAGCTTCCCATGCCAACTACTTTCCTAATTTGTAGCCAACTCCAGTGACAGGATCTCCCCCCCTCAGCAGTTCCATTACAACTTATTTAATATTCACAAGAGAGCTGGATGTTCAGGTGTCAAATCTCAAGAGTGCCTCGCTATGGCATGCCAAGTGTGCTAGCCAGTTCCTTTCTGCTGGGGAAATATGGACAGAAAAGGGTGCTGGTTTGTCTACATGGTATTATTGGGTCCTCATTCCTCGTGGCTGCCCAGGCAGGGACCAGGATCTCACTGAGATGGGCACTGTACAGACACAGAACAAAAATGCTGGCCATGGGTCTGCTTCTTGTTATGCTACTGAGTTGCTGCCTTTGCTTCAAGAAGAACATTTCTCTTCAAATAGAGATTACAGAGATGGGAGCATCTTAAAAAAAAAGAAAAGCAACATAATCTAAAATTCACAAGTTGTTACACAGAGTTTCTTAACTATTTTACATCGAGGCTACTGTCTCCAGATCCTTGGGTATTAATGCTGTGTGGGCATGAGGACATTGAGGGCCATGTACCAGCCAAGGACCATGTGGAGATGGGCTCCAAGGCTCAGATTTCTTATCTAAACCTGTGGCATGTGCCCTCAAATCAGTAACTGTTTTATTGCCTGGGTACTGTAGGAATACACATTTCCTTACCACAAAAGTAATGACATAATAGTAATAGTTGCAATGTTTCGGGTTCGAAATAGGTCCAGAAGGATAGCCTTCTGCTGCTGCTGAGGCTTCGAATCCTGCATCTGAAGGAAAAAGGAAAACAAAACCGAAAAAATTCCCACACACCTAAGAGCAAAACAACCTCTGCTACCCACAAGCTGGGCAGTTACGAAGTTACAGCTATCAGGGGATAACCAGGCAGCCCAAGGGCCACCTCTGCCCCCGGGGTGGGCAGTCCTTAGGTAGAGCTGCACTCGTGGGAGATTCCACTTTTTTGTTAAAAAAAAAAAAAATAGGTAATGCTGAGACAGCACACGCTGACTAATTAGAAAGGAGTATCAGCTGACCAGACAGATGAATTCACATTTCCTTAGGGATGTCACACTCTGCTTCCAGGAGTAACCTCATTACCAAAGGCATTTTTCTGTGCACTGTCCGCTCAACTCTCTTCTGTTCAACCTTCACAAACAATGTGAAAAAAATGCAGGAAATCACCGAGTTTTGCTGCCTGCCAGCACCTGACAGGGAGGGCAACAGATGCCAGAGGCTGGTGTGGTGGCCAGAGCACAGCATGGGAGCATCCACCACCTCAGACTGGAGTCGGAGGGTCCTGTTTGAGGCTTGAGGCAGGAATCTTCTGGGAGGCACTGGGGTGCCCTTCTGCCTGCACACTTTGACCTTGCCAGGGCAAAGCCAGCACTTGTGTCCAGGCTTCTCCCCAGGCCCAAATAGCAAACCACCCTGGCTCTCCCAACAGGGCTACCCAGGAGATTTCCTTTCCTACGAAGAGAGGATGGTTTCTGAGGAATGTCTTCCTAGTAATGTTTGAAAAATACTTCCAACGGAGGATGTAGAGCGCAGGCATCATCCTCAGGCTTTTGAGGACAGACACTGTGGCACACAAAATCTCCACGAGGTAAAAGACAGCTGAGCTGCTGCTTGGTCTCAAAAATACACGGGAGTGATGAAATGCTGCAACTTGAAAAAGCCATCTCCACTTTGAATGCATGAAGATGAAACACAGTTTGAAACATATCCGAGCACTGGCTGTGAAGGAAGGAAATGGCTTTTCTGTGGTTTCTGTAGGACGAGCTTCCCATCACTGCAATATGCACTTCAATTTACACTAGAACTTACACTTGGAAAAGGGATCTTCAGCCAAAATGTAACTGGGACGTTCAAGTGCAGGGTCGTGCCCAGGGGAGGTGTCACACAGTGTCTGTGTCCTGCAGACGCTGCAGAGGAGCACACAGGGCTCTGCTTTCTGCTCTACCAGGAGACACGAGGAGGCACAAAACACAGGTGCCACTATGAGGCAGCAGAGGAAGATGTGACCTACAGGTCATTGCTGACACAAGGCCAAAGAGTCGAGTTGCTGGTTCCTTTGCACAAGAAGAATCTGTGTGCCTCTTCAGGAGACGCTCCAGCACGGGCAGAGCCACTAGAGGGGGAGATGAGCACACGAACCAACCATCCTTGCCAGGGCTCTGCTGCTCCCCAGCCCTCTGGAGTGCCAGGTTTGCACCAGGCTTTCTTCTTTTAACCAACAGGTATGAAATACAAGAAAAAAAACAGTTTTGAAGAAGAGCTTGATGTTCTTCACAGCCTTCGCTACCATCCTGGTTTTCAAGTGCCCTTGTAGCACTCGGGTGCTTTGAGTGGTTTGTGCAACCCAAGGAGTCCCTCAGGCTCCACACAGCCCCAGCACAGGTGGGTGCTGATTTAGGGCCCCCTGCACAGCCCCCCTGCAAAGGGCTGCTGTTAAACTACAAATTGCAAACACCACACCAAGCTGAAATGGGCACAAACACATCTTCCTCGGGTCTTCTCAGTGCCCAAAGGATAAAGCAATCTGGGCCACCCTTGCTTTGAAAACCACAACAAACCACTGCTGAGGAATACCATTTTACTGCACAAAACAAATAATAAAACCTCCCTTTGGGTTCTCACTTTGATCTCTCTAACCCAGCTCTTACCACACACCAGAAGTCCCTGCAGCCTCTGAGAATTGCTGGTGCAAACCAGTTCCCTGCTGGCATTTCCCAAAAAGTCAACTGGCCAAAGGGGAAAAGTGCCAGCGAGGTAAAGCACCAGGATGTGTGGAACATACCTCTGCAGTGTCGAAAAGCACGGCTGGGGCTGGAATGCCATTTATTTTTGCAGCCTTTCGGATAATAACTTCTGCCTCCTTATATCTTCCCTGGGAGATCAGCCACCGAGGGGACTCAGGAATGACCCTGCAATAAGTTTCAGAATAAACGACTCAACATTGTCACAAAAGTAAAAAGTTACAAGTAACATATTTGCTGTGTCTGTGAATTATGCTCTCATCTCACAGATTGCTTGCAGCAGGAGACAGCCAGCACAGAGGGACGTGGGCAGTGTAATTCAAATATATGGGACGTGGTTATTCTCATGCTAAGTAGATGCATGCTTAGGCCTTTGTCCTCACTGGTTGTTTTTCAAGGAATAATTGATGTCCACCAGATGTCACCAGATAGACAGCAAGGATGGGGGTAGCTTAGCCAGCACTGAGCAGAAATATTCTTAGGAAACTGCACAGAATGTGGAAATGCTTTAAATATGCACAGGATATATTTAAAGGTTCTGTGTCATAGGAGTCTTATATACAAACCTCACAATGTTACCACAGCTCTGAGCAGGCTCTCCCGGGCAGAGAACTGGGGCAGTGTCCCCTTGCAGAGTTGATGACATTTTCTAATCAATTCCAGGCACGTGTTGAGTGAATTAACACCAAACACAGGACAGAAAATTTCACTTTTCCTCAACTAAATCCTTTGATATTAACAGGTGCTGCCTTGCTCCCTTTAGCCAGCAGCACTTTTTCCTCTCCTTGGAAAAAAGCAGGTCAGACACTCCTTTTCTGATGAACCCTAAAGGACTGACCCAAAGACAGGTCAATAATTTCAAACATCAGATGATTTATATCCGATCCTTAACCACGCATGGGACTTTCTGTGAGATGAGCTGCCTCCACTGCTCTTCTTTCTGGGCAAGCTGAGGATCCCGAGACTGCAGAGACAATGCTGGGAACCTTCTGGAGAATTTGGAAGGGAAATGAGTAAAAGAGCAACTATGGCACAGAGCAGTGGGATGTGCAAGTCACATGGCCCATGGAAGCAGTAGGTCCACGTGCCCAAATGCCAGCTAATGCCCACCTGCCCTGGCAGAGCATTGCCAGTGCACCCTGAGCCCCATCTCCCCCCACATAAGCCCCTGACTGGAAGTTCCCTCCATGGAAACTTTCTGCATGCTTTACAGTGTACACCCTTGAAAACCTGGGAACTCCCACCCAGTACATTTCCCAGCAGGACTCTGAAGCCATGCCCTGGGGACAGATTTCGTGTTCCTCACAGTGCCTGTTCCACAGATACCTGAGAGGCTCCCACCCAAACCTCCCAAACCAGGGAACAGCTGCTTGGTGCACGGGAAGTGCCACCGAGCTGAAGGAGTTTGAAACATTTCAAGTTAAATAAACAAACTGACCCTTAGACAGAATCAGCCTTTAAAATCTGATGACAGCAGAGGTGGGACTGGAAACCATTTTAAAGGATTGGTTTGAAGACTAAGGTTAAAAAAAACCCCAAACAACTGACAAACCAAAACCAGCAGTAGAGACTTCTGGCAAGACTGGGACCTGCAGGAGGTCTTTTGGACTGTGGAAGAATGGCTCTGAATCACTTAACTGTTATAAAGACATTAATTGCTCACTTATAACTTCTTCAGGAAGAAAGGGGTCCTCTGGATAATACCAAAGGAGGGAACTCCTCTTGTTATAAATTATCCCTATTTTTAGTGTGTGAGTGATACCTTGCCTTTCTTTTCTGTTTTCAAATACCTGTCTCTTCAGAAAGCAGCAGATGACCAAGGCAGGAACAGAACAAGGCTATCTGCCCTTCCTCAAAGCCCCTGCCCAGCTGAAAAGAGCAAGGCTTCAAGCACACAGCCAGCACCAGTGACTTACAGCTGGCACAAGTAACCCAAACAAAACATCCCCCCTCGAACCAAAGCCTCCTCAGGGCAGATAGAAAATAATAATTGACCCCCCAACACCCTGGTGTTCCCCAGCACCCAGCAGGGAGAGCAGGAGGGGAGTGGGGGGCGTGGGCACTCACCACCAGAGCGGGATGCAGAACAGCCCCGGGACAGTGAGCGCCAGCAGCAGCATCCGCCAGTCTCTGATGAAGTAAGCAAACAGTGGCAGCAACATGTAGCCAAATGCAAAAAATATGCAAACTCCTAATGTAGAGAACAGAATACGAACTGATTTGCCAAGAATTTCTGTGCCTGTTTAAAACAAGGGAGGTTGGATTAGCATTTTAACTCTTTCTTTTCAAGCATGACTAAATACTTTATTGCAGTTACGAAAAAAAATCAGCTAAACAGTCTTAGAAAAGAGCAGCACAGCATGGACCCACCCTGTACAGAAAAGCTGCTGGGAGTGTTGGGGACCTTCAGATAAAGAAGCTACTTCTGTTTGCTTTGATTAATGCATTGGCAGAGACAGATAAGGACGGGAATGGGGGATGGCCAGCAGACTTCCAGGGGCCTTCCTGACATGCTCCTCCAGGACACAGCCTGTTCCCCCTCTGGGACACAGCCTGCTCCCCCTCTGGGACACAGCCTGCT
>NW_020884887.1:14920396-14958736 GCF_003945725.1 Corapipo altera | reverse complement strand
GGGACACAGCCTGCTCCCCCTCTGGGACACAGCCTGCTCCCCCCTGGGACACAGCCTGCTCCCCCCTGGGACACAACCTGCTTCCCCACTTAACCCATCGGGATTTAAGATGGAAGTCACTGCTGGGCACTTCTGGAGGAGCAGAGGTCCGTGGACAACAGACTGACACGGGATGGAAGGATGTGAATTTACATTGAGGGGAAGTGGGAACAAATTTCACATCTATTTCTTGGAACAGAAGGAAGGTTGGAATGTTGGATCAGCACATCACAGGCTGAAGGACACAACCAGGGAAGATGCCATCTTCAAGTAATGCTGCTCTTCCAGGAGCTGGGCAGCAGTCACTGGAAGCATCTACAGCCACTGCAGCAACCTAAGATCTAGTCATAAAAACTGAGGCTGTTCTAAGGCTTCAAAAGCACCTAAATTCTTTAACAATAAAAACCCCTTCTTTTACAATAAAACACTTAGCCACTGCTTTGTAAAATCCACAGATGCCCTCAGGTCCACCCCACCCCTCCTTGAGCTCCCAGCCCCAGGGCTACAGAGCTCTCTCTCACATGAGGAGCACTGCAAGGGCTGGAACTCCCACACTTTGATCTGGACTCAATTAAAAAGCAAAGGACACTGAGCAAACAGGAGGGGCTCAGAAAGTCTGGAGAATGTGCTTTGGCTGTGCAACATGGTAAGAACTCCAATGTTTAATATTGCTGAGAAGATGGAAAAAAAAATACCCAAGACTGAAAAACCCTCCTAATAGCTACAAGGATTCTCATTTTAGAAACCTGGGTTAACTGAATAAAGTCACACTAAGAACACTTGTTGGGCTAAAACAAGTGTGGGAGGATAAAATATACCATCTTCCTCTATTGATTGCTCTTGTTTAGATGGGCTGTCTTGGGAGAGGTCTGATATTTGAAACATCAGTTTATACCTTTAAACATTACACTGCAATGTTTAAAGCCAGTATGATATCTGTCAACTCCAATTCCCTTATCTCCTGCCTCTCCTCCCTCATTCTGCTGGCCAAGGAATAACAGTTCTAGGACAATACCAACACGCCCTCACAAATCTCCACAGTTTTTTATAGTCCCAGAGCACAACAGTTCTGAACACAGAACACTGGGGCCCAAAGGTAAAAGAGAAATCAACATTCTCTACAGAATTTCACCAACAGCTTGGGGTGGAACTATTCCTACAGAGGTGGGCAGCAGTAGTGACAAGGGCAGGACGAGCCTGGGTGGCCAAGGATGCTGGAACAGGGTCTGAGTCACACATGGGAAGGCAACACAGGTTTGGATGCTGAAAGCTGGAATGACAAGAGAAACCTGTGCTGATGTGGCCACTCGAAAAAAAACCAAACCTGCCCTTGGGGCTGGAGGGTGGGAGGGCTGCAGCACAGCCTGAGCCAACGGGGCCTTTGCAGGTGCTGGTGCTGCTGCCCTGGTCAGCCCTGGTGCTGCCAGATGAAACACAGGGAGCATCTCCAGCACATCCCATAATGAGCATGGCCTTTCTTAAGGAGTTACCTCTCTTTCTATGGGCATATTCTCCTATCCAGCACCTCTATCACATGCAGCTCCCTGGAAGCTGCTGGGTTTGCCCTGTCATGGGCAGAGGTCACAGTGCTCATTGGGGCACATCAGCTACTCAGGGTAGGGGGGGAAGAACCATCCCCTGTCAGTGCCCTCCTCCTTACCCATGACAGGCAGCTGATGACTCACTTAAATGAGAAAGCCAATGTCTAAATTAGTTTAGATTAATCCTGCCCCTAGAACCAGCCTCAAGGCTACCAGGGAACAGCCAGCACTGATGACAAGTGCCTCAGGGAGCCACTGCTGCTCCTACAACTCCACAGAAAAGACGATGCCATGAGACAACACAAGGGGTCAAGGGCCAGCAAACTGCAGCTGAGCAATTCAACAAGCCTGATGCTACTCGGGGAGACCCCATCCCCTCTCTCAGCAACAGGAGCATTTGGCTCCGGGCCCCCCCTTGCAGCTTGGCCTCTGCTGAGCCCTGAGGCAGCATCCCAATCCACATCCAGCTGGGTACCACATTCCTGCCTGACCAGAACCTGCACCCCTGTGCTACACAAACCCCGTGTGCTCCCAGGAGGATTGTCAGCCAGGCCAGCCCCTGACCCAGTGCTGCACCTCCCAGCCTTGGCTCCAGCTCCATCAGCCCTGCACAGGAGTCAGCTCCCAGCACAGTGGGAGCAGGGGCAGTGGTGACAGCAGTGGCAGCAGCAGTGGCAGTGGTGATGGCAACAAGGGATCTCCCTGCTGACAGCCTGACCTTAATCCTCCCTCCACACTGGCAGTGGTGACTCACAGCTGCCTGGGGACATGGTGCTGTATCCCCTCCACAGCACTGACTTCATATTATGCCCTTCTGCTCTATTTTTACCCCCATTAAAGCCTCATGTGGTAGGAAAGACCAGCATTAACTATTAGTATACCATTTTAATCTAGCTCACATTACGATCTACAAATGGTAATGCTGGCACCAGTGGTTTAAAAACAGCCATAAATATGTATGTGCACATTTTAAAGACAGCTCTTGCAAATCCCAGTTCCCCCTGAGACCTGCATCACTGATCCCCACAATCTGCCCCTGCAGTTGCCTTTCCCAAAAACCCTGTGCCCAGTGGGAGACACTTGGGGTCCCCTTCCCCATGGGCTCTTCCCTTCCCTGCAGGGTCCCCAGGCAGTGACTGCAGCCACACAGCCTCCCACAGCTGCTGGGTCCTTCTTCCTACACTTTCTGTAGAAAAAAACCCCAAACCTTAGCTTCTAAAATTAGGGACTTTATCACTGATCTCAACACTGAGACCAGTGACTTTGTAGCTCCTGGGGCTTTGACACCCACTCAGCTTCCCTGACATTCTCTGTGTCTGGAAGCACTGGTTTGCTCCAAGGTTTTGCACCCGGGTGTGCACTGACCCCTCTGCAAAGGGGTGCAGAACCAGGGAAGAACCCAAATGCTTCCTCTATTTCAGACCTGCTGCTGCTAAACCCTGAACACTGCCTTGAATGTCTTCTCCAAAGAGGAAGGAAATGGATGTTTATCTAGACTCTTCCTGCTCTCTTCTTTTTCTCTCAACCTACAGAAGCTATGGGCTTAAAAGGTCCAAGAGCAAAAAAAAATCATAGTGGTTTAAAGTAGGAATTGTACCAGTGAAGATTTACCACTGTCTAATTAAATAATGCAGGTTCGGGGGGGGAAAAATAGTAACAATACATTAAGCAAACATTTAATCTAATGCAGACATAGTCATACCCAGTATGAAGGCCACCACGTAGTTTGAGATCTGTCCCATCCCCACTATGAGGAAGAGCACTGTGAACATCTCCCAGCTGGTGGAGAAGATCTGCAGGAAGCTGAAGCCAGTCTGCACAGCCATCGTCAGAAAAAGGATGCTCTTCCTGCCAAACCTTTGGTAAAAGATAAAGATTATTACTGAAACAACAGGTATTTATGGAGGGGCCTATGTAAGAGGGCACAAAGGAGCACAAAGTGATGAAGCTTAGCACAACCTGAAGTTTTGTTCATCTTAAAGAATTTTATTCTTTTTGTATGCACTAAAAAAATATTAAAATTCTCAAGACTCAGGAAACAAACCAAGAAGAAAAATTAAAAGCAGAAACTTCAGGGAGCCACCAGACAGAGACTAAGGAGACAAGGCAACAGTACAATAGGGAGACACATGAAGATCGCCACACAAAAGTTAGTAGATGTCACATTACTGACAGAGACCCCACAACAATCCAAGGAATAGCTCATGCAGGAGGGTGCCTGGGCCCTGGGAGAGGCTGCCTGGCTGTGCTGCCACCAGGGCACACACGCTCCCTCAGATGCTCCCAGTGGGCACATGGCACCAGTGGGATTTAGTGATTATCTCGTCTCCCTTTCAAACAGTAACACCAACTGACTTCTGCACTGGGGCAGGAGTCAGGAGATTAAATTCGGATCACATGGAATTTAATGCTAGAAGCTTTAGGATTAAGACTCCCAATGAGTTTTGAAACCCCTCTCCTAAGAGCCCAGAGGAACACTGCTGCCTTATGATATCCTCATTCCCAGGCAGAACCAAAGCAGGATCAGAGATCCCACTATAATGGTGTGGACACAGGGTTGAGGGCTGTATGGAGAGGGCAGCAGAGAATTGCAGAGGGAGTGTATTTTCTGCAGTCAACACTTGTAAGGCCAAAATGTCAACACTGCTCAGATAATGATTAAATGCCTGTAATGATTTTTTTGATACTGTACGTAGTGAGATGGTGCAACACAACTGCTATCCATTTACAGGTTATCTGCTTTTTTCTTCCTCTTGGATGTGCTTACTCTATTTCCAGCAAATCAGCTCTCCTATGCAGAGCTTCCATTCAAAGGGCAAGTTTCTATCCTGCAGCTCTAACAAGGGATTGTCAGTTAATGTGTGACAAAGAGCAACATCTTTGTCAGATAAAGAAACAGTTGTAGATCAAGGGATTTTTGAAGGAGCCAGGGCAATTACCTCATTTTGATCAAAACCTCAGAATGGCACATTTAACTCCTTTACCCCTCCTAAAAACAAACCCTGGGCGTGGCCCTGGGACTGCCCTGCCCTGCCCACGGTGTTACCTGTCCGAGAGCTGCCCCGAGATGAAGGAGCCGATGAGGACCCCCACGAAGAACAGGGAGGTGGTCAGGGGGGCTTTCCAGTCGTCCTCACACACCAGGTTCCACTGCAAGACAAGGGCCTGACTCAGACATAGCCACAGTGCTGGGCACGGGGGCCACTGGCTGGACACTCACACACCTCCAAGCAATTTAATTCCATTTCCCCACACCACATTTCTACCCATCACTGGCACTGCTTTCTCAGTCAGGGTCGCTGCTGGAGTGCCCTGCTTTAAAGCACAGGAAAAGAAAGGGAAGGTGGTTCCCACCCCAGGCAACTCCATGAGGCCAAACCCCCTCAGGTGTTTGACAGGACCCCATCCCCGCTGAGGGGGGAGCAGTCAGCAGTGCCAGGCCTGATGGAGCTGGTGTGTGCAGCCCCAGGGCTGCCCTGGCCCTGTTTCCAGCACAATCCCCCACCAGACCCCCAGACCTGGCTCTCCATGGCCCGGGATGTTCCCACCAGTGAAGCAGAGCAAAGGAGATGGGTGAAGAACTGTCCTGGCTAGGGACAGCTTCCAGTTACCTGACCTCTGCCAGCACAAAACCTGCTGCATTTCAGTAACTTCTGGGGTTGACAAAGCATATGCAAGAAGAGGCACAGAATGAAATCTCTTTTCCTGCACTGACGTGTTACCAAATTCTGTTCCATCTCATAACCTGCATCACTGACTTGCTGCCCATCACTCAGCCTCATGACTGCAGTTGGCTGGGGCTGGAGATTTGGGACAGAAGCCAACATGGAAACTTCCACCTAAAACTACTCATAACCCCAGACAAGGTTTAAAAAAATAGCAATGGCATCATGAGTCTCTGTCCACCGAAGTTACAGCTGAGCGTGTCTCTGCCACAGCTTGTTCCCATCCTGGTGACTAATCTCCTGGTTAGGCATGCCTGCCAGGAACACTTAGGGATAGGCTTCAAACATGTCAGTCTCAGATCAGATAATACTACCATAATGGTAATCTAATTAGATCCCAGATCAAAGTATGGCATAATTTTAATAATTAGCCACGCTATCCGAGAGTGGGGCATCGCCTGCCCCAGCACACACCCTCTGCTCTGGGAGCCCTCGGGCCAAGCCCAGGCAAAGGCAGGGGGTGGAGCAGGATCCTGCCCTCAGGGCTGCTCTGGCTGCTCACTCAGCCGCAGGCTACAACAAGGAGCAAATCTTGTGTTTCAGAGACACCCAGGTGCCATCTGATGGCACCAGAGTCCTGCCAAAGGCAAACCCTCCTGGCCTGGTGGCTGAGCTTCGCTGCTGCTGCACAACAGGCAGGTAAACCCCAAAGCAAAGGAGGGGGTGTGGTTTGATGCAGTTTGCTTTGGACTATAACTTAGCAAAGAGTTGCAGCCAATGCCTATTTTCAGGCAGAACAGAGATGCACTGCCAGTGGTGGGGAGCCAGGCACCTCTGCCCTTTGCTCTGCAGGGTAACACCAGCTACAGGACAGAAAAAAGGAACTGAGTTTAAAACACAGCCCATGCCTCCTCCTAAGGAACACACACATCTTCAAGGCAGGAATATGGAGACTGGTGGACTGAAACGTGCCTCCAAGACTTAAATCCAATTAACAACTAAAAGAGCCCTATGGCAGCAGTTGCTGTAAGGTGTCTTCTCATCCCTGCTGGCCAGGGAGAGGTGATGAGGTGTGGCCCCCCCAGACACACACCCATGGTTATCTTTGCTGTGTTTGGTAAGGGGGATGTGAGCAGTGGGTCAGTGGGGCTCTGGTATGTTCGAGGATGCTAGCTGTGAAAACCAGATACAGGGATCTGCTTCACCTGTCAGAGAAATGGAGATTTCTGTGAAGAAGTCTGGTGGAAATCAAATCCTCTATTTAAGACAAAACAAAATTCAGCTACAGGAAACAAAGCATTAAAAGTACACTGCAGAAGTGTTTCAGCACATCCTGCTGCACCTCCCTGTCCCTGGGCAGAGTTTGCATCTGATACAGACTATTATTAATTACCTGGATTTGAGCACCCCAGTCTGGGGTCACCAGCACAGTACCTGTTCGTAGACCTTCAGACTTGAGTTGCTCAGGGTTAAGGATCAGTGTTTTTAAAATGCCTCCACGTGCCAAAGGCACTTTGGCTGCAAAGCAAACCCAGCTAAATAATAACTTGTCCATAAAACTGCATTGCCTCCTTGGTGCCAATTGCCTCCTACCCAGGTGTTCACTCTCCCTTTTCCCGTGACATACTGCACAGCCAGCAAAAATTCACTGCACAGGGTCAAGTCTTTCAGATTTGGGGGATGTGATAAAGAGCACCCAGCAGCTGTCTGTCTGTCTGCCGGAGGGGCTGCTGTCTGCAGCAACTCACTGCATCTGACCAGAAAACACCAACACATCGAGTCCCTCCGGCTCCAAGTATGCCTTGGAGTGAAGCTGCTGAGTGAACAAACCCCACCACCTATTTTAGGACCTTGGCAATGCAGCCCTACTCCACAGGTACAGCTCATCTCCCCAGTGCCACCTCCCACCCCACAGACACTGGCTCTGACTGAGGCTCGTGCCCTGGCACTGCACGGGGATCAAGCACATGTCAACACAGTGAGGTTTCACTCCTGCTCCAATGTAGAGGGAAAAGTGAAAAGTAACTTATTTGACCTCCTCCTCAGAGGCTGCATCGATCACAGCCAGCACCACACATGGGCATGGGAGCTACAGCCACGGCTGAACTATCTACAGCTACAACTTCCAAACTGTCTCTACTGGACTAATTATTCATTAACCAGAAAATAAGTAATTCTGATATGTCCCTAGCTAAGCATATTGGAGAGCAAAGTTCATGTAAGGTTCCAAAGAAGAGCCCTGAATGCAGGAATAGGAGCTGCTCAAGAACACTGTTATTACATCACTTAATTCCCATCAAATCCCTCCAACCCTTTCCCACAGCAGTGGGTGGAAAAGCTTTCTGAAAAACTGAAACTACTGGATAAGGTGTCCTGACTGCCTGAAGAGACCCAGCCACCTGCATTCTCAGTCAGAAATCACTCATTAACCCTCCTGAGAACCAGCCCAATCACATCAGAGGAGAAAACACTAATGGAGCCTTGTGTAAATGGCCAGGGCTGTAAAGCAGGGAAAATCTGAGCTGGTTTACAAGAATAAATCTGAAGATGAATAACTCGAGAAGTATTAATTATTCACAGATGGCTCCATCCTGCTCCCTGAGCACCAGGTCCAGCAATGAGACCAGCTCTGCTTGGTGCACAAGTGATGAGCACAGGCACCTCCTGCCCAAGAACAGGGTGTGTTCCCGGCGCTGGGCAGGGCTGCTCTCCACTGATGGAAAAATCCATAAGGGAACAAAAAGACCTTCAGATGCTTTCAAACCACAGCAGCTCCTACCTAGCCTCTCGTCTCTGCCAGTTCCAAAAGCTTCTAATTTCTGCCTTTGCTGACAGTCAGTGCCAGGGCTGGGACAGGGACTGAGCAGGGGGGCACAGGTGACAGGAGAGCAGCCCCAGTACATCCCCTGGCACTCACCCTGCCCCTCACAGGGGTCTCTCAGTGTGTCTGGGGCACACACCATGCCCAGGGTGTCCCCAGGGAGCAGTGCTGGGTGACAAACCGGCTCAAGGGAACTAACTGGATGCTAATGCCCTGCTCCAAAGAGCAGAACTGGTGCTGGCCCTTGAACCTCTAATTAGTGTCAGCTCTGAGCATCGTTATCTGGAAGTAAAACACTAGTAGGTTAAGTTCCAGAAAAGAACACCAATGAGCAGGGCCTGGGAGCCTGCCAAGGGGAAAAGGGAGCCCTGCAGCCCCTTCACCTCAGCTGTGGGATCACGCTGGACCCCACAGTGACCCACATTTCCACCTGCTCACCATCACACTCAGAGCCTCTTTCACATCACCCTGGCCTGATGATCACTTCTTCACCTGTGCTGTGGGCATGGTCACTTCTCCCCATCATCTCCATTTTCAGACAAGTAGATGACTGTGAGGACATGCTAAACCATGGCAACAGAGAACCCCAGACCAAGTAACATGGGTGCTGAGCTGGCATCTCCCAGTTCCCTTCAAGCAGCAGTAATAACAGGATTTCATGCAACTGCACGAATCAAATTAAATCTCCAGCAATTAATCCTGTGCCATCAAGTTCTGCTCCTCAACTGAGTTTTTGAACTGAAGCTGTTTCTTCCCTAAGCTCTCCTGATGGCATGTCCTGGCTTGTCTTTCCTAATACAGAGAAAAATGTTGGGTACAAAAATAAACATCTCAAATTTAACTGAACTGCCTCTTTTCAGCATTTCATCAGTGCCTGTTTTCCTTGTTTTGAAACCAAATTCTGTATTTTTTCCAAATGTCCATGACAATTTTAAAACAAAACAAGTATCCTTCTTTTCCATCTGGCTTACAGATGGGAACCTGGCACTTGGTTTCCATCTCTGGATGTGCTATTGCCTTTCTGGCACACCCCAAGCCTTGTGGCAAACCCCACTGCTGTGTCCCATCTGGATCCCACACAGAATGCTCTTGTTTGGCATCTGCCAACACAAGTTATTTACTGGTCATTAAGAAGGAATCGCATTTCTCCTCCTTTTGCTTCATTTACTGCCTCTCTCAGAGCAAGCACCAACTCCAAACCAGAGCCTATGAATTCAGACAGCCCAGGATAAACTGGCCTCCCTCTGGCAGTGAGTGTGGCACTGCCTGTGCCAGTGGTGGCTACCAGGCACCCACCAGGCAGCTGTGCCAGCCCACGAGTGACAGCTGGGCTTGTCTGTGTGCAGCGTGGGCAGCACCCACAGCCAGCAGCTTGACCTCGTGTCATGAGGGATCCCTGACTGCCAGCACAGCGGCAAGAGGTGTCACCCGTGCCAGTGACTTTGCCTTGGGCAGGTGAGAGGAGGTTGGCATTCCCTGCCCAGGTCCTGCCCTCCTGGCATGTGGCTGAGCCCACCTGTGCCCACCCCCAGCACAGCCCCTCCTCCCGTGTCCCCAGGGCACAGACCCCTCGCCTCTCCTTCAGGACCTTTCCTGGCTGTGCCACCGCGCAATGTGTTTTGGTGGCAGCTGTTGCTGAGTCACAGGACTCGTGAGGAGGGTTACGCAGCCACCCCCTGTCACGCAGCCCGAGGCCGAGCCATCAGTGCCTGACCAGGGCAGCCTTTGGCTACCTGGGACACGCTGAAGGACCGCGGAGCCTGCCAGCGGCCAAGTCCAAGCATTGCCTGGCATGAGGGTGAGCCCTGGAACCTCTGGAAGCCCTTACACAATGTAGAAGGGCAGCAGCAATCCTGCAGCTGTAGCGGAATCATTCTCGTTCTCTAACAGAGCTCCACGCTCCCTGCCCGCACGGGCAGAGGCAGAACAGCACGACCCTGCCACCACACCGCCAAACGAGCGCTTATGTGACCTGTCACCGCTGAGGTTCTCACAAGACACCCCGTACAGACGATGCCCCTGCAGAGCCTTACAAACCCTTCCTGGCTGCCCCGGGTCAGGCTCCGGCAGGAGCGACAGAGCACCTGCCTCGCCCCAACCCACCCATCCCAGCACCGACGGCCACCGAGACCACGGCAGGGCACGGGGTGCGGGGCCAGCGAGAGCCCCCCCTGCTCTGGCCGCAGCCGGGCTGGCTGTGTGTTATGGGACCGTGTCCGCGTCCCTTCACCGCTGCACCGAGAACGAACAATCCCATCACATACACAGATCACCGGGACGGTCAGCGTGTGGCAGAAGGAAACTATCGCGCTTCTATATTCAGCCTCTGTCTCCCCCTCCACACAAACATCTCTCCCAGCAAAAACAAGCTGGGAAACACAGCTGGGATGGCGAGGGCGAGCGGCTCCTCCAGCAACCTTCACCCCGGCATCCCTCCCGCTCCCCGCAGCATCGTGCCCAGCCGGACCTTTCCCACAGGAGCTTCACCCGCTGGCTCCTGCTCCCTGTGCACCCTCCCCAGGGCAGAAGAAGCCACCCCAGGGCCGGGCACAGCCCGGGGGTGGGATGTCACATCCCCGCGCACCTCGGTGACGATGGTGGAGCGGTACACGTCCCGGCTGTACTCCCAGCCGTCCAGGCACGGCTCCTGCTCCAGCGTCTCCAGCTCCACGTCGGAGCCGGGCCGCAGCCCCAGCGCCGAGAAGTTGGCGAGCGCGGCCAGGCGGTAGCGGCGGCAGCGGCTCGGGGCCGCCCGCCCGTCCCGCAGCTCCAGCGGGATGCTGGCGTTGAGCCACTCGCCGCTCAGGTTGGCCCCGCGGGGCACGGCGCACCGGTGCTCGGGGGTGCCGGCCAGGAACACGGCCGACATCCCGTTGAAGCCGTTGGGGATGATGCTGGCGCTGAGCAGGAAGAAGATGAGGCGCTGGAAGAGGCCCCACTCGCCCAGGAAGGCGGTGACCGCATCGTAGTCGCGCATGGCGAGCGCGGGCTCCGCGGCTCTCCCGCGGCTCCGGGCGCTCCGAGGGGGCGGCCCCGGCCCGGCCCGGCCCCCCCGGGGCGGTGCGTCCTGTCCCGGCCCCGGCCCGGCCGGGGGTTCGCTCCGACCCCGCCTCCCGCGGCATCCCCGGAGCCTCCCCGGGCACCGCGTGGGCACCGGCTCCGGAGCCTTCCCGGGAGGCGTTTCCCGTTTTTTTCCATTTCACCCGTTTATTTCCCTGGGCACCTGCGGCCGCAGCCGCGCCGGGCGGTGCCGGTACCGGCGGGGCGACATCAGCGCCCGGGGATCGCCCGGGGATCGCCCGGGGGCGATGGCCCCGCCGCCCCCAGCCCTCCCCCAGCCCCGAATCCACCTCCTTCGGGGACCCCCGCCAGGCTTCCCCTGTGTTGCCGCTGCAAGATGGAGGCACAATCGCACCATCCCTGCGGCAGCGGGCACAGCCGGGAATCACGGGGGCGGTTGATGGACAGGGACCTGGAACAGCGATCCAGCAGATGGGAGCTGGGGGGGCTGCCGGGGCCGGCGGGGTCTCTCTCCCTGCAGCACCCCACGAAACGTAAGAGCCAGCAGCGATGTGATCCCTCCTACACACCGGCACAGAGGAAAACAAGGATCACGCATCTGTAGAAATGAAACGTGCTCACAGCCCTTGAGATCCCGTCCCTAACTACAGCCCTTTGCTTTTCCCCAGCAGTGTTTATTCTCGGCAGCTGACAAGGTCAGCCGTGCCTGCCCAAGGAGTCTGTAGCAGCGCTGGCCTCGGGAGAGGTGCTTTTTATATTCCTATCTCCTGTCCATTAACTATTCTTGCTCTACACGACTCTGGCTTTGCCTGCAGTCGAATACATGGATAGCTGGCAAAGCCATTTCAGAAATCTGAGCAATGCTGTCACCTTCTGAAATAACTCAGGGGACACTCAGAACCCCGGTGGTGTCTAAACCAAGCACAGCACTCGCCCTGCTCACACAATACAGGTCCCTGGAGGTGCGGGCAGGGTGCCCGTGTCAGGCTGTGCCCAGCCAAGGATGCCCATGCTGTGGGTGAGGGCAGGCTGGGAAGCATCTCTCCAGCAGAGATGATCAGAGGCTGATGTGGGTGCATGAGAAGGAGGCACAGAGAGGAAGCAATGGCTCAGCAGTGCCTGGGGAGGAGAAGCAGATGGTAACATTTATCTGGCCGGGCACAGATCCACTGCTGCTTGGGGTATGGCATGAAGAGCCCACGTCAGGGGAAGGTTCAGATACCTCCTGTTTGGAGAGAGGCTGGAGGTGGCAAATCCATGCCAGGCCTGAGCCACTGCACTGCCAAAGGTGTCCCCAGTGATAAGAGCAGGGTGGGGGCCAGTTGGGGCAGATCAGGGGCTCACAGGCAGCACCAGCAGCAGCAGCAGAGCTCCACCTGCCCTGCCCTGGGGCTGTGCAAGAACCATGGTAAAGACAGGACACGCATGCCTGCCCCCGTGGGGAAATAAGGGATGAGAGTGCATTGTTGTAAGCATTAAAGTTAATGCAATCTTAGTAATTAATCAGTCAACAGTAGTTTTTTACAGAGGACTAATTTGCAATTCTCAGAAATAGCTGTGGTTAGGCTGCAAATTTACCATATCAACAGTAAGTGGTAGACACATATCACGTGCTCAGGTTTATCTGGTTTGCAGATGAATCCTTAATGTATTCTAAATTTCATGTGTTCAACATGAAAACACCACAGGTTTTTCTCTTTTGCTGTGAATCTACACAAGTTAGTTATTTCAGAAATCCCTTATGTTCTGACCAGTGCTGCCACAGCACAACGAGCTCCTGCTGCAATTGTCAGAGCTTTGCTTGGTGCTCCCCAGACTGTAAACCCCACTTGTGATCCAACATCAGGGATGCTTTAACCCAAGTATGGAGACTATGAAAACCACACACAGTAGTAGCCAGTGAATGGCTTGGACAGTTGTTGAGCAAATTCACTGTAGAGAAGGACCAGTCCTTGTTCAGTGAGGTGGGGGTCAGTCTCTTCTCCCAAGGAACAAGATATAGGACAACAGGAAATCGCCTCAAGTTGCACCAAGGGAGGTTTAGATTTGATATTAGGGAAAATCATAATGGAAAGGATTATCAAGCACTGGCACAGGCAGTGGTGGAGTCACCATCATCCCTGGAGGGATTTAACAGACATGTAGATATGGCACTTGGGGACATGGTTTAGTGGTGGGCTTGGTAGTGCTGGGGACTTTTTTCATCTAAACTATTCTATGATTACACCACAGCCTTATAAAACACGCTTTCAGCTATTACATGAAGAGCAGAATGCGGGAAATGAGGTCAAGGAGATTCCTGTAAAGCGAAACCAGATGCCAAGGAGCTGGCAGAGGGAGGGAGGAGTAACTCAGCACAGGGGGAGAAGGAGCAAACCTTTGCATGGCTGAGACGTCACCTCTGGTGCAAACGCTTTGTCTTGTGGAAGCAGGAAGGACACCAAGGGGCTGCTGGATGCCCCAGGCTGTCCCCCCAGCAGCAGAACAGCCCAGCTCCTGCTGACACACAGTAACAGGGGAGTGTCCCCCTCCCCCTGTGTGACACTGTGCCACCCCCGGCACCAGAGCTCCTGCTCTGCTCCGGGCTGGGGGGTGCTGCTCCTCCTGCCTGGGCAAAGCCCCTCTCAAGGGACCCTCTGCCTTGGTGGGGACAACTGTGTCACCCTCCTAGCAGCCCTCTTGAGAGCTGGGAATTGGGAAAGCTCATGAGAATTCCGAGTTCTGTGGGTTGTGTAGCACTTGGATCACGGGGAAGCTTCCTTATTGATGGGGCAAAGCAAGACCCATTCTGTATGTTTGCTGAGCCTGCAGTGTGTCCTCCCAGGGGCTCTGTGCCGGGTGCTGGAGCGCCTCTGTCACCCTGCTGGAGTGTGGGGCAGCCCTGCTCTGCCCAAGGCCCTGGCCTCACCCTCCTGGCTGCCTGCTGCCTGTCCTGGAGCGGGTGATCATGTCCATCAGGGCCACATTCTGCTGGACCAACAGCATCTGGGAAAAAATGATCTTTGGCAGCCTTTGCAAAGGCTCTTGACTCATCTCAGCCTTGCTGCTCTCTCAGCAGTGCAGTGTAAGTACCCCCAGAGCAGAACTGAGGGCTGCCTGGTGCCAGGCTCGCTGAAATCCCATTTACGGGACTCGGAGCTCTGAGGGGCACTGTGGCCATCACTGCCCAGTTCCCGGCAGTGGTGCATGAACTTTTCCCCTCCTAAGCAGAGCCAGGCAGACAAGCACTCAGGGTGATTATTTTTAGTCTTATTTCTGATAGGAATCCTGCGAGAGAGATGGAGCACCCGCATGAGGATTTGGGATAAACCCCCCAAAACACACCTACTCAGGTGGAGTCAGCTTTTCCAAGGCTATCCACCACTCACCAAGGACTTTAAATAGTTTTCCCTGGTGCAATGTCACTCCAGCCAGGGCAGGGACGCTGCTTTGGCCCCGGCAGCTGGCAGGGACCAGCACACGCTCCCAGTGCGGCGGTGTGGCAGGAGCAGAGCACTGAGGCACCCGTGCCCTGGGGCAGCACCCTCGTCCTGCTGCCCTGGTCCCCCACCCTTCGGCTCAGGGCTGCACCAGAGCAACAGGGATGGTCAGGGATCCTGCCAGAGGAGAAGCGGGATCAAACCCATCCCCGCGGTGTAAAACCACCTCTCCCGGAGCGATCTTTGCCAGAGGTTTCCCAAAGCGCTGTCCTCCCAAGGGATTTAGCTGTTACCACCCAGGAACCTCCCACCACGCCGGGATTCCTCTCAGCGCCGGCTCTTCCCCCGCCCTGCCCGAACCCGCTGGATATTCCGGGTTCCATCACTAGATGGTGCCGGAGACAGCGCAGCGCCCGCCTGGAGCTGCGCCTGGACCACGGCCCTGCATGGGCACCCCCTCTGCCCCTCACCTACCCCCCCGTCCTGTTCAGCCCCCTGCACCCCCTCTGCCCCTCATCTACCTCCTCCATCCTACCCACCCCTGCACCCCAGGCACACCCATTTACCGCTCTCTCCCCCACACATCCCACACGTTCCTCTGCACATCACACACCCGATGTGCTCCTTTGCACACCCTGTGCTCCCTCCGATGCTGGAAATGCCCTGGGACCCCCTGCCTGGGGAGCCGGGAGGCTGCACCCCACGGGCAGATCAGGCAGCCCTGGGAGGGACAGGGTGGCCGGTGTGCCTGGGGACAGGAGCAGGGTGTGGGGGGCTGCCCGAGGGCTCCCCAGGCAGCTTTTCCAGTGACAGTGCTCAGTGTCCCCAGCCCTGCCCTCCCCTGGTCCTACAGTGCCAGCAGCTTGTGTCTCCTCTGGGTCCATCAGCTCAGGGAGGACATATTTGTCACTGGCCTCCTGGAACCCCCCTCGGGTTTGGGAGTGAAGAACTAAGGTGTTTCTTCAGAAGAGAGTTATTCTCATTAATAAAGCCCAAAGCCTGAACCGGGCTCGAGCAGCAGCTTTGCACAGTAACATGTGACCTTGTGCACATCAACTGCCCCAAGAGCAGTGCTGGCCCCAGCCCAGGCCCTCCCCACTGCCCTCCCCGCACAAGGAACTGCTTTAGGACTGCCTCAAAATTCAAAATATTTAAGTGTCCTGGTGGAGAAGCTGCTCCCGGGCTGGAAGAGCTCTGTGGGTGTTTCCTAGGGAGAAACAGAGAGGCAGAACAACTTGCACAGAAGTTTCTTTAGAGTTAGGAGCAGTTTTTTGGGTTTACTATGCATGTGGGGAAGATTTTTTTTTTTTTGCCTAAAGTAATTAAAATAGCCTCCTTCACACATGAGAAAGGGAGAACAGGGAACTTTTCCAAAAAGCCTCTTTCCCTCTACCCCCCTCCTATGGCACAAAGACTTTTATCCTCATAGAAACAGACCAGCTGAGATTTTTTTAGAGTTCCCGGGGCAGCCAGCCAGTAACAAAAGCAAAGTTAAACAACTCCAAACAAAAGCTGCAGCAGAACGGGGGTGTGGTGGTGGAAATAATGCCTGGCTAAGTAGGAAACTTTAATGATGATACATGGAAAAAGTTAAACAATTAGAACTTGAATCAGACTGGCCCGGTTCCCACTTCATTTAGTTAATAAATGCTGTGCTTCATCACAGAGCTTACACCTCTTTTTTTCTAAAGCAGGGAGGAGGCTCCCCTTGTTGGGCTGGGCTGCTCAGGCCCCTGTGTCCCCCCAGTCTTGCCCCTGGGGATCACCCCGTGGGGCTGAAGCCCCCCAGCAGCAATGCCCAGGGCAGAGGGGCCAGGGAGGGCAGTGGCTAAACCACAGAAACACACCCATCACATGTGTGCATTCAAGGGTGAAGAGAAAACCACTAATTGGAGATTCATAAGCATGTTAATTATTTGAATATGTGCACTAATTAGACATGGAGTTACACAGACCCACACTAGGGAAATCTTTTCTGCCACATGCAGATCCTCAGAGGCTTTGTCTTTTAAATATTTTAGGCACATACAAGCAACAATTTCCATATATGAACACTTGCCAAATAAAACCTTTTAGGTTAACATCTATTGGAGGCACTTACCTCACATCCCTTCTGACTTTCCCACACACCAATGAATCAAATCCCAATCAGCTATTAAAACTACATTCAAATCCCCATCAGCTATTAAAACCAGCCCCATGTGGACTGAGCTACAGAAGCAAACATCCCTCTGACAGGGCTGCTCATCCCAGCCTGCCCTCGCCTCCTGATCCCCCACACTCCCACCACCCACTGGGCTTCTGTGCTCCCAGGGTCAGCTGTAACCTCCCCTTGGGAAGAAGGCCTGGATCACTCCAGCAGTGGCAGGGCAGTGACAGCCCCAGCCCCACAGAGCCGTGGGTCCCATCTGGTGACAGCCTGGGCCATCAGGCAGGAGCAGGTTCCCTTGGAGTGTCACTGGGACTGGTTAAACATTGCCAAAAACCTCAAGTCATTGGCATTGTGCAGGGGCAGATGTGGTGATGCTCTGGACCATCACAGGAGGAGCTGGGTCACACTGGGGACAGGAGCCAGGCACCAGTGCAGACACAATGGCCCTTCCCATCTCCACACCCTACAGGATGCCGGGTCCCAGGAAGGTCTCACGAGTTAAAAACACAACCAACTCCCCACTAAAGCACAGGCCAAACTTCAGACGAGCTCTCAGTGCCCCGTGAAAACCTTGGCTGTCTCCAAGATGCTTTTTGAAGTTTATCCCGTGTCCTCCTCACCTGGATGCTGAGAGACCCCCACATGTAGGAGTCCTGCCCCAGGAGAGACCCACCAGGGACCAGGCAAAGGCCAAGCTAAGTGATAAACCAAACAGTACAGTTTTATTTTGTATTTCATACAAAATGCACCCTCCCCATGTTTTACAGAGTTAAACAGCATTACCTGGTGACACAAAAGGTGACACTTGCTTGTGGCACCTCCTGCAAACCCCACAAGGGGAATGAGGTGCCTGAAGTCAGGAATCAGTGTGCCCTGGGATGGGGTTGTATGAGGCAGCTCCAAGCTCCACAGGGGAATCAAGTGAATTGATTACTCCTGAGAAGGGGTATCACAAGATGCCATGTGGAAAAACTGATCTGTGGGAACTTGGGGTCAAATTGAAAGCAAAGCCCCATGCCCAGCAGTCCCAGTGCTGTACTGGTATGGCAGCCAAGCAAGACAGCCAAGGGTGCCCTGCCAGCAGCCTGCTCAGAGGGGTGTTTAAAATGAAGGCAATGAACCAATTTATGAATTTCTTAGTGTTCCCCATGCCAGGGCTGCAGACCCCTGGCATCCCACAGGACATGGCCACAATGCAGGTGGAGTCAAACAGGGACAAGAGCCCCAGGGAGTGACAAACAGCACCGCTGGCAGCTGTGACCATCTGCCTGGAAAATGGGGACAGGCCCCTGTGCCATTTGTGTCATGAGTTCCCCATCACTCAGTTGAGCTGCATTCACTCATGGGTTTGGGGGAAGCCTGAACTTCCAAGCTACAGGCACAAGAGTTTGACCCAGCAACATGTGGGGATTGCAGCTGGACAGGAGCTGCTGCATTCCCTGCAAGGCTCCTCTGTGTGAAGAGGTCTAGATGTAGCTCAGTAACACCCTAAAATCCCTTCTGAGGTGCAGAACCTGTAGGAATAAATTGCCTGCTCAGCCTCAACTGGGATCATGCTCCCAACCCTCCTCCAGTCCCAATTTTCCCTGTTATGGAGAGCCAGAAGGGGAAGGAGTGCTTTGCCCATCACCCCATTTCTTATTTTCCTTTTCCCTGGAAGGAAAGTGAGCACAGACATTTATTTTTCTTCCCCACATCCTCCTTCTCCCAGAGTGAAGAGAAAGAGCAGAGAGGCTGTTGCAAAGCAGAAATAACCCCGTGGTACTGAACACAGGCTCCCATCACCACCCACAGCAGAATCCAGCTGGGGACTAAACTCTCTCTCCCTCCAAGCACTAACATGAGAAAACCCACATTTCTCTAATAAAGCAACATCTCAAAAAAACATGTTTATCTAAAAAAAGCAACACCTCATGATCCACAAAAACTTTTCCCCTCAAATAAAGTGGATGATGGACTTGACTGAAAGCACAGCCTTGGGACAAGGGTTTAAATCCAATCCTGCTGCCTTGGGACTCACCCCAGCTCCAGTTCCTCCCCAAGTGCCTGGAGGGATTTCATCACTCTCTCCCTGCTGGGAGGCAGACCCAGATGGCAGCAGCCTGAGGATCTAGAAATAAAGGACTACAAAAATACAGCAAAAAATGGGAAGAGTCAGAATGGCCAAAGCAAGGGCAGCTGTGGGCAGGAGCGTGGGAGGTGGGGATATCCAAAGGGTGCTCCAGGCTATTTCAGTGTCCTTTAAAGGTGTGCTTGGGTGATTAGGTGACAGAAAACAACTGAATTAGGAGTGGAAAAAGGAAGAGAAAAGCCTTGTCACAGGCTCAAGTGTGGAGATCTCTTGGGGAGCTCTAATCAGTCCCTCTCAGCCTCAAACTGCAGTGCCCTGATCCAGAGAATTTCACTGCAATTAGTGCTTTAAGAGACCACCCTTCCTTAGCACAGCTGCTGGGATGGGGCTGAGCTGGGGACCCACTGATACCACATCCTGACTCCCAGGGGGTCAAGTTTTAATAGCTGGGACGGTGACAGGGCAGGAGATTAGGGTCAGGATATAGGAGTCAGCTTCTCTTGTTAAAGTGCCTTATTTTCTTCGAGCTTTTAAAACATCTTCCTTGCTTTTTAAGTACAGGGAGGGCACACAAAAAAAAAAAAGGAATACTGGTTTTATATGAAACAGAGTAGAGAATTAATCAATATTTACACAGATCTTGGACAAGGTTATGGCACAGACTAATAACCCAACACAGCAACCCAAAAAGCAGAGTGTCAAAAAGAAGGGAAAAACCTGTTCTTAAGCTTTCAACACCATCCCCCGGAGATCCCAAGTGTACAGGGCTTTATCTGGGAACAGGCAGTTTGCCTCGGGCTGTGGTAGCCGGGGGTGATCGCAGCCGGCGCAGGACGTGGGTGGGCTCTGGGCTCGGCCCGACCTCTGCAGAGCACAGCCCAGGCTTAGACCAGTTCGACTTTAGCGTTGGGATAAACAGCCACCACGTCATAGCCCTCGGGGGGCTTAACCCTCTCCTTGGCGTGGGTCTCGCAGTACAGCTGCTCCTCGATGAAGAAATACCCCCTCTGCTTCAGGTTGAGGCCGCAGTCGTCGCACATGAAGCACTCGGGGTGGTAGAGCTTGTCCCGAGCCTTGACGATGGTGCCCCTGGAGAGACGGGGAGAGCTCAGTGAGACACAGGGAACGAGCACCGACAGCTTGGCCTGCTGCCTGCAGTGAGATGGCACTCAGGGACATGCCAGGGGGTTGTTGTGGGTTCCCATCCCGACACTTCAGCCCACCCGAAGCTGCCACGCTGCTCCAGGAGTGGTTCCATGGGGTTTCTGCAGGAAGGGACGCCCCATGTGCTGCAGAACTGCCCCACAGCTCGCTGCAAAGCAGAGCCCTAAATATCTGCCCTCAGCCTGGCCCTGCACACCAGGAGCCAGCCAGTAAATATCTGCCCTCAGCCTGGCCCTGCACACCAGGAGCCAGCCAGTAAATATCTGCCCTCAGCCTGGCCCTGCACACCAGGAGCCAGCCGTGGCTCTGCAGCTCGTGCACAGACCCTCAGCCCCCGGCACCAGCAGGAATATGGGTACAGGCTGGCACAGCCCACACTCAGCCAGCAGGGCTGGCATGAGCAGGATGTAAATTACAACAGAACATAAATCACGACAGATCATAAATTACAGCAGAGCAGAGCAGTAAAATGCCTGTATTCTCTGAAATCAGACCCAACATCCATCTGTCAGAGAGTAACTCTTCAACAAACAACCAAAACTAACCCACAACCCTCTTCTACTCGACCCTAAGGCGTTTCCCCCTCTGTGAGGCAGCAAAGTGCCAGCTCCACGCTGCTATTCATAGTCCCTGGGCAGCTACTATGATAAGCAGGGCAGAAACCACCCCATCAATCAGCCCTGTTTTGCTGTGAGATTCCCTTAAAAGGGACAATCCAAAATGTATTCCTCAATTCCATGCTTATATAAGGTTAGAAAAAAAAACCCCAGAGAGGGGCCTGACTGTATTCTGCTGTAAACCCCAACCCGTGTGCCCGGCAGGACCCACCCCGGCCGTGTCCCCCCTGCCTGGGGGTCCCCAGGCCGTGGCACTTACACGATGCCGTTCCCGCAGCGGGTGCACTCCGGGAGCATCTGCAGCCCCGACATGGCCCCGCCCAGCTTCGGCACCGGGGGCTTCATGTTGCGGGGGCTGCTCAGTCTGTCGAGCTTTTCACCTGCCAAGAATTAGAAACAGACAAACGGATTGAAAACTCCATCTCTCACGGCTTTGGTTTTGCTTTTTTAAGGAGTCAGATGAGTCTCTGCCTGTCACAAGAGAACCTGCAACTTCCTTGGAAGTTCTGGGACAGCACCAGCTCAGTACCTGGACCTTGTCAAAAGGCAAAGCAGTTGTGATCTAGAGACAGGAGGTGAATTTGGGTGTAATACTGTTTACTGAGTTGAGAAAGATAAATAGCAAAGAGCTCAGAAAAGCTCCAGAAAGGAGAGGTTCCATCACACCAACATTTTGGGTGCACTTGGTAGATCCACTGTCAGTCAAGGAGGCAGAGAGGAAAACCTTTTGGAGAATGAGGAAATTAAAACAAACAGTAATAGAATCACATGCATTTTTCTTCCTAGAGTGCTCATTTAAGCTCGAATTATCTAAACCAAATATTGTGATAGAAGATAAGGTCTTCTGGGGCACTAAGCCTCCTTTCATAGAAAGGTCCAACACAGGAAAGGAAGCAATGAAGATTTTGGGCATATGAACAATATCAGAGCAGAGTTTTCAGTGTTGCAGCCCCCTCCCTACAGACCATCTACCATCTGCCCTTGTATTTTGGACAACACCAACATGCTCGTTGCCAGCCCCTGGGACACTTAAAAGTTTCCAGAATCCACTGCATGGTTTTCCATGGCTCACAACTGACTGGTCTGTTTGGTGGTTCCTCTGTGATGGCCTAAGGTTGTAGAAAGTAAAAGGACAATTTTAGTCCATCAGCTGACACAGTTTGGAAAAGCAGTAGAGGAGCTCTTGGATGAACAAGCTGTTCTCCAGTGTTCTGACTTCCCACTCTCCCTGAGCCTCCAGAGTATTTCAGTCCATCTTCAATGACTCCTTCCAGCACTCCTGCCCAGGGAGTCTCTGCAGGGCACAGGCACGTCTGACCCAGGTGTCTGCATGCATTGTTCTGGTTTTGGAAACTTTAGAGCAAAATCCAGTGGAAGCGCCTCCCACAGACCCAGAAATGTCTCTGCCTTTCCAAGAGGGAATTTTTAGTGCCTGGAGCCGGTGCTTCATCACTCCTGGTTGCTCCCTGACCCCGTGCAAGTTCTCATGGTACACTTTGAAGGGCAGAGCTCAGCAAAGCTTCTTCCATGGAGAGAGCCGTGCTCCCCCATCCAGCGTGCCCAGGGATGCCTGCTGTCCTGGGCCTGCCTGGGAGGAGGGTGCACACCTGACTCCCCCCTGGGGTGCACAGGCACCCCCAACCCCAGCCCCCTCTCCAGCCACGGCTCTGATCCAGGGGCCAACGCTGACAGTGCTCCCAGCCAAGGGAGCAAAACCAACAAGGACCAATCCCCCACCAAACCCCACTTCCCAAGGTATAACACAGTGTTTGGTGATGCCAAGAGCCTTGACACATGTGAGTGCCTGCCCAGGAGCAGAGGGGGGCTGCTCCACCCCAGGGTTCCCCCCAGTGCTCGGCTGGGTCCAGCCAAGCCCCGCTCAAGTCCTTCCGCTGCCTTGCTGGGAATAACCTGAAACAACTGCTGGAGCTGTTGGCTTCCCCCAGCGGGAGACAAGGAGTGCTTGGAGCAGACATGCTCATCTGCCAACATTTAACAGTTAAGCTGTCACTGTCTCTCAGACTGAGTGCTTGGATAAGCTGCTTAAAAAAGAAGAGAAAGGGGGGGAAGAGAAAGAAAAGGATTTTACAGCAAAATGAACCCTGCAGAGAGGGCTGCTTCCCGTCTTCCCAAACGATGGATTGTTTCCTTCTAGTTACCAGCCCACAGTCTCATTGTGATTTATGGTCCTCAGCAAGGCAGGGAGATGCCTTAATTCCACAACCTCAACCATTGCTGTCCCCGTTATGGCTGCAGTGTTTGTCCTTCCTGGGCCATGGGCACTTACAGAGGCAAGTGCTGCCATTCCTCCACCCCAGCACAAAGCATTGCTCCCTAAGGGGTGGGATGGGGCTGCAATGCTTCCAGCAGAAACACATCCCATATAAAACAGGTTGTTTGAGACACTCGGCTCCTCTGGAGAGGAGAGCTTGACTTTAAAAGGCTAGGGTCAAAATGTATAATTTTAGGCTTAAGGAGAAAGGAGCAGGGGTGGCAGCTGTAAACCAACCCAGCCAGGAACACTCCTGGGGATTGAGAGCGTGCTGGAACATCAGAGAGCTTTGTGCCAGCAGAGATGCTTTTCACTTAATTTCTCATCCCTTATGAATAAACAGCGTCGGAATGACCAAGGCACGAGTGAGGCTGTGCCTGCAGGCACTCACACGTCCCCTGCACACAGCTGAGGGGCAGGGAGGGTGGCAGAGCCCTGGGAGGTGACAGTGACTGCCCCAGCCTGTCCCGGGCTGGCTGGTACCCGACAGCAGTGCTGCACTGGGGATGGGCTGGTGCCAAGAGAGGGCTGGGATGAGCAGACAGCCAGGACTGGCTGGGACAGTCCCAGGATGTGGGGACTGTCTTGGCACCTCTTTGTCCTCCGTTCCCCCAGCCCACAGCCTTTTCTTTCTCCCCTCCCCTCAGCACTGGGTTGCTGCCAGCCCAGGGCTGCAGGATGCAGGGGAAGGCAGGAGCAAAACAGTAAAGCTTCAATTTTGTTCCCTTTCCCTGGCACAGAGAAGGGAGGAAGGCAGCAGTGTTACTAACTGGGATTAACACAGTCACTTCCCATTTGCTTCTTCCTAATGAGGAGACCTGGGGGAGCAGCAGACTCGTCCTTGCTCTTGGTGAAGGACTTGAAAGTCCAACTGGAGCATGTATTTAACATCAGTTTTCCTGCCAGTCCAGGGGCTGGAATATTAATATTAAATATACTGTAAAGGTACACCCAGTGCTTCCAAGGCTGATCCCTCTCATGCTTTGCAGCTATGCCTCAGTCCCACTGAGAAAACCAGTACTGGTGGAAACCCACGGTGCTCAGAAATTATCTGCAATTGTGCTTCTTGTGAAGCAAGAACCAACATCCCTCTAGTCAAAGAACAGACTTCATCACTTTATACACACAGAAACCAAAGTGCAAAAGCCCAGCTCGCTACCTCTCACAGCTTCATAATGAGATTTGCAGCAGTTGGTATTTTCCCATAAAATCTAAGTTCCTGGATTCACATGATTGGGGTATGAGGCTCCTGGAAGGAAGCAGAAAGAAGAGTCTTGCCCTAATGATCGTAAAGCAAAGCCTGAAAATTTGAACATAAAAGCCCCAATGGACTTAAGGTTGAAAGGCAAATAAAAGAAACTGAAATGTATAGTTTGGGGATCTTATTATTTAATGTGTTAACGACACGGGCAGGAAGCTGTGACAGACCTGAAAAGTGAGCCAAGAGCTCCTGATCTCTATCCCTGCCTTGCTGAGGACCATCCCACGTCCTTATGCAAATGCCATTTACTTAACCAGACCCAGTTCTCCGAGGGTGATCTTACACAACTGCTTCAGGCCATCGTGTCTCATAAACCATCGCAGAGAAACAGCTGCCACACTGGTTGCAAATCCAGCTTTCACACGGTGCTCGAGTCAGCCACACAACTTGGTAAGCCTGAGTATGTGAAACCCTAGTTTGAAAGCTGCCACCCCGGTGGTCCCCCCTTACAGGGCACTTGGGTGCCAACCTCCTCACCGTTCTCGCCAGCCTCCAACATGCCCTGTAAGTATCGGAAGGATCCAGACTGCTTTGGCTCTGAGACGGGCTTTTCATAGTCCTGGAGCATCTTGTAGACATCTGACTCCACATCAATCCCATTTCTGTTCCGTGGGAGAGACTTCACGGGGTCAATGCTGTTTTAAAGCAAAGAAAAGAAAGGCTCAAGTCAAATAGAAACAGCTCCTGTCAGCTCATCAGGGCGGTATTGGAACCTCCACATTCCCACAGATTCAATGAAGCACCTCTGTTCCCATGTGTTTCCCTGCCTGGAGGGATGTCTGGCCCAGGAAGAGCCACTGAACCAGGGAGATTAAACTTGTTCCCCGTTGGGCTCCAATTGAGCAACACAGCAAGAGCTGGCCCAGTTACCAGATGCCTTCAGGAAAGAGGGCAGCTGCTTGCAAACACTGTAAATTGCTCTGCCACCCATGGCATTTACTGAAAGAATGGGTAAAACATGCATTTCATTAACTATGTAGGGCCAGGAGATGCACTCAGCCCTTGTTAGGACATCCAGAGAGTGTGTGCCAGGCACGGCAGCAAAGCCCTTCAGCACCCACAGGTGCCTCCTGGGAATCTGGTGTTTCTGTGGGTACAGAAACAGAGCCCACAGCTCAACGGAGAAAACCACCCCACCAGTGGGGGGGACACAGGAGGAGCCCCGTGACCCCCCTCTGCCCTCCAGCATCTTGACCCAAAGCTGCTCCTGGTCTGTACATGGCATAGTTGGGATACACGGACAACAAACAGCAATTTAAACCATTATTCCAGTTCATTCAATACATCAAAGCATGAAAAGCATAGTTGGAATAAAAAATATTTAAAAGTCCTGCTGAGGAGAGCTGAGTCCAAGTGCTGTTGTGCTCCAGAGGCCTCAGTGCACAGCACAGCTCCAGGGGAAGGGGCTCCTTTTCCTTTTTACAGAGGAGGTCATCAAGGTCATTATAAACCCAATAAAAATAGCAAGAGCCCTGAACTCCATCAGCTTCACATATTTTAGCTATCATCTGGCTCATTTTCTCCACCAGTATTATATTCATGCCAGCTTAAACAAATAAACAAAAGAAATAACATTCACTTTCAAACAAACAAAGAGGAAAAAAAAGCCCAACAAAAGTCACTTTCAAAGAAAGGTCAGAGCTCCATTTTCTAGTAGTGACTCCCTAGCAATCCTGCTCCCTGTGGGACGTGAGGGCCATCCTGGCTGAGCCATGGATCCAGCCCTGTGAGACCTGGCCAGCCCAAGCCTTCAGGAGGGCCCCAAGTGCCTGCCTGCCCTGCTGGAGCCCTCTCCCACATCAGTTCACACATTTTCAGTGAAAAGGGGCAGGTTTGGCCAGCTCAGCCTCACCAAGCACCAATTCAAAGAGAACACACTCCTGCCCCAATTCTGCTCCAAGACCCAAGTGAATCTCCTGGCTTTTGGCTCTCACACAGGTAACACCAGATTTTGTTCTCCGTATTTTTTGTGCAGTTCTCTCTCTCTTTCCAACTTCATTAACTTCCCTGGAGCAGCACAGGGAATAAGCTGGCTTGCAGCATCACTGAAACATGAATTTGTGCAGACACAGAGTTCCCAAGCTGAAAAGAAACTCTCTTTGCTCTTCCTCTGTGATACAGACATTGCTTTCTTGCAGGATTTTTGCCAGTTTGGTGGAACATAAATCAGCATCCATATAATCCATACAAAAGCATCCCAGCCCACAACCTGGCCTGTCTCAAAGTCTGAGTTATCCAACCAAACCGTTCTTGGCTATGCAAAAGCATTTTCTTTCCTAGGAGCATTATTTATTCCCCAACCTCCTGGACAGCTGCACTGAGCAGATCTTACATTTATAAACATCCCAGTTACTGGGGTTCATTTTTTTTGGTGGATACCTCCAGCTCCCAGGGCAGGTGTTTGCTCCTGGGTCTGCAGCAGGGTGATCCCCACTCCTAGGAGGGCAGCACCCTCCATCCTGTCCCGGATATACACTTCAAAAAAACCAGGATATTAATGTCTGTGACACTCACAGAATCATAGAACTGTTTAGGTGGGAAAAGCCCAAGGTCATCGAGTCCAGCTGTTAACCCCAGCACCACAAACCCACCACCAAGTGCCAGATCCACACATCTGTTAAATCCCACCAGGGCTGGGGACTCCACCACTGTCCTCAGCAGCCTGTGCCAGGGCTGGACAACCCACCCACCCCTGACTAACGGGGCAGGAGCCCAGCCCAGCATCTTGGCCTTGGCAGTGTCAGGTCAACGCCTGGACCTGATCTTGGAGGTCTTTCCAACCGAAATGGTTCTAAGATTCCACACACTCTGGAGCTCCAGGAACACCACAGCCCCCGTGCACCCCCCAAGCCAGGCTGGCAGGAGCAGCAGTGCAGGCAGAGTGTGAGCCCTGCCCTGTCCTACCTGTGTGCAGCAGAGATGTGGAGCCCGCCCAGCTGGGCCGGGAGCCCCGACTCGGGGCCGCTGTTGGGGTAGAGCCGGGGGGGCTGGTGGTGCTGCACGTTCAGCACCTGCTGCTTGTCCAGGGGGCTGCCCCCAGCCCCGGGGGGCACCGACCTCCTGCTCTGGGCAGGGCCATTGTCCTGGAAGAGAGGAAAACCAGAAAATCCTGAGATTTACAGCGTGTGATGTGCACGGAGAGGCCGCGCTGGGACGCGTGGTTCGCAGTAACAGCATTTTACACGTGCTGTGGAAAACAGAGATGTGCAGCAGGAAAAGAAAAACTCAGGCTTGACCTGCAGTTAAATCGTGCTGAATCTACACAGCTCCCCTCGGTCCCCAACCAAATGCATTTTACTGTTTCTCCACCGTGAGCCGCTGCCAAATATCCTGCATTTATTCTCCTGTACGAGCGTATTTGTTATTTCCTCAAAAGAAAGGCTGTGAGTCTGCTTCTCATTTCTCTGCTTCCATCACTCCCAGGACACTTGCTGTGCTCCCCACTTCAGGGCCATCGCTCCCACTTCCATCAGCAAAACAGGATAAGCCCGAGCTCGGCAGCTCCACGTGCACGTTGGGCAACACCTGAAGCCAAGGGACCAGTCCTGGGATTTTCACTTGCAGCTACCCTTGACCACAAAGATCCATGTTCATTGTGGGGGGTTTTCTCCCCAAACAAGATCAGTCATTTACAGGGTGAGAAACACATCAGTCAAGGGTCTCGCTGGGCATTCGTATTTCCGTTTGCTTTTGAAGTCCCAAGGCAAACTATGGAAATCTTTTTGTCATATGACCTTGAGTTGGGAACTCAGATGACATTAAATCAAAAATTTTCCATATTATTTTACCCATGTAAAATATTACCTATGTGTTTTCGCACATATATGGAATTCCACCTACATGGGAGTGCACAAGGCTGTTAGTCAGCCCTGTGCACACCCATAAACCCACCAGTACCTGCTGCTAATGTCACCACGAGCCACCTGAGCCAGGCTTTACCTGCAAAGACTCAGTCTGGGAAGATCAGCTAATTCCAGCAACTGGGAAAAGCAGCAGAAAGCTGGACACAGCCTCTGGACACATGTTGACTGCTGTTTGCAGCCATGTGAGTCAGAAACATGCCTGTACCAATGGAAGACACAGACGCTGTGTAAGAGGCTGGAATCTGTTTAATCTGGTTTAATCTGTTCCAGGGCAGGTCCCCAGCCAAGCTGCCTCACACCAGCTTTTCAGTAGACTGAAGCTGATGAAAAACCAGGAAAAGAAAACACCATCCTGTGAACAAATAACAAAGTGCATATTGTGGGGCTCTGATACAAAGCTTACTTTTGACTAAAATAATCCAATAAATACTAATTGGAAACAAATGTCTATCACTGGTGCATAGGAGAACACGCTGGTGCTCCCAAACCTTGTAAAAATGAACAGCTAAGAGAAATAAAAACCAGATCCTGCTAGAAAAAGATCCTGACAGTCCAATGCTTCAGTTCTTCCCAAGGCAAAACGCCCATTGCTAAAACCAGGCTTAATTAAGAACTGTAAGATGGAACCTTCGAGGGTTTCTTCTACCATCAGCTGAAAAACTGCAGCCCCCAGCTCCCAGCACTTCCACTGCCTCAGAAGCTGCCTGGAGCCCTCTTGGCACAGTTCCCTCCACACCATGCACGCACACACACGTGGGGAAAACTGCTTCCAACATAATAACTTCAAATTGTCTATTAAAAAAGGAATTTTGCTGCCAGGAATAATATAATTTTAACAGTTCCCCAATTTATGTTCTTTAAAAAAAATATATACAAGCAGGCTATGGGTTTCCAATTCCCAGATTTACATTATTATTTCAAGGGAAATAAAGAAAACGCTCTCGACCATGAAGCAGAGAGGAAAAGAAGGATCATAAACATTTGGGGGGAAAAAGGTAACAGCCCATGTGGCTCACAGCATTGAGAGCTATGGAGTGATGCTTTTAGAAAACCACTATCTTTAATTATCTGTGGCCTGGGGTTCAGATTCACACTCGGTCCACGGATGCTGGAGGAGAGGGCAGGGTCCTCTTCTCTCCTCTGACCTCCTGGGCTCCCCCACACTGGGGCCATCCAGACCCTTGGCTGGGGACCATGTGACTGGCAGCTGTTTCTGGAATAGAAACCTCCTCCATCAAAGGGCCTACAGACCATCATCTCCATGGATTGCTTTAATCCAAGGCAGTTTGTAAAGCGTCGTCCCTTCGTCCCTGTTGAGCTCAGCAACTTGTTCAACCAGACCAACTGTTGCTATAAAGCTAAAACTTATTGGTTGGGCACTCTCCAAAAGGCATGGGAGCCCAGGGGTGGGAGCAGGAGGAAGCAGAGCCCTTCCTGCACTGCTGAGCTGCTCCATGCCCCCAGCTGCCAGAAGCTCCCTGTGCCCCTGGGAGGAGGATGCTCGTGCTGGTGGCAGCTCCTCTTTGCTCTGCTCAGCCCTGTTACAAAGCCCCAGGTGACCCAGCAGCATCCGCAGGGATCAATGGGCTCCTCAACACCTCCCAGACCAAGACCACGGACATGAAGCTCCTCAGTCCTTTCCCTCCACTCTGTGCAGGCTTTGGAGAGCCGAGCTTTGTGCTGGGGCAGCCACTGGTGCTGTGGGAAGCACAGACCCTCCAAGAGCCCTTTGTGCCTCCCTGTGCTCCCCTTTGCTCTGCTGCACAACTTTCCTGCTGCACAAAAAGCTGCTCCCAGGCCAGAGCTCAGTCTGCTCTTCCTCAAAGGCTCCGAGACCTCTGTGAGGCTTCTCCTCGTGCAAAACAGTCGCACGTTCACCCTCAGAAACCCAGAACCAGGTGGATTTCTTTCCAGTTCTCCAGTTCAAGATCAGTTAAAGTTTCCTCCCCTTGGGACCTAATTTGCTTTTCTCTGCTGGCTTTTCTTCCTGCTTTTTATGGCCTTTATTAAACTAAGAGAGTTTGCAAACCCTTCCCAAGAGCCAGCCTGTGGAGTTTCACCATGGAGAACCCTTTTAGCCTACAAACCAGAAACTTCCAATTTGTTTTCTCAAGCTTGCCTGGGTTTTTTTGGACATTTTGCAAAATGTCCAATTTGTCCTTCCATTTTTTTTTAACTGCAAGTCTTTAGCTCTAGAGATGACGGGTTTTAAATAGAGCTTTAGAGAACATCAGACTTCATGTTCTGATTCAAAGCATTCAACAGTTCATTCACTTCGGTGTGTTATAAATTAGACTCTTAAAAGACCAGAAGTACAAACAAGATGATTTCCTTTTTCCAGACAGAGATTAAAACAGAGGATTGCTAATTTGAGAGGCCAGCATCGTCTCCTACAACCTCCACACAAGCCCCGACACCCTTGGCATGATTTGGAAGGGCTTTGATAGTTTTGGTGTCTCTTAAGAAGCCTTCCTTGGGAGCAGACCCACTAGCTGCAGAGCCAAAAACACCTCCAAAATTGCACCTCTGAGCCCCAAATCCAGCCTCCACCTGCCCACTGGTGCAGTGCTGGGGGGAGATCTGCCTGGCCAGGACCAGCAGCAGCTCTGGGATCCCCTGCACCATGTTTAACTTCCTAATCCCAAGTGCCAGCCCTGTTCCCTGTCAGAAACACACGCCACGTCAGACTCAAATAGAGCTGAAGGCCATTAAGACTTGGCTCAGCCCAAAGCAGCTTTCTGTTTGATGTTCCTCAGACCCACCCTCCTCCCAAAACCAGAACACAATCAGTCGGAGTCAGCTACACGCTGGCTGCCAAAATGCTGAATTAGAGACACAAGGGTTTCTATTTGTGCACCAGGAGGTCAAAGCATCCTTCAGCCATGCAGTCACCTGGAAGAGGTGTCTTTTGTGACCCTGCTTGGTGACCTGTGTCCATCATCCAGCAATGGCAATGCTCAAGAGCTCCAGCTCCTCACCAGCATTTGGCTTCTTTCTCCCTTGCTCCAAGCCTCGGTAATTGGGCCCAAATTGATTCTGACCTCTCCTGGCAGAGGGCTTTTTGTAGATGAAATTTTACTGCCTTCATTATTCCAAGTCCCCTTTCATACAAATGTGGCAAGCAATTAAGCCTGAAGACACATCCTGACAACCTCAGGCTGAAACTTAGACTCTGCACTGAAGACAACTGCAATGCAGCAGCCCCTCCTCTCCTTCCCCCAGATTTTCAACAGCAAGGACACTGCTTTGTCTCTGATAAACTGATTCAAAAGTCTCAGAAATGGAAATCTTATTATTACCCCACAGTGGAGGTGTACGGGACAGGCAGCACAGATTTAATTTCAATGCAAATAACAGATTTACACTGTGGCCAATGGCCACGGGAGCAGGATCAGTTCTCCAACAACAGCCTCGAAAGAAGTCCCACAGGGAGCCCTTACATTCAAGGCTGCCCCAAAGCTGGAGGAAAAGGATAAATTTTAAAAGCTACACTCAGTTTAACACATTTTTCCCCATCAGCACAGTTCAGATGCCCTGTGTATAATGCTGCTTTTACAGACTAAGCAGGCTTCAATCTAACTTTTAAAAGCTCTAGTAAGTACAATCCCATTATTTAGCTCAGTTCAGAAGATTAAAAGATAAGAAAAAAGGTCAGGTGTAGTTTGCTGTGGCTGGATAAACAGAGTGTGTGGGTTATTTTATGAGACAGATTTGGAATATTCTGCCAAGTTCCCCTTTCAGCGTATCCCACAGTCTGAAAGGAAAGTCTGAAGGAAAACTTTATGCATCACGTTCTCCTCACTACACTCCTTTCACAGTCATCAGCGAAACACCAAATTAATTTTTCAGATTTCAGTAAGAGAACAAACCCTAAAATCCGATGGTCTTCCGTAAAAAGGCCGCAGACAATGCTCACCTGACACAGGACCCAGCCTGGAGCCTGGGGGAGCCCCAGCCCAGCCACAGCCCCAGGACAGGCTGGACTGCTCAAGGCATGGAGTGACAGGATGAGGGGAATGGCCTCATGCTGAAGGAGGGCAGGGATAGGTGGGATATTGGGAAGGATTCCCTGGGAGGGTGGGGAGGCCCTGGCACAGGTTACCCAGAGAAGCTGTGGCTGCCCCATCCCTGGGAGTGTCCAAGGCCAGGTTGGACAGGGCTTGGAGCAACCTGGGATAGTGGAAGGTGTCCCTGCCCATGGCAGGGGGTGGGACTGGGTGATCTTTAAGGTCCCTCCCCCATCCAGACCATTCTGTGACACTGTGCAGCACAAGGCCAGCACACATCTAACCCAGGCACAACCTGTCACAATCAAAGAGCAGTAACATTTCTCCACCTTGGAACAGCCACACTGGTGGCCACCAGCAAGGCTCCAAAGGCTGCTGCCTCCCAGGGCTCCAGGGAACAGCTTCACCCCCTGGGAGAAGCCACAGCCCTTGTGCAAATTAAAGAGCTCAGGAGGGACTTGAGCTGCAATGTCACAGCTTTATCCCTTAAGCCACCTGGCTCCCAATGGTCCCTTAAAAATTTGCAGCAACGGAATAAAGTTCCCCAAGACCGTCAAGATGAAAATGTGTTTCCATTTCTCTCACTGCTGCAGTGCAGAGGGCATGTTTCTACCATCAGGAGGAGAGGGGTGTTTAACCAGCAGACACAGGAGAGCTTTGTACAAATGTCCCTGTAGAAAAGCCTTAAAATTTCCTCCTTTCTCCAGCAGCAGCAGGCTCCTGCCAGCGGATTACCTCTCTAGAGCTAAGCTCAACAACAGTCTAAACCCTGCAGAGGACTTTCCCTCTATTCCCCTATTCCCGGTGTTCAGGTCACCTTCCAAGCCTGGGAACAGGAGGGCATTGCTCAGTGCAGGTGTTGGGCTGATGCTCCTGCCAGGGCTCAGCCTCAAGTTGCCCTGCCATGCCCAGACTGCTGTTGGATCAGCTCCCCCCTGACAGAAAACATCCCCTACAGATGGAAAAAAAACCCCAAACCATCACAACAAGTAACCACCCGCCCTCCTGCCTGCTCCCCTCCTCCCAGAGATGCTGCTGTTCCCATTTCAGTCCACGCTTCCATGGAATCACTTTTCTCACCATCTGGTGTTTGGCTTAAAGGACAAACCTGGTGAGCTTAACACTGACCATGTCCTGATTTCATCCTTTCCAGCTTGTTGTCTCTCTCCTCTCTCCCAGCTGGGGAATTGTTGCATTTTCAGGTATTATCATGTCACACATTCTGATGTTCTTTTCATGACCACTACTAGGAGCTAATTGAAGCTAAAAGCATCACTGGCAACAAGTTAAGCTTCAGGCTACAGAGATATTACATTTTTAAAACCAAAAGGTGCCTACTTCATCAACGTGGCTTATCTGAACATCTCCTTCTGTAAAAGCCAGGGTAAGGTACATAAGAAAACACAGCAAAAGCAATAGAATAATATTTTTTTTTGTAATGCCCCAACCTTTTGCTTTTACTCATTAACAAAAATGGTAAATTCTGTTAGATTCAAGAACATGTCTCAGGCTTCCCCAGGCCTCTCTGGGAGCAGCTGCTGCAGCCTGACCATCCTGAGGGACCATGATGGACATCCCTCCAGGATCCCCCCTGCCCCACTGGGGATGGCTCTCTCCACATGCCCTCACCCCAGCAGGTCACACAAGCAACCTCCAAGAGACATTAATGCCTCTTAAGTGAGAAACAAGGAAAAATGAAATGGGGTAAGTTGTTTTTCCTGATGCATAAGAGCTGAGCTGCACCTGTGCTTTCAAACACTCAGCACTTCTGAGCACACAGGCAGCAGTTTCCTTACCTGTGTTAAGGAGTCATCACTGAAACTGATGTTATCAAGTAAAATAACACAGCATGTCTGTGTTAGTGCTTTATCCAACAGCATTTTGCTCTCTCCTAAACCAGCTCCCATTGTCACCATTTCAGTATTGCTCCTATGCACCCTCAATGAGAAAAAACTATTCAAGTTACCTGGACAGAAGAAAACACTGTTTTGAAGTCTCCATTCCCATTTTCCCCCCTTTTATCCCAAGATTGTTTTTGCCTCTTTTATACACCAGGGTTACCAGAGCTCACTTAAAGATGCTGATTTTATGTAAGAGACACACAGAGAATTTCACAAAACAGGTTACAGCTACGACAGCTCAAGATGTCACAGTGGTACTGAGAAAATCCCTTTGCTTTCAAATGATTCAATATTATACCACAGGAAAAAATAAACACAAGTGCACAGCAAGGTGTGTGTAACCTCTTCACCCAGTAAATTAGACCAGTGTTTTTTGGTGGTGTATAAACCCCCGATATTTGGGTGTGAAACACTCACAGCTGAGGCGCCCACAGCGCCGGTCAGGACCCAGCATGTTTCTGCTATTAAATCAGCATTAAATCAGTCCTCAGACAACGTGCTGGGAGTTCCCATGGACGGGAACCCGGGCTCGTGCCAGGGCATGAGCTCATCCTTTGTTTTCCCCAAAGCACGAGGCAAACATTTGAGGCAAACATTTTCCCTCCTCCCGCCGGGACAGCCCGGTCGGTGCCCGGTTGGGATCGGGGGTCCCAGAGGCAGCTTTCCTGGGAGCAGCCACTGCCCAGCCCACCCTGTGACCAGGGGAGGGAGGAAGGAAGGCCAGGAGCCTCGAGAAAGGAAATTCCACCTCTCCAGCGAGGAGGCTTTAACCCCCAGTTCATCACAAAAATCAGCACTGCCCGTGCCAGGCTTTTGCAAAGAAGTACATGGAAATTCCCTGCACAGCAGCAACCCATGGAGAACTTAAAGCAAATACTACATTTAATTAATTTAACTTAAAACTAACTCCATTACTCAGTTAATTAAATGAAGAGACATTCACCCTCAGTAAAACAAAGTAATGATAAACTATTGAGACCAAAAAACAAATATGAGCATATTTAAGACATTTTTCAAGCTGTTAAAAACAGTGCCTAGGGACAAGTGAGCACCAAACTGCCCTCCCTGCTCCACTATGGGACACCACTGCTGTCTCCAGGTGCCCAGAGCTGAGACAGCAGAGGCTCAGACTCCCCCAAAGCCCACATGTGATTTTATTTATTTAATTAGAAGCAGTGCAGTGGACTGATACTGTGTGTGAGGCCAGGGCTGGTGCGAGAAGTCACAGGAATGATGCTGCAGAGCCCACACTGGGTGGAGGCCACGTGCAACAGGAGGCAGCAGGTCCTCAGTGTTGCAGCCACACAGCCCTGAGTCCACCCAGAGCAAACAGAGCAAACCACACTTGTGTTCACACTTCCACTGGCCTGGCTCACACATAGCATTGGGTTCCCTGCTCTGCCTGGATCAGGGTGCTCAAACAGCTACAGCAGACCCAAGCTAGTCCCAGTTGCCCCTCTCCACCCCATCCTGGCTGGCATTTTCCCATGGCAAGCTGCTGCCTTAGGGCAAGCTAACACGGATCTCTGTGCACTGAGACTCTGGTGCCAAGCACAGAATAACACATTATAGGAAAAACAGCCTTCTCATCCTTCCTGTGCAAACCCCCTGCCACTGTGGACAGATCAGCTCTGCCCAGAGCTCACCTCAGCTGGATGGTCAGGCTGGGGAAGCTGCTGCTCAGGGGGCAGCATAAGGGAGGACAAGGCAAGGGGGACCAGGAACACAGACCCACTGTCCTCATCCCTCCCCTGAGAATGACATGGGGGCTGCTCTGCCAGCAGGGTAGCACTGGGATGCCATTCCCAACTGAGTGCCTGCAGGAAGTGCCTCTCCCTGTCTGTGCTGCCAGAGGAAACCCAGCCTTTCACCTCACACAGTTATTGCACCCAAGCGTCCAGGTCTGGGAGGACTCACATCCTATTCCAGCTCTGGCTACGTGCTGCCAATTTAATTTCTGCTGCAATTATTCTCCCATCCAGACACTTGATCTACTGTCAATTAGCACTGACACAGTCCCCACAGCCCAAAGCCCATGTTTCCAGCCCCCCTGGGCCAGAAAGCTGCCAATTCTGGCAGTTTGGGAAACGGTCAAGAAAACAAACATCCTCTCCTTTGATTAGCACCACATGGCAGTATTTTGACTAGAGAGCTCGTGCTACAGGAAGCCAAAACCAGTGGGATCTCCAGAAACTTATGGATGGGTGCTCCCACTGCCTCTGTCTGCCATGGAGGAGTGGTTGGGCCAGTGCCCACAACAACACCAACACCGTGCAAAGGGAGCCCGGGGATCCCAGCACGTCAGCAGTGATGTCATGTCTGCAGGAGGGGAATGCTGACTGCTGGCTGCAGAGCTCTGAGCTGCCCCAGCATCCCCCAGGTCCAACATCCACCCACCTCCAGGTCCAACAGGCATGCAGCCCTGCATTCTTTAGGATGCAAGTCTGAATATCACTCATTTCTGGTCTCCTCTATAGATCCTTGCTGTTAAGGACAGACTTGCCCAGTGAAACCAACTGATAATCAAAGTCTGCTCTTTAAAAAAAATGTTATTTCCCAAAAGTGACTCACTCATCCTGCTCAGTGTTGTTCCTGCTAATTGTGAACAAGCAGGTCTCCATTTCCAGCTTCTTCAGTTGTGGGGGCAGCTATTCCCTGCAGTCACAGCATTAATCAAAGTTTTAACAAGGAGGATTGATTACATTCTTGGTCTCTGAGTAGGGATTTTCCACAAAGCTCAACAGAGAAACCACAACAGATTTAGAAAGAGGGGAGAGGAGAGCTCACAGCAACTCCATACCTTCCAAGTTGCCTTGCACAGAAGACAATTGCAAGTCTCTCTGCCTTCAAGACAGAGATTACACCTAAATAAATGAAAATCTAGTAATAGAAATACAGCCTCTCTACAAATCGCTCAGACTGAGGCATTCTGCTTATGTCACATGTTTTGGGGCCTCCAGCAAGAATTACTGTAGTCACAAGTCAAAAGACTTCCAAGACATCTTTGCCCAGAATGATGAAAAAGTTGATAGAGTAAAACCTGGAGGAAGGAAGGACATGTGCTCCACATTACTGCAAAGGCCATTTTGGGTAAAACTCTCAAAACCCTTTTCAAGGACAACCCCAAACCTCTTTTTGTGATTTGAAAGCAGAATTCCAGCACATTTTTTTCCCCTGCCTTTCAAAGCAGATTGCTTTTTTCCAGATGTGAGGAAGTGCACCTAAAGGTTGCACATTTTGAGCCAAGTTATTGCTTTCCAATGAGATTTTTCTTTCCCCTTTGCTGGAGGGGCTGAGTGAACACAGCCTGGGACAGCCCTGGGTCACCCCGTCCTGCTCCACAACCAGGGAGCAACCAGCTCCAAGACAGTGAGCTCCACAACGATGGGGAAGGGATGCCAGGGGCCAGGGTTGGTTCTCTGGGGTGCTGATGGTCCCCCTCAGCATCATGCAGGTCAGAGAACACCAGAGCACAGCTCTGGCACGTGTCCTGAGCCATCAGCATGAGCCACAGCTGGTTTGGGGAGGGAGAAGAGTCAATCAGCACATCTTGGGTGCAATCACAGCAATGTGTGCATGGCACCTCCTCCACCTCCTCTCTGGGAAACCCAAAAGGCCATTAAACAAGAGTATGTAGGGATACAGGCACTGAAAAAGAGGGCAAGAGCTGCTGCCTGTACCTGTGTCCCCTTGTTCACACACCTCTCTCAGTGCCTACCACAAACACATCTGCTTTACTCACCCACTCTCCAGACATATATTTTCAGTGTAGGTCTGGATTGAGGATAATCCATCCCTACCCCCTCATTATATTTCATATAACTGTCTAATTTTTAAAAAGATACATATGTAACATATATTAATAGTCAGATTCAAATCCAATCTGCATTAAACCTCAGAAATGTTGTATCTGGCAGTGGAACTGCTGCACATTTGTTCCTCATTTAATATTATTCATAGGGTTTGGGCACATTAAAGTCTATTAAGAAAAAATATCTGTCAGAAAAGATGGCTGTAATTGATGAATGAAGCAAAGGTGGCCAGAACCCAAAGCCCAGGCTCACAGATCAGCCTGTGCTGTCACTCAGGGCAGGAAAGACAAACAGACCCACGTGTTGCTGGTGTGTGGTACCGGGGTGGGTTTGCTGGCCCTGCAGTCGTGCTGTGCCTCTGCCCTCTGTCCCTGGGCAGGAATACAGAACATTTGCAAATCCCACAGGGCTGGAATGGCCAACTGACTCAATGGCCTCAGGCTTGAGTCCACTTCTCATGGGTTTTGGAGGACCTCACCCCATCCACATGGCTTGGTGGGGTCTGTGCTGCCAGTGCTCTCTCCCTGCTCCTCACTGAAGGAGACACCACACCCTGTAGCACCATTCCCCCTCTTTCCACCCTTGCAGCTCTCATGTTCCTTCTGGACTGAGCCAAGGGAGGGCAGCAGGGGCACCCTGGGACCCTTGTCAGGACATTCAAAAACCCCTCTAGAAAGGAGCAGTTGAGCTAAACCAGGAGAACCTGCACATGGG
>NW_020884887.1:14858566-14920386 GCF_003945725.1 Corapipo altera | reverse complement strand
CAGAACCCCCCTGGAGAAAAAACACAGAGCAGCACAGGACAGAACCCTGCTCTGTGGAGAAGGAGAGGATATGAGAAATGTTTGAACACTCAGGGTCAGCCCAAGAACACTTCTGTGTCACTGGGGCAAGCACAGGGTTTTTTTGCCAGCCTGAACTGATATAATTCCGTGTTTTGAAGGCAGCAGGCAGCTCCAGGGCCTCTGCTGCTGCCCTGGGAGGGGTTGGCCAACCTACAGCAGCGAGAAGCCTCCGCAGGCTCCAGCCCTGCCATCCATGACCTTGGGTGCCCTGGGAAAGCTGGCAGCACGTGCATCAGCTCAGCACACAGCCAAGGGGGAGCAAGACAGCAGGAGCTGACCTCTGCCCACATCCCCACCCCGATCCCCTCCTCAGACATCTGCACAGGAAGGACCTGCACATCCAACAACCGACAGTCCGGTACCTCAGAGGCAGAGAGGGAGGAGAGAGACCCTGCTGCTTCTCCCATCGAGGAGCCAAAGGAGAATGAGAGTCATCTTTGACCTTGCTAACAAACCATTAGACAGGAGAGAGGGAGCAGAGATGGAGACTTGCTCAGCTCCATCCATCCCCTGCCTGGCAGCTGTGGAGCCACGGGGCAGGAAGGCAGGGCAGGATGCAGGCAGAAGGCTCCAGGGAACAGAGCTGAAGACAGAGGGAAGAGAAGCTGAAAAATAAGGAGAAGGAGGAGAAAGGATTAAGACAGGAAAAACAGGGAAAAATAGAGGGGAACATTAAAAAAAATTAAATCCATCACCATGGGAGGTGAATCATCAGGAGGGTGCAGAGGATTTTGGAAGCAGCTGAGGTGGAGGCATGTCAGCTGAGGCAGATGCACACAGACCCTGGGGGTGCTGTGCCTCAGGAAGGGCAGGCACTGGGCAGTCCTGTCAGAGGGTTCCCAACAGCTCCCTCCAAAATAATGCTGACCATGAGCTTGGTCACTGGCCCCAAGGGGTTAGTGCTGGGTGCTGCCCTTCAGCTGCTGGCAAGCTGATCCTGCAAAGCCTGGCTCAGCCAGGAGGGCAGTGACAGAGATGGGATTATGCCAGATCAGCTCAGGATCTGGCTCACCATGAGAGTCTGGGCTGTACCAACCCAAGGAAAGCACAGCAAGATCTGCACACAGAGCTTTTAAACCACACATGGAAACTCCTTCACCCCTGGAAGGACTGCAGGCAGAGCAGAGGGCTTTCCAGCCCCCAGACATGGATCTCCTCTCCCCAGAAGCGAGGTGGGAGGGCAGTGGGCGTGCAGTACCTGTGGGTCTGGCTCGATGTTGATCCGGTATGCCTGAGCCTTCCCGTCCTCCAGAACAGGGGGGGACCAGCTCTTCCCTTCAGCTCTGCAGGAGGAAATCAGGGAAACTCTATTTAACTTTTAAATGAACCCAACCAAAGCAAAAAAAATTATAATAAATTCAAACAAACAAAACCCACAAAAAAACCCCTCAAAAGCCAAACATATGTATAGTATGTAGGCCTGCCAGGGAATTATTATATACATATTTGTCTAAAATTATCCTCAGAAATAGTACAGTGGTAAACAGAGAAGATGCCAGTTCCATGCTATTAAAACCATGAAGCTCAAAACCCATCCTTGAAGTACAGGCTCTGACTCAGTGGGGGGTTTAAGACACAAACTTATTTTGGTTCAAGAAATCAGCAGACAAGTTCATGATGGTTCTTGTTTTGCACATTCCTGGCTTTGTCCCTGTATTCTGGTTCTGAATCCAGAAGGTATTCTGATTACATGTGTGTCTGTAGATATATATATATACACATCTGTATATATATATATACACATACAGGCACATATATATGTGCATTCCCTGGCAGGCCCATATACTAGCCCAGGACTGCAGGACTTCTATAAACACCTTTCAGGGAGAAGGCTTACACAATCCTGGCTGAATCATCTTGCATCTTGATCCTTTCAACAGGTGCCAGATACAGAAAGCCCTAAAAATACAGTTTCCGCTGCAAAATGCATCTTCAGTCCTGCCAAGGCAGAGCAGGATGCTGCCACTGTCCAAAGATTTTCCATGTGCCTGCTCATGTTTCCCCCCACAGGGGCACAGCTGGGATGTGATCTCTAGTGGATCTCCAACACCCAGGGTATGAGGGAGCTGCCTGGGCTGGGCACGGTCCAGCAGGCTGGTACACAGGCTTTTTGGGATGCAAGGAGGTTGAACTGGGAGATGGAAACTCCGTGAAGTTCAAGATAAAGTTTTCACAGGCAAACTATTCTGTTTATCATCACAATCTGCATATGCACCACTTAATGAAAGTAGGTCTTGTTCCATGGGCACAGATCACTGGCTGCATCCAACCATCCTTTGTGGACTCTGGCCCCTGCCACATACCACACTCAGCTTCAGTTTAATTATCTGCAGAGTCCAAGTGTGAAAAATAAGGAGCACAGTTTTAACCTGGGAATTCTCGAGGTGATTTTTTACCCTTGGTATTTTGCAGCTGCACCAGTCAGCACACAAAGCTGCCTTTCCAGACCTAGGGTCTGACTCAAAACCTACCAAAAGCAGGGACTCCCACTGATTTCAACACACTTTGGATCCAGCCCCGAGGATTTAAGCTCTTTTTGTTCCAAATCACTACTCAAGGCTGCCATCACAGCTTTTTCAACAGGGAATGACATACTCTCTCTCATAGCTAGATACCTTGTTCTGATAATTTATCTTTACTATAATTATCTGATTTTAGACTGGGACAATTCACTGTGAATTGGTCTTTCCAAGTGGGACAAAGGAAACAGTCCATCCCAGGCACATCAGCATGCCCAGCATCCCCAACCTGCTTTTTGGCACAAGCCAGTGCTGTGTGTATTTCTTCCACATTGAGACTCTAATCTGGAGGCCCAGAACAATGGGAATGCCTGATTCCATTGGCAGGGATCACCACTATTATCTCCCTGCTCTCCCCCACGCTGGGCCAGCCCAGGGGGCTCTCAAAGTGCCCCCAGAAGGGGCTGTGATGACATTCCCCCCACTCAGCCCTGGAGCCCACGTGCCAAACACAGCTTAAACCATCCCCAGAGGCTTCAACTTGACAGTAAATAAGAACCAAGGCTCAGAAAGCAATTCTGGCTGCAGAAGATGAGAGGAATAGCAGTAAATTCACTCTGTGTGAAGCTCTGGCATTTGGTCACCAGTACTGCCAGCACTTGCCAGTTGAAGTCTCCCAGTTCTCCACACCCCTGACAAAGATCACACTGTCTGTACCAGAGAACAGCTAAACTTGTGTTTTCTAAAGGTCATTATGGATATATTTACACTTAATGAAAGACATGGCCAGATTGGTTTGCCCAGAGAAACCCTTTTGTAGTTAATGCTTTAATAATTAAACTCAAGGCTTCACCATCAGCTTTCTTGATATAACTGAGACCACCTCAAACAGCTCCCAGTGACAGCCTGAACAAAGCCAGGCTCCCCTCAGCCCAGCTTTCACTTGAACTGTGCTGAAACAAGCTGCCATGGCACAGTCTGGGTTCCATTTGGCACTTCTAAAGGCAAAGCAAAGGGGAATGGGAGAACCACCAGCCTCACCAGAACAAAATGCACGTCCTGAGTTTGATGAGGATTTGTGCTCACACAGGGAGGCTCCCTCTTTTCCCTGGGAACAGCAAAATACCACGTAATCCAAAATAATCCCAAATAATTGGGAGGTGACTGAGAGAACGATGCCACGGGCAGCTGCTGCAAGTGGGGCTGATGCTTGGAGCTCACTCCTCAAGCCTGGCTGCAGGAACAGTCCAGGCCCACGTGCCCAGCAGGAGCAGCAGGAGGGTCCCCTGCCCCTCCCAGGACATGGGGGATGAGCAGGGCCCAGAGCAGTGGGGACCTGGGGCCAGCACAGTCACCCCGAGACACCCCAGCAGCAGGTCCACGCTCCCAGCAGTCAGAGCTTTGTGTCTGGGCAACAGCAAACACCCACTGCACTTCTCTAACGTCATGGGCCAGAGATCAGGCGTCGCTCAAATGTTCCAAGTCATTTAATTTCGGGGAAAAAGTGTTTTCAGATGTGTTGTAGGGGATTAAAGGCAGCTATGTGGAAATCATTACCCTGCACTAACACCACTCTGCTCTCTTAGCAGCTGCTAGGACAACCCCAAGAAAAATAACTTGACCTAGGTTAGTGCTGGGTCTTCCACATGGGGCTTTGTGGGAAACGGACCCATTTAACAGGACATCACTAAAAAAACAACGTTGTAGACACCTTTTATCCCACTGTTTGTTTTCTAAAAGTCTCAAAGTCATTCTCAAAAGATTACTTGCATATGCTCACATATTTTACCAAAATGTTTTTTCACCTGGCAATGATCTGTAAGTCTCACTCTCAACATTTGTAGAGCTGCTTTTAAGCTGCAAGAATTCCTGGGTCTCACTGAATTTCTAATTTCTCCATCCCCTTATAAACTAACATTTATCACTTGGAGAAGTGCCAGCCTGGATCCAGGACACTGCCACCTCTGATTGTGCAGCCACAAACCACCAGAATAATCACGTTGCTGGATTTCACCCCAGCCCACAAGGTCCTTCCAGGAGGGTGACTCCAGGCTCCTGTCCATCTCCTGAACACTCTTCCCCTCCCACCAGGGCACATCACTATGCTCAGAACTGATTTTTATTGCTGATATGGCCGTGAGCCTTCCAGGAGCTGAGTTCTGTCTAGAAGCAGCTACAGTCGATGCTTCACCTTCCCAGGACTGTGACCCTCACCAGGACAACTGCAAGGTGTTGGATCCACCCCTTCGAGGCAGGAGAGCAGCAGGGGAGCTGAGCTCTGCTGAGCACCCCAAAGGACCTGCCTGGTCCAGAGCACGTGAAGGAGAAGCTGCAGGATTTCTCCTCCTTCATTCCTCTCTCCTGAAACCATTGTGTATTGCCCTGGACAGCTGCCGGTTTTCCTCTCTATTAGTCCTCAAGGAGCTCCAGAGGGGAAGCTGTGATTCACTTTTTCAGTTGTACTTTTACTGGAAACTTGAGAACATACACTGTCATCCTTCCCATCTTCCAGCAGCGTGTCTGCACTGCTCACAGCTCAGGGACCCCGACACAACCTCCAGGAGCTGGGGGAGGTGGGAAGAACATCAACTACGGGAGGTTCCAGGGACTTTTGGGGCTACACGCCCAGCAGATTCATTACTGGGCTTTCTCCCACAGAAACTTCCAGAGAAACTCCATCTCTGTACAGGGAGCAGGAATGAATAGAGAATCTTCATACTCCAGTTCTCCAAGCAGACTCAGCAGTGGCACAAACACCAAATTGAGAGGAAAGAAACTGCTTCCAGGATTTAAGGCAAAGTAGATCCCGTGCTCCCTTGGCTTGGGATTCAACAGCTGGGAAGATGATGCTGGAACAGCTGCCTGATTTATTATCAAGGCAGCCTGAACCATTCCACCAAATCCTCATCAGCACCATCACCCCCTTTCCCACAGCCCAGGTGCTGTCCAGCCTCACTGAGCCCACTTGAACTCCTGGCCTCACATTTCAAAGCCACTAACCACGACCTGAATGCCCAGCCCTGATTCCAGGAATGCCCAGGTAATTCCTCACACCTTACATCAATGCCCACATAAATGTCAGTTATATAAATCAACTCCTTTTGTAAGCTGAGGAGGATTTTCAATCACTCCATTGCAGGCCAGGAAGGTGACTGTGCTGCTTCACCTGTCACAGCCCCACTGCCCAGACACAGCCCTGCACGTGTCCAGGCAAAGCAGGACCTAAAAAAAGCCAAGGACAAAACACCCCTTAACTTCAGATGGGTCAAGGGTCTGGCCAAGAAAGCTGAGAGAAAATGGGGGGTGTGAAGAAGAAGGGAGAACCCACCCCCCCCCTCAAGAGATTTAAGCCATTGATAAAGGACAAAGAGATTTAAAAAAAAAATTAAGAAAAAAAATAAAAGAAATATCTGTTAGTCCAGCCTGAGAGCAGAGGCAGCTTCTCTGATACAAACACTGACTGGGAGCTGCAGGGGCACAGGAGAGTCAGAGAACCCAACACCCCTGAAAAGCTACAACGTCCCCTTCCCAGCAGTTTTCCCTGTGTGGGCATGGGGCCAGCTCCTCCAGGAAAGCTGCAGCACAAGCCTTCACCCTCCCACAGCTGGCAGAGGACAAAAGGTTCAGAAGAAGCTGTTGGGCTCGCCCTGGCCCTGTGGCACAGACGGGCAGGTCTGGGCAGTGCTGCCAAGGGCTTCCCAGCAGCCTGTGTCAGCAGGAACTGCGATGCCATGAGGTCTCCTGTCCCACACCCAAGGTCCTTTGGGTGCTCAGCCCTCTGTTCTCAAAAAACACAGCTCCAACCCAATTTTGTGGGTTGGTCTGGCTGGCAGAGCCACAGGGAGGAGCGCTCAGGGTGCTGCTCCCCATGACAGTGGTTGGATGTCACATGTTCATATTTGATCAGAAGCTCTCAGTTTTTCTCCTTCCGGACTGACTGGAGGAGCAGATCCTGCCATGCAGCTGGATGAGAGAGAAACCACCAAACCCAGCATGACATTCCCAATGGCAGACAGTGCTGAAGTTCACATCACACAGAAATCCCACTCACTGCAGTGGTTCCCTCCCACGCAGGGGGCAGAGTGATTGCCTGCACTCCATGGGAAAGTACCACACTCCAGTTGTTTATTCTACCCATGGGCAGTCCTCTGGCTATTTATGTGTTTCCCACCAGTGTATCCAAATGTTTTATTAAAGTAAATTTGATAAATGGGATAATGAGCATCTCATCCCATCAAATTCAACAGCTCTCTGCATTCACAACACCTCCAAAACTCAAAGGGGCCACGTCGATCTTGGGACAGCCCATCAGACCACCCAGGAACTCCCCGTTCTTGTTTTCCCCCCATTCTGACTTTCCTACTGAACTTTCTAATCAAAGGGCATTTACTGACCAGAGGATGAAAACAAAACCCGTCTTGTTCTCTATGTCAGTAACATAAAATGTCAAGGGTTGATGGAGAAAGGGCATGGGATGGCTGGGAGGCACCAGGGGGGCACCAGGGGGCTGGATGCCCTGCCCAGCTCCCTGCCCTCCCTCTGCACACACACCTGCCTGCAGGGACTCTGCTTTGGCAAAACAGAGTTAACACCAAACTTCACGTCTCTTTGGTAAAGACGTACATCAAACAAGCTTGTTATTGCAAATCTATTTCAGACAAACACACTTATTTAAAAACAATCTCCCTGTGTTGGTTCGCAAACTGGATTTTGTTGAAGGCAGCACAGAGAGATGATTGTGCTTGGAGAGCATCCTCTGCCCAAGGGAAAAGACACTAATCCACACCCTGCTCTCTCCTGGAGCTCAGGCTCAGAGGAGGGTCCAGGGCTGGAAATGCACAGCTGTGACAAACAGCAGCAGCTGGACAGGCACACAGACCAACAAACCCAGTGAAAGCCCTGTCAGTGCCCCAGGACACAGATCCCTGGGCAGGACCGGGTCACCCCACACCCCAGGAGGCAGGACCTGGAGAAGGGATCCTCTCACACTGAGGAGGGAGCACCAGATGTGCTTCCAGCAGTGAGTAACACCTGGGCAGAGTCATCTGGATCCAACAGGTCCCTTGGGAAACAGGAGAGAGATCCAAGAGCCATGTCACTGTGCACTCACTTTGGGCCAAACTAAAAATAGCCCCAATAACGCATCACTGGAGCTGCTGTCCTCACTGCAGGAAAACAAACCACTCAGTTTTTCCTGTCAAGAGGAATGCCACTCTCATGGGCACCTCTGGGCACAGTCAAGGTGTGTTCTGCCCTCGGAGAAGCCACCAACCCGACTCAACAGTGTGATCTCCAAGAGGAGCCACCCCGTGCTGAACAGCTCCTCACCATCACCAGCTCCTGACTGCTCCTGCCTTGCAGACTCTGGGCATTCATTTTTGCCTGTGAGATACAAAACCCTTCAAATCTGCATCTTCATTAGGAAGACTTCAAGACCTGGCAGCTGTTCCGAATGGAAAGCAAAACTACTGTCCTTCCTTGGCTGTGGGAAATTCCACCTGTGCGAAGGGTTTGCTTGCTTTTCTTGTTTTCTTTCTTTCCCAGAGCTGAAGCCACATCATCCCAACCCCGTGGGCTGTGCTTCAGCCAGGCAGCCTGGACACCCCTGCTGAGGAAGCACGAGGAACCACAGAGGCTTTGTTCCATTTATGGCAGTGCTGCCTCCCCACTGCCCAGTCAGAACCACAGGGTTTTCCAAGAAAACTATAAACAGCAAATGATAGCTCTTTACAGCAGGAAATGCCTCTTTAATCTGGAGTGGAAAACTATATCCACTTATTTAAACTTATTACAGATAACATTAGCCATTCATGAACCTTATAAGGATCCCTCATTTTGCTGGGATGATTTGTGATTAACAACATTTAGTTACAGAATTAATTCCAGAGGAAAGCAAAAAAAACCCACCAAAAACCCAAAACAAAAAAGAAACAAACAAAAAAACCTTGAGCCTAACTCAATTCTTCATTTTGCCTCAAAATACTCTAAAAAGTGAATTTGGCCAGATCATCAAATGTGTATTCATTGAAGAGATGTTTAGGAAAATGACAGGTGGATGTTAATGAAGGAGGAAGGTTTGTCTAAAGGAGATTCCAATCCCATTGCTACTCTTGCTTGAATTGCTACATCTTCCCTTGGGTTGAAAGACTCAACCCAGGTCACAGTCTGGACAAGTCTTGCAAGGCACAAATGACAATCCACATGTATAAATGAACAGAACCCATTTTTTGTGTCAGTGGGCCATTCAAAATAATTTTGTTTTACTGTTTTTGAAAACACAGGACAATTACCCAGACCATGGGGATGCTCCAAGAACTGAGCCTGAGGGCACATCTGCTCCAGGACAGCCACAAGCCTTCAGCAAAGCTGACCCAGGAGCACATCCCAGCAAACCAACCTGTTCACAGAGAGCAGCAGCTGGTCCACACACGCTTTGATCTTGTTCTGTGCTTCCAGGTGTGTCATGTTCTCCGTGTTCTCTCCATTAATTGCCAGAATAACATCTCCTGGGCACAGGTCTGCCATGGCTGCTTTACTGCCAGGGTTAATCTGGGCAGGGAAAAATAAAAGGGTTACTTAAAAGAATTCCAGGTTTAAAAGAAAAAAAAAAAAAACCACAAAAAAACCCCAACGCCCAAAAAAGTCCATTTTCTCAGAATAAGCTGCAGGTAAAAGGAATAGTTATTTCTGGAGAATATGTGCTTTGCCTACACTGAGGTTGGATGTCAGAGCTCTCAGCTCAGCCTCAGTTCTCCAAGGATCATCCTCTACAACAACATTCCATGGAATAAGAGACTGCAGTCAACCCCAGTCAGTGTGTGACCAGATCCTCCCCTCACATTTGTCTCTTGCTCGAAATAATGGAATACCCTCTTTCCAGGGAGATGCTCCACACTCCTTTGGCTTGCAGACCTTACATGATGCTGCAAGAATCAACCCCTAAAGAGCACAAGGAACCTCCTCTCTGGGTAACCACAAACAGAGGGCGAGTGCTGGCACTGTAACTGCTGCCTGGGACAGGCCATGCTGGACATCAGCTTTTCCTGACTGTCACCCAAATGACTCGTCTCCTTCCAGCCCTGCATGGACCCCATCCCTGGAGGAATTCAACAGAAGTGGCTCCTGGGGACATGGTTCAGTGGCAGCCTTGGCAGTGCTGGGGTAACTGTTAGACTTGAAGATCTTTTAGATCCTTTCCAACTAAACAATTCCATGATTCTATTCTATAAATATCACACAGCTTGTTAAGCCTCCACAATTCTTTCCTTCTGGTTTTGTGGGAGTGCCAGAACCTTACAAAACTCATAACTTCTTTCCTGAGGAACTAATGACGGGTCCAGGTACCGTTTGTGGTCAGCCATGAGACCAACCCTGTAGCCCACAAAAGAGGTGCCTGAGAAATTACTCTTTCATTTACATCATCCTAAATGTGGTTTTAATTTTTAGAATGATACAAAAGGACGCAAGGCGTGGTCAGGACAGGTAAACCTGTTGGTTCAAACTCTTAATAGCTGCGTGTTTGCCCTCTAATTTCCTCTTCAGTCATTCTGAGCATCTGCTAAGCAACCAATCAAGTGAGAAAGTACAACGAGCCTTATTTTTGGTTATTCATGTCTCACTGCACTAAAGCAAGATGGTGCTTTGCTTCTGCTTACTCTTGATTCACACAGGTATAATCCCCTGTCTCAGGAGGTGGGTCTCTGCCCCAGTACACCTGCTGGAGAGATCCAGCACTGCTCTACCCACCATCTGCCCCTGGGCACGGCTCACAGGGGTGCAGGATGGCACCCAGACACCACCAGACTGGGTATGGTTTTTCAGGCAGTTTGAGACCAAGTGGGGCCACCTGTTCCCCAGTGCCCATGGTCCCCAGTTACCACAGGCCATCACTAAACAGGTATTATAGAAAGGAGGCATGCACAGGTCCTGGCTTTCACCTTGATTTCATAGAACCCTGGAATGGTTTGGGTTGGAAGGAATCTGAAAGTTCACCCAGTTCCAACCCCCAACCCCCTTCCGTGGGTGAGGACACCTTCCACCAGACAGAGTTGCCCCAATCCCCACCCAACCTGGCCCTGAACACTTCCAGGGGGGATTTGTTCTATTTCCATGGGGCGTTCAAAGAGGATTTAGTCTCACCCTAACAGCCCTTGTGGATCCCCCTGGGGCTGCCCACGGGACTGAGGCTGGTGAGCAGCAGGCATCCCCTGGCACAACACAACCTGCTGCACTGCCCCCTGACAGACACAACCTGCTGCACTGCTCCCTGACACAACCTGACCTCTGCACTGCCCCCTGACACAACCCACTGCACTGCCCCCTGACACACAACCTGCTGCACTGCTCCCTGCGTGACCATGGCCATCACCATCACCACCGAAACGGCCTGGAGGTGTTTGAGAAGCACTTTTGACATTTAAATAGAACTGGCAGCCCGAATTACAGCTTTTGTTGCATTGTCAGAGTAAATCAGCATTTGCCATTTGCTCTTCAATAGTTTTGGCTGGGCTGTTTGGCTCCAGCAAACCTGCCAGGCCAACCCTCACAGGCTGCCCAGTGACTCAGCTCAGAGCAAACAACGGGAGGGGTTTTTCAGCTCCACACACAGTAGCTGTAGAGTTTTGACACAGGACATTTCAGCCCAGGACAGGATTATTTTTCCCCTGGTACGTTAGGTTTTCTGGAGCCATGTAAGACCACATCCATTCACAGGGCATCAGGGTCCTTCTACAGCCACAGGAGCTGCCAGACCTGCCAGAAAGTCAACCAGAAGCTCCACCAGCACCTCCAAGGAAGCATCTCCATGTCCTTGCCTGCTGTTATCTGCTCCCCTCAGTGGCCACCCCACAGCCCTGGCTGCCAGCAGGCTTTTAGACTAACAGACCTTCAGCCTGACCCAGGACAGCTGTATTTTGTTCTTGTCCATTCAGTGCTGTCTAAGTGTCTGATGGATTTGCCCCTGCACTGATCTTAACCAGATTGTAGCTCCCTTGGAGAATAAGCTGTTCATAAACTGGACTCCTAGCTTTTTCCTATTTTTAGATTCTGGTTTACTTCAAATTATTTTGGCAGTATTTGCATATTAGCATTTTATGCTTGCTGTGGAGATGACTGAGGGCTTGAAACGGAGCTGCACTCCCAAGAATTCATCAGTTTGAGATACAGCATCAGTGTCTCAACAGCGTGGGAGTCATTACTGTAATGTCTGTCAGGTCCAAAGTTTATATTTTAGTGACTGATGTTTACAATACTTCAGACCAAGTTCACCTAACTCACAGCTGTGCACAGCCATTGACACCAAACATGCCACAGAAAGCCTGACGAGGCTGGTTTGGGGTCAGTGCTGAGCCCAAATCCTTTTACCTGCTTTGGACTTGGGTCAGTGCTGGCCTTGGCAGTGCTGGATTAACAGCTGGACGCGATGGTTTTAGCAATCTTTTCCCACCTAAACATTCTGTGATTCTATGCCATTAGAGCCTGGCAGTGCACAGAGGTTTTGGGATGGAGCTTGTACCAGAGTCACTCACTTGAGACTCTCCAGAGGGACCTCAGGTCTGCCCTGAGCTGTAACCTCAGCCTGTGTGACACCAACAAAACACAGATGAGTTTGAGAGTAACTGGATACGTTGTGAGGCTGAAAACACTGACAGAAAACCTGCACTGAGCCACTGCAACCTCATGTTCCTGAAAGGGGCCTCCAGAGGAGCTGAGGCTCGAGAATAGGAGAGGATAAAGAAAAACCATGATAAGATTTTATTTGAAGTTCTCCATCTGTGCCAAGAGCAAACCATTTCAAAAATCAAGGTTGGATGAACACAGACCAAGATCAGAGTGATGGATACGTAACTCAGGGTGGTGTGAGTGATCTCCCCACCACAGGCAACACCAAGTGCCCTAAAGCCAAGCCCCAGCTCACACACCAGGGCCTCACACAGGCTCTGTGTGTGCCATGCCCCATCTTGCCCAGCCTGGGTGCCTGCCAGGATTTGGGCTGCTTCTCTGCTTGTCTCCAGTGAAGAGCTCAGGCAGGGCAATTACACAGCAGCCCAGTGCCTCCCATCCTGCTGACCCCCAGGGCAGCAGCCCCAGGCAGGGGTTGGTGTTTCGGAGCCAGAGCAAGGTGCTGGTGTGGAATTCCACGGGGGGACAGGGTGCTCTCAGCCCCTGGGCTGCAGCATCTCACAGGGCCTTGCTCCCTCTCTGAGGCCACGTAGCTCTCCAGGAGCTGGGACAGCAACCCCAGTACCCCTTCAGAGCAGTCAAGTGTATGCACTGAGAGACAAAACCACAGCAAACATCACGGGTTTAAAGAAACGTAAATATTTTTATTGTAATTCCCCTACAGGGTTTTCTTTTTTGACCAGGCAAGAATCCTGCCTCCTCTGGAAGCTCTGAACTCCCAAGGACAACCTCATGCAGCAACAAAACAGCACTGAGCTGGTTATTGCTGCCCTGCACTCAAAGGTATCTTCCCAACAACATAAATCCAAAGCCAACTGATGGAGACTTTCGGTGAAGTTTCCCAAGATAGTCGTGCCAATCCCCAAAAGCATATTATTCTCCCTAATACCATCAGGACAAGTCTCATTTGTGACATCTTTATGTCCCCCACATAGCGCTGTGCTTCAAAAAATACCAGAGGTCCAATATTGGTTCCTATCTCAGTGCTTTCTATTATTCCAGTTGGAAAAAGAGAATTTTAAAGAAAGAGCCCACAGCAAACAGCCCTTCTCTCACTGTCCTCTGCCTCCTCAGTCACCACAGGAGGTTTGGTGACAGTGCTGGAAGCATCATCCCCACACCCAGCATGACTTTTGCCAAGTCATCAACCAGGGAACTCTCTCCATAATTACAAGTGATTTTTTAAAATAAGTTTTTCCAATTATTTTCTCCACCACCTTTCCCAAGATTTCCACTCACCTCTCTGCCCTTCTCCAGGGAGGCCAGCCTTCAGCAGTCCTCTCCCAGCCAAGAAGATATTCTGATGCTATGGGACAGACTGGGAAAAGCCCAAGGCCAGCAGCAGATCTCTTATCTGGCCACTGGAGCCTCGTTAGGATTTACTAAGTGCTGGCATCTGACAGCACGTCAGTAAATAAAGCACATTAAGGAACTGCCTCGTGCTTAACCCAAGCTGGCTGGTGTTGGAGCCGTGCAGTCTAATTTAGTCAGCAAGATTATTCACACCCAGAGCAGTTTTCTCTTGAAACACAGTTAGTGTTCTGCCGTCTGCCCTGGAGCCTGACCACACAAGGGTGCCAGGGCTGGGAGAGCACTCAGAGCAGGGCAAAGTCCCCGTGCCTGCTGCCTGCATCCCCTGCCCACCACAGGGTCGGCTCCACTCTGCTCAAGCCGTCTTTAGAATCGGGCCAACACCACAAGCTGAAACAATCAATGCTTTAGTGAAAGGTTAATTTATCTTATTAACTTAATCCCTCTTTATTTTTACTCTTTTCCCCAGAAATCTGCCTCTGAGGTCACCTGTGCCAGGACACAAGGACAAGGGATGCAGCTCCTCACTGCCTGCACAGCCATGGGAAAGATTAACTCAGTCTTTATTGTCCCAGCAGTTTTCACTCAAATCAACAAAAGGTGTCTATTCTGGCCCCTCACACCACTCACACTTAGATAAAGGCAGCAGCTTTCTGTCAGCCACATCTTCACTTTTAGTAAGAAGTGCTCCTCTAATGCATCCTATCAGTGAAGGAATCCAATCCTATCATGACCCTCTTCCCAGGATTTAATGGGTTAAAAGGTGCAATCCCAAACAAGCCTCCACAGACCACACCACCCTTCCCTTAAATCAATGGTAGTTTGTTGCAGGCAAGGCTGGGGGAATTTTCTGTTCTGCAAGTGTGATCAAAAGGGCCTGATTAAAGTCTTCAAGAGGCTTTCAAGATAGTGTGACAAATTTTCAGCTTTTAAACAAAGCCAGCCTGTTCGTGCTACGGGCCAGGAGATGATCTTACATAGCTACATCTTTTAAAACAGGAAGAACCAAGAGTCAAATGACTAACTAATGAAGATAAATTCCCCAAATCCTTAAACATTCTTTCCAGGAATTCTCTTCAGCTTTTCAAAGCCTCCTACTTTGAACTCACATATATTCTGTGCCAATCCATTTGAATTTTTCTAGTTGTTTATATAAAGTCTGATGCACCAAGGCATTATTTAGGTGTGCTCACAGCCCTGTAAATGAAGAACACTGTTTATGCAGTGTGGATTCATTTAACTATTAAAGAAAACAAGAAGCTTAAAACACAAAAGGGAAAGAAGCGGAGTACAAGTGTTATAAAAGGCAAGACGCTTGAAAATCCTTTTGAATCCAAGTACTGATGGATCCAAATCCAAATTTAGAAACAGATCCATAGTGTAGATCCTAACCCAGCTCAGAGCTGAGGTCTCTGCACAAAGAAAGGCTGAGAATCAATGAAACTGGATATGGGTTTTACAGCAAACAGCCACTAACCCAAGTGCAAACCTAAAAACGTGGATTGAGAAAGACAAGGAAGGGACCCACAAGGATCAGCTGGTGTATTTTATCAACAACTGGCTTTCTCAGCCCCAGGGCACACACAGTCCAGCAGCACTCAGAGCACAGGCACCTCACAGCCTCCCACAGCCACCGGGAGCCCCTCACCCTTTCCTCCAAAGACGAGTTAGAGATGCTGCTTCACTGCCCAGAATGGTCCCTCTTCACCCACACAGCTGCTGCTGCACTTAAATCTGCTTTAGGTTCACTCTGCTGTGTCAGGGAGCAAGGCCAGGGCGGGCCAGTCTGCCCTGGGGACACTGGTGAGGTGTGGGTGTCCTTAGAGCATCACATCCCACAGGCAAACCGGGTTCAGCAACACCAGAGAAAGTGTTTATGGCCATAATTGCTTCACCTCCCTCAGAGCTTTAGGGCTCAGCTCCCCAGTGATGCCTCCCCCTCCAACACCCCCCAGCAAGCACCAGGGCTTCCCAAGCCCTCCTCAGGAGCAAACCTGGGTGCTGCACAGAAGACATGGGGGGGCTGCTTGGAGCTTCCCTTCCAAACCAGCAGCCTCTGGGCCAGGAAGGCAGCTGGTGTTTTCTGTTCCAGCAGAAGGGAAGTGGCTACGGGGCCATCTCCAAACAGAAGAAATTCTCCAACACAAAAAGTTGAATTCAGTTGGTGAGCAAACCTGAAACTTCATTCTCTCTGCACAGGCAGGTGTTAATCACAGCCTACAGGGTCTCTCAAGTGTTCTGTGGCTGGTGGTGAACAACAGCACTGAGAGCAGCATCCTGCAAACCTCCCAGGGACCATCTCCTCTGGGTGCCCTTTATCCACCGCTCCTGGAGTCAACTGTTCAAGACAGCTTCTCTTTTAGCACTGCCCATATCTGATAATTAAGAATAATGACTTGAAATAATCTCTAATCTGGTGTGTTTTGCTTTCTGAAGCTCACACTGTAAAATGTCATTGGCACATAATCTGCTATCAGTCCACACAACATGTAAAACCACTTAAGGCTTAATGGGTGTGAATGGGAGCTGCTCTGGTTGACAGGAAGGATCGAGTGTGGCACAGGCTGTGAGGCGTCTTTATGGTGCTTGGAAAATTCATTTCTCCACGGGGAGAAAGTGGGGTTTATTTAGGGTCTCTGCGGGATGTTGAAGTTCCTCAAATGCCACAATGTGGCACAACATCTTTGCAATTGCTCAAATAACACAGTGAAACCTGGGTTTGCTCGAAGTTCTGTGTAAATTCTGAAGTAGAAGCCAAACACAGCCTTATCTACCAGGGCTTGGGGTGAGTGGGGTGGCAGGGGCTGTGTACAAACCCCCTGCAGGAACAAGCCCTGGGGAGATACGGGGTTTGCTCTGCACACATCTGGCACCAACGACAAATCAAGCAGAGTGTTTTTTCAGTGAACATGTTTGTTTTAACCTTTTCTTATCAACACTGCCAGAGCTTGAGAGATCTACTGTTTTCCTTCACACTCCAGCACCTGTGGTCACAGATGACTTAAAAAATAAAAACATTCTCAATAGGTGTTTGGGTATCTAAGAACCATGAGTCAATTTGTTTTGAGAGCTTGGAAATCAGACAAATTCAGTTAGAAATATTATATTTAAGAGGACTCGTGCCTTCTAGGATTTCCTGTGACTCTTGTAGACTTGTGATATGTATTTTGCCCCCCAGCTACCAAAAATGAAATTAAATTGCATTGATCTGCATTAATTCCACACAATCCATAATGCCATATTTGTGTTAAAATTAAAGGACTGATCTAACTCCAGCAGGACCAGGGTTATAACTATCTGTGCTGTTATACAGCAACAAAAAGTTTGAGAAGAAAAGAATAATTGCACATATTTCCCTCTGTATGCTTCCTACACTAACAGAGCCTTTCTAGTAAGCTTCTGTCTAACTTTATTCTCCTTCACCCACTTTATCAAGTGGGATTAACTGCACACTTTTACAAAGTAACTCTGAATACCTGTCCCAACAGGCAATCTTTCAATCTTCAAGGAGAACTGACATCACCATCCCTTAAAAGCAAACCAAAAAGAAAGAGGAGGAAAAAGAAATGAAACCCAAACCCACAAACCCCCAAACCCCAACCCAGAATACCCAGTGCCACTGAGCCCATTCTGCTTTGTCCAGCCTGGCAGAGGCCTGGAGTGTTTTGAGGGTGTGCTGGGTTTATTTTGCTGCCTTGCCCCAAGGTCAGACCTTGCCTGAATGGATTTACATGAATCATTCTTTCCGCCTGCTTTCCCACTCAGGATTATCAGTGTGCTTGATTACAGTAATTAGCATTAGGGTTTCATTCCAGCATATTCCACCATTACTGTCTCCTGAACAAGCACCAGCATTTATCCTTCTCTTTCACTTATTAAAAAAAAAGCCTCGGTGACAGAAGCACTTCAGCAGCAAATATATTTGTGACATATTTGTTAGTTCTTATCTGTAGCTCAGATTAACTGCTCTGTACCAGCACAGCTTCACACGTAACCACCCAGACCTCTTGCCCCAGAGCTCACATGGACGGGGAGAACGACGAAAATCCACAAGCAAAATATTTCCTTCCACTTAAAAAAATCATCCCGCTCGAAATGCTGGAACAAACATGACTGTGCAGCCAGCTGAGGGACAGCTTTCATCACTCAGCCCCACACAGGCAGCACCCACCAAAGGTGGGGTCCTGGGTTTGGGATTCATCAACACAGAGCTGCTGGGAGATCTGAACAGAGTGCATAATTTCCATTTAATAAACTATCAAATACAAATAAAAATTACATGGGGAACCAAGAAAAACCTTGTGGAAATCAAAGGGAAAAGCCCTGTTCCCTTTGCTGGTGTCTCTGGTCCTTGCCTTCTCCACCAACATATGTGGAGTTCCTGTAGAAACCAAACCTGCACCCCCAGCCCTGGGTCTGGGCAGCCCTTGGTGCTCTGCCATCCCCTCTCACACCAGAACAAACCTCACAGGCCACCCCAGAAATTATCACCCCGAGTGGGTTCTCTCTGCATTCAAACAGGATCACAGCAACACTCGGGCATTTGCTGGCTGCCCTGACAGAGTCAACAAAACCACTTTTACTGGAATTCCTTCCTCAGCAGAATTCCTTCTTGAGTATCCTAACCTTTAACAGAACACGTCTCTGCTCAAATGCAAAAGCTGCTTAAGTTTAAAAGTCAACCTTAACTCAAACAATACCTGGATAATGGATTGCAGACCAATTATTTCTCACCCCTCAGTTCCAAGAAACTGAAAATTGCATTTTTGCTGCTCCACTGGAGACCAGTGGGTAAACTGATGTTGAGGCCAGCAGATAAAGGAAAAACTGCATTAAAATCTCATTTAAAAAATACTGGAATTGGCCCATTTGTCAATTATCTGTTTAGCCAAGTAGTTTAGCCATGATTCCAAAGGCAGCAAGTGCGTGGATTAGCACTGGCAGAGGTGGGCAGGTGACGACATCGACTGCTCCAGAGCTGGACAAGTGAGTTCAAGTGATTAAACACACTCAGCTCCTCCAGTTACGCTAATGACTGATTAGCTTTTAATCCAGGCAAGGGGTAGATCAGCTGTGATCCCACACAGAACCACAGCACTCACTGATGTGGTTACAGGCACAGGACTGAGAACAGCTGAGTTACTCTGTTCCTGAGCCATGGCTGCTGGTCAAAGGGAATGTTGTCCTTACCTGGAGTAAGAGCTGCAGGGAACCCCCTTTCCCACAAAGGGCCAACACAGCACCCAGCTGTTGGCCTGCTCAGCCAAGGGAAAGCAGCTGTTGGCTGCCAGAAATTTAATTAAGTCTTAAACCCACTTTCTATCAAGTCATTAAGGCCGACTCTAATCAGATCTCCTGGATCATTCCGTACTCCTATAAGTATCCTTAGGAGGAGTAACCATTAATCCTGTGATGTACTACACCTGGTATTAGCTTACTGTAACAGGGGGGATAAAACAAGCTGAGTTCCACCCCCAGCATAGCCTGGGGCTACAATTCCCTTCCCAGCACTGACAACACACCAGCATCACCCTGCAGGGCTGTGTACCCCCAAAACCAGCCCAGCAAACTCCATCCCTCCTCATCTGGGTCCTCCTGGAAATACAAGAAGAAACAGGGGATGAAAGGGGAGCTATAGCACACCTAACTTTTCATGTGACCACATGAGAGAGGTGCCCTAAGCACACCCTGCTGGATTTGCATTTATCTTTAACAATGAAGAACTCAACAACCCAACTGGAGCCCTGGGTCCTTGGGGGCAGAGTTCTGCACCAGCTGCTCCCAGTCACTGGAGCTATCAGGTCTTTACCCCTTGTCACTTATGACTGATCAAATCAGAGAGAGAAGGGACCTGTTTTCAAGAAAGAGATCATTGCTTGATATCACAAGCACATTTTAAACAGCTGCAAGGGATGGACTGAACCCCATCAGCTGCAGCTGCACAGACACAGCCACCTCACAGGGGTAAGGGCCAAAACAAACCCTTGTGAGAGAGGCAAGTCCTACCCCAAAGCAGGATTCGGTGGATTGTCATGTTCTGTATTGCCAAATCCATATGTTCTCAAGTTTCTCTCTTGACAATACTGTCCCAAGCCACTTTTGTGGTCCACTCTCAGCTGTCCCTCCTGCCCTGTGCCCAGTGCCTCTCCCTGCCTGGCACTGCTGTGCCTCTCGCTCAGCTCAGCCTGGCAGCTCCTTTCACACCAACTGCATCACTGTTTCCCCCTCTAGAAGTGACACTTCGGCTTCAGGTCCCACAAATGCCCCATTAAGAAACTCAGCGTGCACTTAACCTGGAGCTGTAACACTTGGCCAGGCTTTGCAGAGGAAGCTGCACCTTCCATGGCCCCCAGCAGAGCATCCCCGCTGGGCCAGCAACACATCCCTGCACTGCTACAGCAGGGGAGAGGGCTGGAGCCAAATGGTTTCCTGCAGAAGCTCACCAAAGAGTAGAGAAAACCAACATAACAATGACCAAAACATTTTTTTCCACAACCCCTACATAGACAAATTTGTGTTTTTTAAGTAGGCAGCCAGCCTCCAGCACCCAGAGCTGACTATGGGTGGCTCTGGATGCCTCAAATCCCAAACTGCAACCCGATTTCCCAACACAACCAGTCCAGGGAGGATGTTTGCAAAGCTGTACAGTCCAAACACCTCATGGCACACTGATCCTCAGCCCCCCTTGGGCCCAGCAGTGGGGTACAAACCCACATCCCTCAGGCAGCCCAGCACACCCGGAGCTTGTCAGCATCTTGGGCTCACAGCTGGATGGGGCACTCCCAGAGTGTGGTCCTGCCTCCTGGCAGAATTTCTGCCTTTCCAAAGATGTTTGTAATTTCATGGCATTTTAGTATAAAACAAATAAAATAGAAAGTAAAGAAGAAAGGCACTTTGAAGGGAGCAGAAGTCAGCCAAAAGCCTCCACAATTAGCAAGAGGCTCCCTCCCTCCTGCAGTGAGCCAGTCTGAGCAGGGGGCTGGGGCTTTCCCATCCCCACAGACAGGGAGCCTCCAGCCCCCTTGCTGGGTTTCAAAACAGAAAGAACAGATTTCCTGGGCAACTACAGAATGAAAGGGAATATGGCACCACACCAGCCACCATCAGTCCTCTGCACAGCAGCAGGGTTGCAGAGACCCACCATCAAGCAAAGCCCTGGCTCCCTGGGGAGCCCTCCTGCATCCCCAAGGCCAGGAGCTGCAGCAGAAACTAGTTTTTCCCCAGTTCTAACATTTTGGCTACTATTTGCAAAGCAAGTGAGGTCTTTTCTTGTGTTAAGAGACTAGAGCCTAAGCATAATACCCTACACCTATATTTACATCCCAGCAAGTTGTTTATCACCCTCCAGGAGCAGCTGTTGGAGTTCAGCAACATCAGAGCATCACCTCACTCTTCAGCGGGAGCAGAATTAAAAAGGGATCCAATTTAAAAGGCTGACACATGGAATAACACCCTACAACTTCTTTTATTACAGCTCCCTGTGAACCATGGCAAGATTGGCCTGATGAGAATCAACCTCCTCACACCTCCCAGGTTTGCTGAATCAAACAAGGAATTTGGCAAGCCACCTGCCTAGGCAGAAGCAGACTTCGTTTTTTCTTGTTTAATATTAAACCATTTTTTTTTTTCAAAGTAACAGGAAAAGAGGCTCACTCCACTAAGCTGAGATGCTCATTTTCCCAACAGGGACATTTTTACAGTTGCTGAGAGGTGGTTTGTGACACATCCCACGTTACCAGTGGAGAAAGAGAACTTGCCATGCCCAGGAGGCACAGGCTGAGCCCCAAACACCAAGTGCTCCCCGCCTGGCACAGACCCCCAGCTCTGAGCAGCCTCCTGCCCACCCCGGCAGCACAGCCAGCCCCGCCAGCCGCTCCTCCCTGCACTGCCCTGCCCTTCCCTTCCCTCTCCATCCATCTCCTCCTGTTCCTCCTCCAAAACAGCCCTCGCTGGAGCACTTGGAAAGGGACAGTCCAAAGCAAAACCAGAGGCAGAGCTGTGCAACAGGCGCGTTTTAACTCAAATACAGACTAAATCTCTTTAAAACACGCTCTCTTCCATAATTATTTCTTTGAAACTCAGGGTACATGTTTTCTCTTCTCTGTCACAGCTTTGGCAGATGAAGGAGACGACGGCAAACAGCTTGCGTGCATTACACCAATATTTTTAAGTTATAGCTCCTTTCAAAGCCTTTCAATACACTCAGTGTTTGTTCCAGCACTTCAGCAGCAGCTGCCCAGGGGAGCTCGGCAATCCCGCAGAGCCCGACAGGCCGGGAAGGCAGAGCAGCCTGGGGCACCCGGCCCTTTCCCGGGGCAGCCCGACGGCGCTGGAAACCCCAGTGCCCGCAGGAACATGCCCAGCTCAGACACGGCACCTCATCCATCACACAGCCCATCGCACCACCTCGCCGGGCTCCTTCCCGCACGGCGGACGGTTTGTTTTCACATATATCTACACACAAAGCCTTTTTCAAGCTATCTGCGGAGTCTCAGCAAAGAAGTTTCCAGAATACATCTTTGTGAGGTTAAACACAAGTGTGAGTACACTTACACAGTAATTACTACCAGCCCACAGGGACCCCAGAACACTGCAGCCTGCACGGAGAAACTTCTTGCTGACTTAACTCATGCCTTCCTTACAAACCCCAACAGCCTGTGAACTCAGTCCAGGGCGCGAATCCAAACCCTCTGAACACTAAAAACTTTGAAAGCGGATCTTTATGAATTAACAACCAAAAAAAAAAAAAAAAGCATAGAGAACGCTGTAACACCGGGAAAAGCGGCTGAAACGGCGCTGAGTTTTGAGAAGAGTGCATTGGGATGTATACAGACTAACACGAAGTCAAAAAGAGCCCGAGCGCCGATAGCCGGTGGCCGACCCCGGGTACCACATCCCCGCCGCCCATCACCTGCGGCCGGTGCCCTCCCCGCTCCGCCGCCCCTCCGAGCTCACCCTGGAGATGGTCAGCGGGGCGCTGAAATCTTTGCCTCCCACCAAGCGGAACCCCCACGGCGAAGGGCCGCGCAGGACCACCGAGTGGGACATCGCGGCGGGCGCTCCCTGCCCGCGGGCGGCTCCGGCTCCACTCGCGGTCCCGCCGCGCTCCGAGCGCCGGGACGGGCCGGACCCGCCTCCCCAGCTCGGCCCCGACCCACCTCCCCAGCTCGGCCCGCCCGCAGGGCGTGTCGGGGAGGCGGGACCGACCCCTCCCCACCGGCGTCGGGGGGAGCTTTAGCGAGATTTACCCCTGAAAACTTTTACAAGTGGGGTTCTACTTGTAGACTGCTCACAGGAGTAAAGTTATAGTACTTCACTAGTAGTAAAATATACTTTATTTGATGTGGTCAGAGCCCCCCTCACTGCACTTTCATCCTCTGGAGTGGAAAGAAAATGATGTAATAGGTCAGTAACCGTGTAGTCGTGACTGTTTTATTCATCACAATAAGTCTTTTGAAGGAGAAAAAAGTTCAAGAAAATAATCAGATTTCATGTAAAGCCATTTGGGAATTCTTCCTGGTTATTGCTTGGGCAAAAGATAAACCTCCAAGAAAATGATCTGGGCTGGGAAGGACCTTAAAGCTCATCTAGTTCCAAAGGCCCTGCCATGGGCAGGGACTCCTTCCACTAGCCCAGATTGCTCCAAGCCCCTTCCAACCTGGCCTTGGACACTTCCAGGGATCCAGGGGCAGCCACAGCTTCTCTGGGCAGCCTGTGCCAGGGCCTCCCCATCCTCACAGGGAAGGATTCCTTCCCAATATCCCATCTAACCCTGCCCTCTGTCAGTGGGAAGCCATTCCCTGTGTCCTATCCCTCCAGGCCCTTGTCCCAAGTCCCTCTCCAGCTCTCTTGGAGCCCATGTGGCACTGGAAGGGGCTCTCAGCTCTCCCTGGAGCCTTCTCTTTTCCAGGCTGAACAACTCCAGCTCTCTCAGTCTGTCAGAGCAGAGGTGCTCCAGCCCTCAGAGCATTTTCATGGCCACTGCAGCCCAACATCCCTGTGTCCTTGCAGGGGTCTCTGGGCAGCACTCAGCACACCAGAGCATCCCTGTGACTGCTGGAGCACCACAGAGATGTCCATGCTGCCAGAGGGTGCATAAAGGGATGGCTTGCAGGCACAGAGGAGGTGGGATGGGTGGCCAGCACAGCTGCTCAGCACGGCCCCCAGAAGCTGGGAAGAAATCTCAAAACGCCTGTAAAATCTCCCTCTCTTCCTGAAAAGGGCTGGACCGGAATATCTCACTTCAAAAAAGGGACCTAACAAAGGGTTCATTGTTTGGAAAGTCCAGTTTCATCGAGCACCTTCTCACTGCCCAGTTTCTGTGGGTTTGATTTACGTGCCATTTGCTGCAGAGTCTCTGCTCGTGACCCGGGAAGGTTTGTGTGACCGTCTCACTGCTGTGCCCGTGTTACTGGGCTTTGCTCTGGGTCAGGGGGGGAGCTGTAACTTTTAAACATGCTCCTGAGCCCTCCTGCAGCTTTGGGATTTAGCACCGTGAATCCAGCGCTGTGTTACAAACCTGAAACACAACATACTTTGTTTGCTTTGCGAGGAAGGTGCCTGCAGAGGAGAGGTCCAGCTGCAGCCGGTACCAGCAGAGCTTTCCACTACTCTTTGTTCCTCGCAGGCATGTGCCTCCACCAAGAGAGGCTGCACAGGCTGACTTTTGTCTGGGTGATGAATCATACCTCCTCATTCCTACGTGATATCACCCAGCCTGCAGCAGCCTGGGAGTAGGCTGGTCTGAGGTTTCCTTGCTTGTGTTAGAAAATCCACCCAGTCAAACAGCGAAATTCCTCTCACAGAGAGCTGGAGGACTGGTTGCTGTCCCACTTCTCCTGCTCTCACTGTTTGGTGACAAAGAGAATTCCCTCAAGGACCAAGTGCACAAACACGGTGTGTCAGCACCGGCATCTCCTTCCTCTCAGGAGGGAAAAGAAAAAATCCTTTCTGTGAAAGACACTAAGCTTGCTGGAAAATAGGAAGAATAAACCCAGAGATATGGAAAAAAAAAGAAGAGAAAAAATGAAACCTGCAGTTCTGTGGAGTCGAACATTTCCCACTGGCATTCAGTGGGGGCCCATTCCCTGGGTGCGTTGTGAGCTGCACCATGCTGTGAGGGGCAGCTCTGCTGGGCAGCAAAGCATCAGGGGATCAAAGTAATTCACTGGCAGAGGCAACAGATGATCAAAACACAGAAATGCCCTCTATTAAAGTACTCCTTTCAAAAGCAGACAGGAAACTGCTGGCTCCGAGGCATTTTCTCTTCAAGGCTTTTTGAATGCTCAGCCCAGATCACCCCTCATGGAACTGACAGCTCATCAAAAACTTAACCCAAGTAAAACACAATTAGCCAAACTGGTAGAAATTGGTAGGTGTGCTTATTCCAAATGAGGCTATATTCCAAAATGCATTACACTGAGTGAAGTGGAGGCAGTTTTACTCTGAATAAAACTGTCTGCAGTTGAATTGCTACTGATGGAAAGTGTCAGAGCAACCCTCAGGTTTCAGAACTGTGTCAGGAATTAATGTTGCACCCCTCTGCCATAGATGTTTTCTCCCAGGATGCAGGGAATGAGAACATTATCCAAAGAGCCCCACAGTTCACAGATGCCTCATGTTCTCTCAGCTGCTCACACACCTTTTCACACTAAAGCCAACACAGCTCTGCAGCCTGCAGAGGACCCAGTCAGCCCCCACTTCAGCCAACCAAAGTGGGCTCAGAAATTTCTGGTTTTGTCTTTGAATCATAGAATCACAGAATGGCTTGAGCTGGGAGGGACCTCAAAGATCAAGCCATTCCAACTGCCTGCCATGGCCAGGGACACCCTCCACTAGACCAGGTTACTCAGTGGGAATTTTTAAATTCTAAACTAATTGAATTTCTACTTCTGGCTGAGAAATCAACAGGACCAACAGCAGATGAGCTGAACCTTGCTGGGGGAGCTGAAATACAGTATCACATGCTCATTCTTCATCAGAGTGCTGAAACCCTGCAGCAAGCTCTGACAGAGACCACACATTATTCAAAGAGAGGTCAAACATGTTCATGAATTCAATCTCATCACTCCATTCACTTTATCTTTCCCCTCCCTGATATTTTCCTTGATGTTTGTTTCCAGTATTTTTCCACCCCAAAGCCTTATCACCCCTTTGTTTCTTTTTTCAATATTCCATCCTGGCTCTCCTTTGCCACCGGTGACACTCTGAGTTTCCTTCCTTTGTTATCAGAGACCGACTGGGTAAACTACAGATATTCAGCTTTGTGTCCCATTTTGAGTGAGCATTCAGGTTTTCCATCTGCCCCCCTCCCAATGTCTAGCAGAGGTCTGTGCTTATCTGGGAGTCCTGATAATGACCCTCCAATGCTATTTTTGAACATTTGTCCATATGAGAGTGTTTTAAAGCATCTTTGTGGCTTGATAGTTCTTCTCCAGGTCAGGAGATTTTCTTGCTCTACAAATTGTCTTCTTCTGGACATGGCTGTTTCTGCTTAGAGCCATTTCAGGAGGCTGAAGTCATCCATCCCTGAAGTGTTCAAATCCAGGTTGGACAGGGCGTGGAGCAACCTGGGCCAGTGGAAGGTGTCCCTGCCCAGGGCAGGGGGTGGGACTGGATGTTCTTTAAGGTCCCTTCCAACCCAAACCATCCTGTGGTTCTATGATTTAAGGCAGCTTTAAGCATCAATCTAGCTGTTAGCCTGTGTCCTGGCCTTCCCAACAGCCACACTCCTGTTAAAATTGTGTGTCAGATTCGGTGGCTCATGGTTTGTGTTTGAAAATCCTTTGTTGTGAATGCTCATTTGCAGGTTCTAATGCTGGTTGCTCCTCTTCATATTTGTGATGGCAAATGGCCCCTGGAAGTGATGCTGATCACATGAATGCAAAATCCTTGTGGCAGTAAAGACTCCAAGCAATGCTTCATGGCATTTGTGCAGTTTGTCCTCTCAGAGTACTTTTCCTTTCTTACATCAATCAGTAACCCTTGAGTTTTTCATGTTCATTTCCATTTCCATTGTCCTTTCTGGTGTCTTCCTATCCTGATGGGATTCACGTACAACAGATTCTTAACAGTTCCTGTTTGTACCTTTACTTAATAGTTAAAAGATGAAAAATATCCAAAAAACCAACATCCTGTGAAAACAGTTAAATTTGAAGCTCGTTATTTGGATTAAGTCCAAGCAAATCTCAACCCTATGGCAGCTTTAGCTGCAGGTTTCCAAAGGATTACTTAATTTATAAGCTTTGCAGGATCTCTCAGATCTGAGTTATTATTTTGGCTTTTGAAAGTTCCTTGGCGGACGCCCAAGTGTTGGGAACTGTCACTCTGAATTCTGTTTAATTCATTTGTTTGTCTAAATCATTTCTAAGAAGTTTATCTCATAGATCTAAGCATCCCACAGAGAAAAATCCAGCTGTGATAGAAATCATTAGGATAATGAAAGAAATCTTGTTGGTCCAGTAGAATTTCTTCTCTGTAATCACCTTCAGGGGGAGCAGCCAGCTGCCTCCCAAGGCTTTAGAGCTTTAAAGGATTGCTACGGAGAAAAACTGAAAGACAGTAGGTTTAGTTTAGGTATTAGGAAGAAATTCTTTACTATAAGGGTGGGGAGACCCTGGCACAGGGTGCCCAGAGAAGCTGTGGCTGCCCCTGGATCCCTGGAAGTGTCCAAGGCCAGGTTGGGTGGGGCGTGGAGCAACCTGGGCTGGTGGAAGGTGTCCCTGCCCGTGACAGGGGGGCTGGAATGAGATGAGCTTTGAGGTCCCTTCCAACCCATAATGTTTTGTGAGTCCATGAAAACTGTGTGCAAGAGGCTGCACTGTGCGTGGTCAGATCCATCTCTGATTCCCCTGAACACTGTGCAGCAGGAGCAGATTCACAGAAAGGACAAAGGCAAATCCTTTGGCTTTGTAAGATGAGTTCAGAGGGTAAACCACAGCAGGGCCTGACACAAAATGCAGTTTATTGTTCTGTTCTGGCAAATACTCACAAGACAATTTTTACACGTAATTCTGAGTCTTGCTCCTCTGGGTACCAGTCATCTCCCAGAAATTCTTACACTAAGCGGCAAGGATGAGTCTGTACCTCCCAAACACTGCAGACTAAACAGAAGATAAGAGCCTGTGGATGGATTTCCTGAGGGGAACACCGGACAGCAATGACACAGCGTGGCTGGCTCGCGCCGGAGCTCAGCAGCAGCCTGTCCTTGATAACAGGCAGCTCTGCAGAAGGCTGTGGACAAGGACAAGGCTCATGTCAGGGCTCATGGAAAGGTCACAACATGTTCAAAACATTACAAACAGACCACTTTTTTTAAAAATATATTCCTTTCTTCCTATCAGTTTTGGTGGAAAATGAGCTGATTCCCTGTTCACCCTGTTCTCGGTTCCACTTTCCATCTCAGGAGTCAGAGCAAACAGATGCTTGTTAGGTCAGGTCTGACCTTACTCATGGCCTTAATCCCCGGACTGAGACTAACCCAATGGCAGGCCTGGGCAGCACAAAGCAGCACAGAGCAGGCAGGTGGGGACTGTCCCTCCACCCTGCTGCTCACTGCTGCTGCCCCAGAGCACATCCCCGGCCTTTCCATCTCACCTGGGCAGCTGCAGGCCTGGAATACCTGGACCAGATGGAGGGAGCTGGTCTGTTTGCTTTGGGAGCACATGACCTCATCCCCAGGGGTTCAGCTGCTGCTGACAAGGAGGGCAGGATTAACCCTGGCTCTTTCCCTGTGAGAGCTGTAACCTTTCCGTGGCACTGTGACCGATGGGCAGCAGTTGAGAAAATAAAAAGCAATATTGGCATGATATTGTGAGCAGAAGATGAGATTACAAGTGATCTGCTTTTTCTGTAAGGCTAATTGTTCCCATTATGGGATTAAACTGATTGATTTCCCGTCAGAAACGGTGCCTGGAAGAACAAAGTCGAAACCTGTGGTCTAGTGTGAGTCACTTCACTGAGCAGCTAAACACTGAGATTTTTGTTGGCTTTTTTCTTGTGAAATCATGACAGATGGCAGCTGTTGGTCTATTCTGCAAACAAATTTGGCACATTTTTAGTATCATTATTTCACACAGTAGAGTCCAAGTGATTGTACCTATCCAGCAGAGGAGGTCCTCAGCCTTTCTTGGGGATTTCAGTATTTATCACCCTCCCTCTTGACTCTGTTTATAGCGATGCTTCCTTTTTTGGGTGTTGTACAGCTCCAGAATGCAGACAACTGGAGAAAATTAAGCTGAATGTTCCCAATTTATGCAGGTCAAGGAAAGTTTGCCTTTTATCGTTCAGAGATAAGTACAACAAACTAACTCCTTTTGAAAGGCTGAGCTCCACACACGCCTGCTTTCAGACTCAGTGATCACAGAGGTTCCTATAGGTGGGTTTCACAGGAGCTTTCCCATTCATTTTTTGGTTACTGTACAGAAACAAATAGCCTAAGCCTTCCTCTCACTACCAGGGCTTGCGGGCCAGAATTATGACACTTTGGTGTCCAATTCCTGCCATTTCTGGGAGTTAAACTCGTGGGCACCACATGAGACCAAAAGCAGGCAAATAATATGCAAATAGAATTTTAAAGATTACCCTAACAATTCAAGGTTGGTCTTCTGAATTACTGTGTCTCTTGTCTTAGTTGTCTCTTAATATTCCCAAAGTTTGCACTTGTGCACCCGGATTACACAAATGTAACAGCACAGATTCCAACCCTGATTATGGGCAGTGACTTTACTGAGTAGGCAAAAAATCAATGTAATTGCCAATATTTGTATTCTAACATATAAGCAGGAATTCATAAATGCTTGCAGGAATGTAACATATCAACCTCCTTAAACAGCCATATCCTGTTTCTTTTGTTTCCCTTTCTGCCTTTGCAGTGACTGTTGCTACAACACCATCCATCACTGCTCCTTTCATCTGTCAGGCCCTCCAGCCGCCTGCCCGCTCTCTGTACCTGCCCCGTCAGGTCTGAGCTGTCTGGATTTCCCCCATATTTCAGGGTGTAGGTTCCCCTGCTGTGGAGCTGGAGCTGTGTGGGTGATGGGGTGATCCCCTCCTGTGTCCCAGCTCCCCTCCCGGACCTGCTGGGCCGGTTGCATGAATGGGTTCAGTCGAGCGAGATGAGTTTTGACAGGTTTTGTCACAGGGCATTTGTGTTGGGACCTCAGAGGGTGGTTAAATGGGCACGGTCTGGGCTGAGACTGAGCAGGATGGCTGCAGTCAGGGAACAACACACATCCACATCCCTGGTCAGACAAGTTCAAGGACATCTTTTCTCTGGTGTTATTGGCCTCTTGACACATCACTGTGTGGCTGATCAGCTGCAGGCTCCTGCCACTGAAGATGCTCCTCTGATCTCTCCAGAACATTGCCCTAGGATATCTTCTGGAGCATATTCCTTGAGGAAACTGATTGTGCACAAATGGTAGTTTAATTTTCTTTTTCCCCTCGCTCCAACCATGCAGTCACTGGGATGTGGAAAAGCTGAAATAAACCTTTAAAGTGTTTTGAAGGATTTGTCATTACCCAGAGAAATAGATCTGACATTCACCGGAGTGCAAGAAGTGGAGAGAATGAAATGGGTTACTCAGAAACTTCACTGGCCAGGCCAAAGTTCTGCCTTCAGCTGCATCTGGGCAACTCATTTAGGCTGAGAGAGCTGCGTCACATGATCTGGAGTAGAATTTGCCCTCAGAGTTTAAATAACATGAATGATATTTAAGAACCTGCAAGGCTGTTAGGTGATATTGTACAAAACCTTATAGAACAGCACTGAAAACCTCAATCCAAGATTCAGTGATGTCAAGAGAAAAGCTCCCACCAGCAATGGTGGGAGTGTTGATTCAATGAGCAGCTTGACCACTATGCCAAGTGTCCAGTGGGCATCAGGATAACCAGGGATTCCACCTAAAAAAGGGTCAGACCTCACTGTTTCTTTTTCAACACATGCAGCCTGCTACATTCTGCAGCCTTTTCTAGGAAAGAGTGTGACCTGACTATAGAATAAAATGCCTTATGTCTGAAAAATTAATAAAAATCACTTAAAATCCAAGGAGCATAAAAAATAAATGTTATTATCGTTGAAGTATTTTTCTACTTCAAGCACAGTATTACATTATGATAATGAATATATGTCTCTACCTTAATTTATTATTAAAAAAATAGCTCCCATACGCTTCTCTAAATAAGGCATTTAAGGGCTTTCTGCAAACATTAGCTCCAAATTTGTCCTTGCACACAGGATAAATGATGTTTAACAAATAAATGAGACTGTGGCATCAAATGGGTAAATAACCAATTCCAAGATGAACAGTCATGCTAGAAATTGTACCCAAGCTTCTCATGCACTCTCCTGTGGTTTGAGCCAAAGATGGATGTGTCTGAAAAACAGACTGAGGGTCCTCTTCTGTCCCATCAATGGTCCTGAAGTCCATCTGGATGCACCACCAGTTAGCAGGAGAAGTTAATGGTATTCCACACAAGATATTTCACCTATTAAAGATACCACAGAAAATAAGACTTGGTTGCCAAAGTGTATGACATTTTATGAATGTTTAGACATGCAGGGTGAGGTGTCACAGGATCAAACAGGTCTGATGCTCACAAAATGGGCAGGGAGGATGGATAGTTCAGGCTTTTTAATTCCTCCATGTCTCTTTGAAGATTTAATAGGGGGGTTTTGGTTGGTTTTAAATCTTCACAGTACTCCAGAGCTCATTATTTTTCTCAGCAGCCCCAAGGTCAATCTGTGGATGGTTCTGCTGGGCCTGGTCAGAGGGTGCCCTACCGTGCAGCCCCGTGCCATGGCCTCAGCCTGCCTTTTCCCAGGAAAACCTCACCAGGCCCAAATTCCATTGTTTTCTTTAGCTCAGGACAAGAACCATTCACTGCTTCCTTCAGCATCTTCATTTCAGCACTACCTTTAAAACCATTAGTGTTGCTGCCGAGGGAGACAGAATACAAATACTTGGCCCAGGTGGATATTTACTTTTCTGTTTTCATGAATGTGGAGTCAGTTGTGCCTGTTTGGAATGTCTCAGGAGAATCATGAATAGTTTTAACATGTGTTCAAGGAAGCTTTTTAGTTTATGGATCCCCAGGTATTTTTCCAAGTTGTGCTTTTGTAGAATTTCTCAAATAGGTGTACTATTGTTATTCTAAAAGAGACTGAAAAATGATTCAGGACAGAAGGAGTGTTCTAGACCACACTTAGCAGAGGAGGGGAAATTGCTGAGTTGGTGCTGGGGGCAGCCCAGCCTGGCTCCAGCCCCTTGCCTGCCTGGCTCCCTGGGAAAGCACAGGGCAACTGCAGCCACATGGGTCATCCCTCCAGGACAGGGCCAGGTTAGATCAGGCATAAGGAAAAAACTCCTTCCCTGTGAGGGTGGGGAGGCCCTGGCACAGGTTACCCAGAGAAGCTGTGGTTGCCCCTGGATCCCTGGAAGTGTCCCAGGCCAGGTTGGACGGGGCTTGGAGCAACCTGGGCTAGTGGAAGGTGTCCCTGCCCATGGCAGGGGGGTTGGACTAGACAACCTTTAAGGTCCCTTCTGACCCAAACCATTCCATGATTTTATGAAGGAGAGCTGTATAATGTTCCTGAAATGCCACAGACACCTCGAGCATCTCAGTGGTTCCTAAACTGAAGCTGGGGTGGAGCAGGCACGTAGCTGAGTTAACAGCAGAGAGGTTTCTCTGCGTCCTGCAGTCACTGAGCATCAACTGCTGATGACTCATTTGGAAATGATTTGTTGGCAGCTTGTCCCCAGCCAGCACTCAGCCTCCATCCCACTGCTCCCACAGACCCCCTGGCTGCACGCGCCGTTTCCGTGATGTCGGGCAGGGATGAGATCCAGCTGACAACAATGGATACCAGGGGAAAAAGCCCCTAAGAGTTTCTGATTCTGGGAGGGGTTGGACAACGGAAACAGTGGAAGTCCCTTTGCTGAACTTGGCAAAAAACATTTGGACAAATACTGTTCAGGAAAATATTCTTCACTGAATGAGTGATGCAGCGTATTAGGTTTTTTCTCTATTTTTTGACTATGAAGACAGAAATAATGAGTAAGAGGCCCTTGCGGCCAGTGTCCAACTCAACAGTTACAACATGCTGAGGGAAGCACGCTTTTTCTTTCCCTTTGGACAACCAAACGTGGTATTTTTAGTCCTGACAGTTTTTTCCTCTGTGATGATGTAAGGTTCCTGTTAGCTCATCAGATTGGGTCGCCTGCTGTAAAAAGCTAAAAAGAAACAAAATTGCACATCCCATCATGTCTGAGCCTGGGCCTGAGGCAGGAGGAGACTTTTGGCTGCTGAATCAATCACATCCAAGTGGAGGAGCAGGCAGGACACAGAACCCAAACAAACCACAAAGCCTGATTCTGGTTTGAACTGAGCTCCTGTTAATTTATCTCCATTTATGGAGTTATTTGATGTTAGACAGAATATTGAGCTACTTTATGGCCGCTTCATTTGAGAGAAAATATGTGATGACCTAAACAAATACCAAAATCCACAAATTATACCCAGGTGGCAAATTTATTGTTCGTGTTTTTAGAAGCCTTTTTTATATAATCCTCCTCGTGGGCAGCTGATCAGGGAGGATGGATCCCTGGCTGGTGTCAGCCAGGGGAGCTGTGTCCAGTGTACTCATCTCCTCTGCTTTGTGCCAACTAACAGTTTGCCTCACTTATTTTCATGTTCTAGTGTTCAAGACCAGGTTGGATGGGACTTGGAACAACCTGATCTAGTAGAAGGTGTCGCTGCTCATGGCAGTGGGTTGGAATGATGTGAGCTTTAAAGTTCCTTCCCACCCAAACCATTCCATGACTCTATGACTCTCTGTAGCTGGAGATCTCCCCTTCTCCCAGTTCCCACTCCCAAGGTTGTGTAACTCCGCTGTAAAGCGTTATCAGGAAGGTTTTTTTCTGTCTCCTGTTTTTTCCTCTCATAGGCGGCCAAATCACATTCACCTAAAGCTTTCTATGCAAGAAATTAAAGTAATTTCCTTTGAACATTCAAGTGAGGCTTGCTGGTTTTTAAAGAAATCTGGTTCTCTTCCATCGCCCTTCCGAGGCACTTCCTCCACATTCCTGGCTGCCGTGTCAGGAGGAAATGCAGGTGCCTCAACCTCGGGCTGCTGGCACCCGTCACCGTGGGAGAACACAAGTGTGAAACTCTGTGCCTTCCCAGCATGGAAAGTTTGCAGCTTCCAATTAGAGGTGCTAAGCACTCCTAAAAAATATACTAATGTTTTCCTATAGATCTGTAAAACCTATAGGGTCAATTCCTGATGCGCTGTGAGCCAGCGTCACCCGGGGGATGTAACAAATGGCTGCTGGTCCCTGTTGTGCATGGGGACACTTCCATATGCTTTGTATAAAACTTGGGGTTTCCTTGTTGGACATGTGGCACCTCCTTGGCTGACCCATTCACTGAAAGCAGCAGGACATTTTAGGTGGATGTGCACAGACAGACACGAGTTCCAGGTGGTATGTCCTGCACAGATGTCCCCAAATTGTTTTGGGGTGAAGAAAAGACCTTGCTGACCCTTTGGAGGTGCCTGAGAGGGAAGTTTCTGAGTGAGGCTGGAGCCTAAATGGGATTTACTATTGCTGTATGCACTGAGGGGCCCCTAAAGACTTTGTGTATTGGCTCCACTCCAACCCACGTGAGCGTTCCCGTCAGTGTGGCTTTTCAGAGCAGGGCAGGAGAAGGAATGGACTGCTTGAGATATTTCCCAGGCATTTGCTTTATAGTCACTGAAGACAAAGTGTATTTGGTTTCTAATGAAACAGGGATGTTTCTCAGCACAATGAAGTTCTTGCCCTTGTTTTGCTTTTTGTAGCCCAGCATTACGTGACATATAAAACCACCTCATTTGTTTTCCATTGCCTGGAAGTAAATTTCCCGGTAAGACCACCACTGAGCAGATACTATCACAGAGGCAAGCCCTGCTCCCACATTCCTGCCTCCCTGTCTCCCTGGACCCCCAGCCCTGGCTTATCTTGCTGCAGAGCATTAGTAGTGGGGTGATGCTGGGTGCATTCACAGTGTCCACCCCGTGCAGGCACACACTTCCTGACATGGTGCATCCCATAATCCCAGCTCCGTCAGGAATGTGTCACTCTTATGCCACAGCACGTGTCTAGTTCTAATTTCTGTGGGCCTTTTCCAGCCAGATACGCCCCATCCTCCATCCCTCAGTGCAGCTGGATGTGTAAATGCCTGTAACATTTCTGGGTGAGTTCAACTGCATTTGCTTTGTTCAGAATTGTGCTTCATCTCCTCCAGAAGCAGAACACACCTATGTCATAAACCATGACTATAATAAATAATAAATCATATGGTGAATAAGATCATGGGGTGGATGTGAGTGGGGTACTATGGTTTGGGCTTTTTAGTGTAAGGAGGTGTTTTTGTGGCAATAGTTCCTGTTTCTATATCTGAGAGAGCTGGGGTTGTTCAGCTTGGAGAAGAGAAGGCTCCAAGGAAAGCTCATTGTGGCCTTACAGTGCTTAAAGGGTGTTTGTTAAAAGGAGGTAGAGTGACTTTTTACACAGGCAGATAGAGATGGGACAAGGGGGAATGGTTTAAAATTAAAAGAGGAAAGATTTAGATTAGACATTAGGAGGAAATTCTTCCCTGTGAGGGTGGGGAGGCCCTGGCACAGGTTGCCCAGAGAAGCTGTGGCTGCCCCTGGATCCCTGGGAGTGTCCAAGACCAGGTTGGACAGAGCTTGGAGCAACCTGAGCTAGTGGAAGGTGTCCCTGTCCATGGCAGAGGGTGGGAACGAGATGAGTTTTAAGGTCCTTCCTTAAACCCTTCTGTGACTCAATGTCTGTCCCTCTGTGGGTCTGATGGTGCAGCTGTAGGGAGTGTTTTGTCACAGGGGCAGCTCTGTGGCCCCTGGTGTGTCCCTCTGAGCCAGCTGCAGTCCCAGCCTGTCTTCCTGCCCTCCTGGGGAGTCACTCCAACCAGTGGAGAGCTTGTCCCAAGTAGGAACTGCTACGTCCCCCTGCCTGGTGCCTCCAGGGCTGATGGATGGGGACTGGAAACCTTGCTGGGAGATGGAGAGAAGGAAGAACTGTTTTCCAGGTTGCAAAGCTGAGGCGTGCAGAAATGAAGTGAGCTGATAGAGGCCTTTGGGACCAAAAGCATGGTCCATGTCTTTCAAACTGCAATCCTGTGTACTGATACAAACCCATCCTTCCTGCTCCCTCCCTCCAGCAGCAGCTGTGCCTCAGGGGCTGGCACCAGAGGCCAGCCTGGGGGGTCACACCTGGAGAGGATGGAGGCTCCTCTTGGTGCTTGCTGCTCTCCCAGTTGGGTGTTTCCAAAGCACACAGGGAATCCAGCACGCCAGGATGGATGTTTTCCACACGAATCCTGCTTGCCAGAGCTCGGGGGCTGCGCTGGGGCTCCATTTCCTTCGGTGTCTGGAAGTCACGTTAGGAGCACCTGCTTCTCTTCATGGACAATAACAAGCACAGTCCTATATTTCTGCTGCATTTAATGAAGGGATTACTCCCTACAGGACTGAGTACAAAATTCCTGTGTTGTTAAAGATGTGCCAACATTTTATTCACAAATCTTTGGTTCCCACTGAAGTGAGTGGAAAGATGGCTTTTAACTTGCTATGGCTGTGCTGGGGCCCTAAACTGAGTTCATTTCAGGATAACCCCAAGGAAACCTGTTGTTTTCTAAATATGGAAGAAATCATATATTCCACTTGCTGCGATTGCCAAGGAAAAAACATAAAGGTTTTTTTCTTAGCTCTAGGCTTTTTGCTTTTATGCTGCAGGACCAGGTGCTCACAAATGCACGTATGCTGGTCTACACTGTTGGTGTAGTGCTACTATTAATAACAACCTGACCAGAAAAATGAATTTGATCCTGTTAAGAAAATGTGTTACATAACTCTCTATGTCTTGTGTATCTTGCTCTTTATTTACTTATTCCTTGAGCCCAACCTACAAATGTTTTCCTTTTTTTTCTGTGTGACTGTAACCAAGAGGGATGTTACAATCCTCAGGCTGCAGCATTTTGGTAGGCAGAGTCTGTTTTTACAGCAGAAGACGAGTTAGGGTTACCACTGGGGTTGTTTATATGGAATCCTGTTAATTGATTGCCAAAGATACGCTTTGGGTTTACATCCCTTGCTTGTTATTGGGCTGTGCTCACCCTGGCTAAACACAGTTTATTTCCAGCTGCTGCCCTCTCCTTCCCTTCCAGCTGTTCACGTCGCTGTGTCCCAGCATGAAATTCATGGAGGCATTTTAGCCAGGACCCCAAATTCCTGTCACCACCTTCATGGTGGTTGCAGCTGTGAGTCCTGGCTCAGGAGATCGACTTCGGGAACCTGGAGCTGACCTTGGCTGCTCAAGCCTGAGGAGCAGCACAGGGAGCAGCCCCTCCACTGCCCTTCCCTGTGGCTGGAAAGTGCCCATGGAATTAGTCACTCCCAGCTCTTGTGAGTAGCCCACTCAGCCCCTCTGCTTGCTTTAGTCTGGAGAGCACTTCTGCTGATGGAGCTTTGCCAGTTTGTCTCAGCTAAGCTGCCGGCCCCACGCGTTGACTCACTGCTAATTATTTATTTGAGGAAATCAGCAGTGGCTCTTAAATGGGGACTTTTACTGGCACAGACAACAGAGGAGTCTGGATTCTCGAGTGCAGGCATTTCAGACATGGCAGAGAAGACAGGCCCAGACAAGGACCACCGTCAAGGAGGATGTCCTTCCACAGGGAAAACCAGCAGGTTCCTAAAAGGAGCCCGATGGTGCCAATGGGGACAGGATGGGGTGTCCTGTGGGGAGGGCAGAGGTGCAGGGAGCCCCAAACAGCTCCGGGTTGTACCAGAGCAGGGTGGTGGGGCAGGAGCTGGGGCAGGTCACAGCCCCCCGCCTTCTCTGCTCCCCTCTCATCCTGTGGGACATGGGACTTCCTCCTCACAGGGGTCATGGAATGGTTTGGGTTGGAAGGGTCCTCAAAGACCATCTCATTCCACCCCCTGGCATGGGCAGGGACACCTTCCGCTATCCCAGGTTGCTCCAAGCCCCGTCCAACCTGGCCTTGGACACTTCCAGGGATGGGGCAGACACAGCTTCTCTGGGCAACCTGTGCCTGGGCCTCCCCACCCTCCCAGGGAAGAATTTCTTCTCAATGTCTAATATAAATCCACCCTCCCTCAGTTTGAAGCCAACTCTGTCCCTCCAGGCCCTTGTCCCAAGTCCCTCTCCAGATCTCTTGGAGCCGCTTTAGGCACTGGAAGAGTCCACCCTGGTAATTCTCACCAGCTCTCTTGGGGCTGCTCCCTGCTTTGTTTTCCAAACTCCTCTTTAATAAATTCAGGGGAATTTACAGAGACATAAATGCACTTGTCTCTAACTCCAGGCAATGTCATGCAAACTTAGGATCACTGGGACCTTATTTCTGGTCTCTGAAATGGACAGCAGATGTGAGCAGGGACTTCAAGCCCTCCTGATAATTTAGTGTAATAATGGTGTTAGCAAGGACCAATTGCAATGCCAGAGCATTGCCATGAAAACTCTAAGAGCAATGAAAACAGACTGGTGTGGAATGAAACCCGGTCATTGTATCAGAACGACCATGACATGTTGTCCATATTCATTGCCAAGTATGTTGGCTTTTGGGTTATTTGACAAAATATGGCCTCAGCTGCTCTCTGCTGCTTGGCACCATGTCAGGAGAACATGGAAAACAGGGAATCCTTCCTACTCCATAGGCTTTTAGAAAGGTGGTGAAAAAAAAGGAAAATAAAGTCAGCGTAAGATTTTTTACAATGGTACTAATTACACAAGAGAGCAATTTGATGGATTTTGTGTGATTTTTGTTTCCTGGACACAAAAGGGATTTTTTTGTGGGGAAGAGTGTTCATAAAGCCTCTTTGCTATTTATCCCTTTGACCTCTGCATTACCCCAGCTGTGGCCGGGATGACAGATGCACTCAGAGTTGTGAGGTTAAAAGGAAAAGTGACTCATCCAATATGAAATCCCCAGGAAAAAAATCCCTTCAGATGGAGAGAGGTGTTAGACCAGCAGCTGAATTTTGGCCACTCGCTGGGCTGACTTAGTGCTGTGCATGCACGGCTGCCTTGGGGTGGACTTTCTGGACTAAGTCCTTAGAAGCACAAAATTCTGTTTGGAAGAGGTGGGGGCAAATAACCCCCCAGCTGCACGAGTCCTGCCAGGACACATGGCAGAGCTTGGTGTGAGAGCACCGAAGGAACCCCTCTGCTGTGCCTGCTGGGGGAGAGGCCCCAGCTGGTGAGGATGTGAGTCATGCAAGCTGGTCCTTTTTAGGGCAGAGACATGAATTAAATGGTCTTTGACAGCCTTTCGTTGACAATCCCACTTTTTGGCACTCTGGGCATGATCTCTCCATTTCTGTGGTTTGTAACTAACAATTGAAATCAGGTTTTTCTTGTGCTTTGGGCTTTAAAAAAATCCTGCCTTTATTTTTAGGGAGCAAGAGTGGCATTTACAACTGTCTGTGTAAATCAGTTTTACTACAACCTCTCTGAGGACAGCTTCATCCTCTGGGTCAGAGTACTGTGCTGGGGTATGTCATTTAATAACCCATCCACAGAGATTCCCATGGTGGAAGGAGCAGCTTGAACTGCAGAACTGTCCCAGGACAGGTATTCAGCACTTTTGATGCTGTAAATGAACAGACTGAAAACAGAACTGTAACAGTAGAGCTGACCACCATCACTTACAGGTGGTTTGCATCCTTTAATCCACTGATTTTGATGCTCTTTCCCAATGTCAGGAAGTTCTCAGCTGCCTGAGTAGCCTGGGGTGACTCTGGTTTTTGGCATCACTGCATGAGAAGCCACATGGCTTCTCTGCCTGTCCACCCAGCTTGCTGTTGGGGTGTTACCACCATATTCTGGATTTCTCTGAAGCTGACCCTTCAGTTTGTTGCTCTGTTTGCTCCAACACTGCCAGAATTCTTGCCTGCCCACATGCTTGGATCCCCTGGTCGGTCAGAGAGCCCTCTGTCCTGGGGAGAGGGGAAATTGCATGATTGTGTGGAAAATACCAATAATGTTGTTGCGTTTTGTTGCCATGGGAACAGGAGCTTGAACCAGAGTTGCAGCACATCAGAGGGCAGAAGGCTGCCTGTTGAGAAGGATGCCCAGAATTCTGTCTTTAAACAATGACATGCAAAAGGAATGAGACATGAAAGGCCAAGAGCTGCTCTGCGGGTTAGTCTTCTGTTTCTTTTGACCTTTAACTATAAATTGTCCCCCTTATGACTGTCTCATAATATAATCTTATATTGTGTGTGATTTTTCATGTGCTTGCACTAATAAATGAGACAATGTATTCCCCTTTCTCTCTCTGCGTGACTTTCTGTGAGTAAAGTACTTCATCAAGAAATGAAAGATTCTATTTGCCTCCAGCTCACATAAATATCTTGTGTTAACATACTAGTGCACAAGTGTCTGCAGTCTGCACCCAGATGTTAGCCACGATGGCTTTTCATCTCTCAGTCTGATCACTGGGTTGCTTTTATTCAGGAATGAGTAGGATTCAAGGAGGAGCTGAATGGTTCTGTGGTTAGTGAGCACATCTGGAGCTATAAAAAGGCCAGGTCACAGAGGAGCAGGAAGGTCAAACTGCACCACCATGTCCTGCAGACAGCAGGACTGTGCTGAGCTCCCCGGTGCTGGTGGAGGTTCTTTAGACAGCCAGGGCTGGTTCCCAGTGGTGCCAGCAGAACTGAGCTCAGTGTCACACCCAGCTCCAGAACCAACACCCTCTGTCCCCAAAGTCCTTTTCCACCACTGGGATTCACCCTCTGCTGATGTATAGCTGGTCTGGTGTGATTAGAAGCAGACTGTGGACTTCTGCAGCGTTGCAGCAGGGCCAGTGGTGAGGAGCCAGTTCCCATCGTTTCTTTGTCAGAGCATTTCCACCTGCACAGGTGAGAGGCAGGGGAGTGCAAGGCCTTGATGCTCCAGTTCTGCTGCCATCCCTGCTGTGCCAAGGCACAGAAAACACCCAGCAAGAAGTGGGCCCCTGATGAACACGCAAAATGACTATTTCTTCAAAGCTGGTGGGAATTTGGTCGTCTTCTGGCTTACAACACTCACATCTGTGATACATCACCACAGTGCTCACGCCGGATCCATGCAGGAGGAGGGACACGGAGCTGGAGCAGGAGGAGCAGATCCAAGGCAGGGTGGGGCCATCCCACCACAGCTCCCCGGCTTTGAGCGGGAGGCCCCTGACACGGCGCTGGGCAAGGCCTGGCCCAGCTAAGCCAGCTTATCAGCCAGGCTGGCCTCAGGGAGCAGGTTATGTGTGGGTTATCAGGCCTGCCCGCGTTAGGCAGCATCACAGCTGCTGGCCACTGCCCACTGGAGTTCTGAGAATGCTTTTAAAACATTGTGTAGGGAGGTTGTATAAAACACACTGCCCAGCTGACAGGAGTGTCTGCTCAGGACTGGCTGCATTCCTGCTGTGTTTTTAACCTGTTCATTGCCCTGTGCGCTGTGTGCCTGTGTTAGCTGTCAGGAGCTGGGTTAAATTTCTTTTTTACTTTGACTCTCAAGGTTTTCAGCCTCAGATGCTCTGCCCTGTCCCAAGGGGTGGAGGTTACATGCAGGGTGTTTGTTTGTGCTGAGCAAGCCCCTGATGGTGGTCATGCTTCACGAGGGCAGGGAAGGTCTGACCCAGAGCAGGGAGCAGTGGGTCCCCCAGGCTCAGCCATGCTCCAGGATGCACACATAGGGTTTGCAGGCAACCCCATTCCTTCTCCCTTTGCATGATTCCATTCGGCTTCCTTTGCACCCTCCTTCCACAGCCAAGCCAAAATCAAGGCCAGGAGGAGAAGGGAGAGGAGTTGGTGGTCAGTTCACAGCCAGAAGAGGGACAGGGATGCAGGGGAATGTCAAGCAGTGATAGGATGAACTTTGGCGTCTATTCACTTTGCCTTTCTTAAGAAAGTGTCTCTAAGACAACAAAAATAAATAGTCCTGCTGTGTCTCAACTGCTTTTTCAGCCAGCAGTCTGTGATGCAACTCCTGGCTGTCTGGTGTGAGGTCAGACCCAGAGCAGCTAACTCTGACTTCCTGCTCACCTGAATTCCCACCCACAAAGTAACTATGCCAATTTAAGTAAATTAGTTTACAAACAGGCTCTTTCAAGCCACACAGTTTCTGTAGGTCCCTGGCAAGTGAGTGCCAAAGGGGAGCTGGTTCTTTCCTGCTCATTGTTTCCTGGCCACCCTGACAAAAGCTGCATTTAGCAGGATCTGTGGCAGCAGCTGATGCCATCCAGATATCGCTCTGCTTGTGCCAGTGAGTCACAGAAGCTGTCACAAACTGCCTTCCCTTCATGGCCAGCAGATTCCCTTTCAGCTGAATCAGATTAATCCAAAAATAATTCTGTCAAGATCAGGAGAGAGTAACCCTGGCATTACCCGTGAGGATGGCTGAATTCATTATTGATCCCACCAATTCTGTGTTTCACTGTCAAGCTGCTGAGTCAGTCACTGGTCTGTATTTGTGTATGATTAATGTTTTTAGGGATAGAACCAAGATCCTCAGGTTTTGCAGAACACAAGTCCATTCTTTTACTTTAAAATAAGCATGGCACATGTCCTAAATTCAAAAAATACGTATCGCTTTCCAGTTGGGCTATAACAGAACTGTTGGAACTGTTAAACCCACTTTCTGAATTTTGGGCCAGTTACTTTGTTAGTACCCAACTGCATATGGCAGATGCTGGAATCATGTTAAAAATCCTTAGTGTAACCTGTAGTGAAATATATTGCTTACATGTGTAGCCACAACATGTTGGCAGAAAGTGAATTTTTATTTCAGTTTGATGTGAGATAACAAATACTTGAGCATTATCCAGTTCTGCTTCCTTGGCTGGCCAAGGCTCTTCCCTTCAAGGGTAATAACTGTTTTACCACAGCCTTGTGGAGCCAGCACAGCTACCGGGGGGAATGGATTTATTCAGAGCACCTACAGCAAGGGAAGTGTTCATTATTTTAATGTTAAGTTGCAGCTGCGGAGGTTTTTAGGCTGGAAATGGATGCACTGGAATGTAGGGCTGGAGAAGGCATCCAGCCCTTCACGCTGCTCCAGAGGGTGAATGATCCGGCTGATCCCGAGCGTGGCTGCTCCAGGATCCGGGCTCGGCGTGCTCCCTCCCGGCCGCTCCGGGAATCGCAGCGAGGGGAGGGTGGGGAGGTGAGCATGAGGAACCTTATTTAATGCTGCCCAAGGAATAAAGTGGGGTGTTCCCCGGTGGGAGAGGTGAGTGGGCTGCTGGCCTGCGGGAGAACAGCTCTAACACCTTCCTGCAGGGAAGGGAACGCAGCTGGAGCCCTTGGTGAGGACAACTGGACAATTCCCAGGGATGCCAGGGGAGCTGGGCAGCAGCACGGGGTGAGGACAATTCCCAGGGATGCCAGGGGAGCTGGGTGGCAGCACGGGGCCAATGCTGTGCCAGTCTCACGTTAGAAACCACGGGGTTGCCTTGAGAAATAAGCCCCTGTGAAATGAGCAGGTAATCCTGCCACGGTGAGGTGTGAAAAGTCACTTTGCACAACCGAACAGCTCCAAGTTGGAGCAGTGACTGGACAGTGCCCTCAGGCACGTGATGGGGTTGTTGGGGTGTCCTGTGCAGGGTCAGCAGCTGGACTCAATCATCCTTGTGGGACCCATCCAGCTCAGGAACCTTCTATGATTCTAAGGGTACTTCCCAACAGCCCAAGAGTGTCCTTTGGTTTCCTGCAGCAAAATGATCCCTGACACTGATACGAAAGTGCAGCTCGAGGCATGAGAGGCCCTGCTGGGAGCTGGGCAGCCGTGGCCACATTCCCGGGCTGCCCTTGGCTGCCCATGGGCAGGGTGTGCACTGGGGTGTAAAACCACGGCAGCAGAGCTGTGCCAAGGGCTGCAGCCCTCAAGGCAACCAAACACAAAAACTGGCTTTGCCCAGGGCGAGTCATTTCGGTTTTGGCTTCTCAAAATCATTACAGGGACAGCTTGTTAGGCCACAACACCAGGGTGGGATTCACATCTTATTAAAATAAGAGCTTCATCTCTCAGGGCCTGAAACTTTGCTAATTAGAGTCTTTCTCCTGAAATTATTTGGTGTTTGTAATTTGCTTGAGCTGAAGATTTGTCTGTAGGGCCAAAATTATTTATTTTGTGACAAGTTTTCTCTGTCACACCCATACATGCAACATAAACCCAGACTGAGCAGACTGGAAAGGTGAATGAAGATTTATTTTGGGGTCTTTTAATGTGTTTTTTGAACTAGAAATGAGAAAATATAGTTAAATTTTCTTCTGAATTTCCACCCAGCTCTAGACAAGTAAAAAAGCCAAGGGACATTTTTTATGTTCACAGCAGGTATTGTTATCAGCCTCTTGCTTGTATTAATATACATTTTCCAAACATACTATTTTTCTTCATCAAACATGGAGCTTTAAGTCTTCATTAACCAGAATAACTCAGCTGAGTAATTACTAAATAGAGCTGAAGACATATTTAACAAAGAGCAGTTATAGCATTGCAATTATACCAGGAGTTATGAAAATGCCTATAAAGAACCCTGGAGTGTGTTCAGATGTCAGAAATTGTTAAATGCATATACTTTTTACAGACATGCAATTGCATTTCTTGCAGTCACAGTTTAAATCTGTTGCCTGTCTACTTCTTTTGTTCCTCTTCTTGTTGATGATTTTCTAATGTAAGGGATGAACACAGCCCATCCTGATTTAAGCTCTGGGGTTTATTCAAACGTGCTTAGTAAATGAGGAGCTGAATGGTGCTTCCACACACGCTATTCACTGCAGAACCAGTCACTGTGGGAGAAATCTCTGCCTCCTGCACTTCCCCAGATCATGCCAGAAATGAACTGCCTTGTGTGTCCTATCATAGGCAGAGAAGGAGAATTGTTTGCTCTGGAATAACCCCAGCAAGTGAATGGTGTGACTTTACCTATGGAATTGGAGCAGGGGCATATGTAGAAGATGTGTTTTCCCCTTCCAGCAGCTGCAGTGAAAGTAGTTCACTGCCTTATTTAATACCTCTACATGAATGTCCATGCTCAGGCATTCACTGTTTACTTATGCTGAGCATACAGTGCACACACTGTACCTCTTCTTCTGCCTGGGAAGGAATAAAGATCTACTGTTCGAGTCAGCCACATATTTTTAAGATCGAGTGATGTGCCAGAAAGGATTTCAGGAACTCCAGAAGTTAACAATTCCACTGCTGCAGTTTGCTGTGCAGATGTTGCTGCTCAGAGGATCAGGACTCACTGCCAGGGTTGCCCTGCTTCAGCACTGAAATGGGAATTTGGGAACGACCCTTTGCAGGAGCAGCTCCAGATCAGACAGGAGAGGAAGGGCATCTGGGGAGGAGACTGACCCTGTTCCCTTCTGGCCTGGGTGGCTGTGCATGAACCATGAATGATATAAAATACGAATGAAGGGGTGTTGTGTGAGAATGATGAGAAGCTTAAGGACCAAGTGCTCTGCAGCTGGAGGAAAGACACGTTCCCTTTGCTTGCTGGCTGCTGGCAGGCCTGGAGGTCATGGGTCTGTCAGAGTAGAGCTTACACCTGTGATGGATCAAATTGAAGAAGGATGCTGCCATCCTTCCTAGGATCTCAGTTCTGAGATCCCAGAATCTCAGCACAAAGGTAACGAGTCCTCTGCACGGGCTTTTTTCATCAGCTAGGTTTCCCTTCCAAGTTGTCTGTAAAGTAAGTTGTGCTCAAAGACAGGATGTGACAAGCCAGCACAGGCTGATGATGAATGAGTAAGGACATGGAGCTGAGAGTGCTGGAGCCAGTCAGCAGTGAAACCACAGAACCTGAGAGCAGCATTTGCCCGGGCTGCTCTCTTTAGTAGAAAAAACCCAAATACAGTGACCCTTTCCTCATTTGAGGAATCTCTTCTGGACAAATATACCTCCGTTCCATGTGGAAAACCCACACACATAGCAGGAGCTATGCCCAGCAGATGATTGCCACCTAAAGTTTAGTGACTGCAAATTACCCTCTCTCCAGAGAAAAAGATTTCATCCGGATCTGACTTCAGCCTAATTCAATATGGGTGTTTTTTTAAGGTCTGTTTCTTCATCCACTAATTAGTAGCCTAAATAAAATAAGAATGGAGGTTTTGTGGATTTTTTCATGGTTTTGTAATGCCTTTTACCCACATTTCTTAACTACAACTTTCCCTAAACCTAAAACGACTGATGTGACCGGCTGGCCTTTCCTATTTCTGGATTTGATTTATGCTGGAGTCTGTGCAGGAATGACTCACAGAGCCTTTACAGAGGCTGCTCAGCCTTGTACAGAATCTGTGTTGAAATTCAGGGTATGCAGAGGAAGGTCTGCCCAGTGCAGCATGGGATGACCCAGTCCTCTTTCCCGTTCTCTCTTGGACTTTATTCTGCAACAAAACGTGCTTCTCCTCCACAAAGTCCGGTTTTAAAGGTGTCTAAAGGTTAAATCATTTGCTTTCTGAGCTTCAGCAGTAGTGACCTGGCTGTGTTACTTCAAAGCCTTTCTTTCTCAGCCAGCAGAGATCGCTGCTGTGGGGAGCACAGAGGGCTGCCGGTGCCTGCTCCTGTGCCCCCAGGTACATTCCGTGCTGCTCACACCCCGGCCCTGCTGACACAGGGAGATGGGAATGTGTCTTTCTGCAGGAATCAGCATCTTCCTCAGGCTCCGACCACTTACAGCATTTCCTTCTTAGTTCCAGCAGGGAACACAGGGTGATTCATCATCCCTGCCAGCCAAGTTTACAAAAGAGTTTATTCATTTGCTGAGACGGGGGACAAACTTTGATTAAAAAGCATAAAATGTGGATGTGATTTAAAAATGTTTCAGCCTGCACAGTGCTTCCTTTGCAAGTAAACCACGGAGGCCACAGTCCCTCAGAGCTGTCCACCCTAAGTGCCCACAGAGAGATTTCAGAGCAGAAAATGAGAACATCATTTACAGAAGCTGCCTCACTCCCTACAAGCCCCTCAGATGCTTAGCAAGGCCTGCTATTTGCATCCCTGCATCCCCTGGTTCTTTTGGGCATTCCTGACCAATTTGGAAAATCTAATTAAAACATGGGCAGTGTCATTTTAAATGAGAAGGGGAGAACCTGTGTCTTTTCCCCTCCCTGCAGTCAGACACCCCTAGTTCTGTGTGGGTGCACTTGGGCAGTTTCCAGTAAGCCAGGCAGGCAATTAGCAGTTATTTCTGTGTTTGCAGAAGTTTCGGTGACCTTGGGAACGTGCAGCTGGGCACGGCTCAGAGCGCTGCCAGCCCTGCCCTGGCTGCACCATAATTACCCTGAACAGGAACACGAGCTGTGGGATTCCTCCCCAGCTTATCCTCCCCGTGAATCCGGCTTCAGCCTCCCAAACCTGGCACGGGGACAGCTGGAGGTGCTGCTGTGTGCGACAGACCTTTTCCATCCAAACGCTCCGTGTTTATCTCACGTTGAGTCTCGCCTGGATTATCTGCAGCAGAATTTAAGGCGTAAATCCCGTCCTTTCACTTCTCTCAGTTGCACTTTGGTGTCCTCAAGGGGTGCAGCCCTGAATAACACTGAGTTATCCCTGACTGCCTGCAGCCTCCCAGCCAGTTCAGCTCGGCTGTACCAGCACCCCGGTGGCTCAGGACTGAGCTCAGGACTGAGCTCCCAAACCAGGGTGAGGGCAAAGGGCCTTTTGCCTATTCCAGGAGAACCCTGGCACAGGTCAGACTGCTCAGGAAACCTTCAGAGCCAGAGCTAGTTTGCAGCCCAGGTCTCTGAATTTTGCTGGAGGAAAGCGTGGTAGAGCTGATACCTCAGTGTTCCACACACTGGGGGTTTGTTTAGCCTGTGCAGAGACACCTGAGCTGGCCTGAGCTGGCTGCTGGACACACTGACCTGCAATCCAGAGAGCAGGTGCTGAGCAGAGAGCAGTGGGAGTGTGTGGAGCTGTGGGTGGGCTGTGGAGCTGCACTGTGATTGTGCAGTGACCTGGTGTAGCTTTTCCTTGCTGCTGTGTCCAATGTGTTATTCCAAGAGGAAATTGTACCCAGTCTGTTCATGGGGAGGTGTGCATGTCCAGCCATAAAGCCTTTTTCTGGTGTTTGGCCAATCTTGCACCTTAGTCCCACCTTCTCCTTCTGATGGAGGTGTTTCTGCAATGCTCAGAGGGTCTGATTCAGGATGGCTTCCTGACATCACGCGGGAATTTTGCTGCCAGGAAATGCTCTGTGATTTTGCTGTCAGATGGGTACCAGGCAGTGCTGAGCCCAGAGGTGCAGCTGCTGCAGGGGACTCACCCCAGCCCATACCCCCTTTTCCCACCTCAGAAGCCCCCCTGCTTCTGCCCATCACTGCTAATGCAGTTTGTATTTCCCTTGGCATGCCAAATCCTCAGCTTGTGAGATCCATCTGTGCACACACTAAAGGAAGGCTAATAATTAGATGATACTTCAGCAGACAGCACCTCCACAGCCTGGCATGATCTTTTAGCTATGGCTGATGCAAAGACACCAGTCAGAATTTTGGCTGGATCTTTGAACAGCAGAGACTGGATGTTGGCATACCTTGGCTTCTGGCTTCCATCCTTGCTCTTCTAGGATCTGCTGTGATTATTTTTTCATTCATGAAAAACAAAGGAAGAGTGACAGATACACAGCTAAATTTAGAATTTGTTCATGTAAGAGGCCTTTTTACACGTTTGTTTTTTAGCTACAGTTTCAGGGAGAAACCTGAGCTATGCTGAGGTCAGAAAGAGTTCTGTTGTCCAGACATATCCCTGCCTCCCCCATCCTGACTCAGTGCTTTGTTTTATGGGAAATACTATATGGCACAACAGAAGTACTCTTCAGATAGTTTTAATATTTCCTCTGCTGAAGTCTCAGACAAACCCTTGTAATATGAGAGACAAGGGGGCATCCAAAAATACTCCAGTGTGCATTTGGCAGCCAAGCTCTCCACAGAGGGATTTTTACTCCACTTTTAAGGCACCTAAGGGCTCGAAACACCCACAGGATGTTTGATTCTCCTGGTTTTAAAGCAGATCTCCATGTCATAGCTTCCCGGGCGGGGCGGGCGGGGGGGGGGGGGGCTGCGCCGCTACTCGCGGCATTACGGTGGAGGGGCGGGGCGGAGGCGGGGCCTCAGACATGGCGGCGGCTCAATAGGGGCGGGGCCAGCAGGGGGCGGGGCCCGAGCGGCGGGGCGGCTGGAACGGCCCGGGCGGTTCTAGAACCGGGGAGCGGAGAGAGCGGCACGGAGCGGGACGGGGTGAGCGGCACGGACCGGGGCTGAGGGACCGGGGCACGGCCGGGCTGAGCTAGGCCGGGCAGGGGCTGGGCCGGTCCCGCGCTGAGGGGCTGTGCCCGGTGCCGCAGCCCCCCCGGCACTCGCGGCGGTCCCGTGAGCGCTGAGCCCTAAGCCGGGCTCTGCGCTGAGCCCTAAGCCCAAGGCTCAGCGCGTCCAGCCTTGCTGTGCTGAGTTTAACCGCTCGTCCGGCCCCGGGCAGCGCCCGCTCCGCTGCGGGGGCTCGGCGGGTCCGGCCCCGCTCGGGGGTCCGGGGCGGGTCCGGTGCCGCCCCCGGGCCGGGCGCTGCGGGACGAGGGGGAGCGTGGCATCGCGGAGCATCCCTTGGGGGTTTGTGAGCGTGGCAGAGGTGTCGCGGTTACAGGGACCGTGCGAGGGCTGGCTCCCCTTGTCCTGCCCTCTGGGCTCGGCGGGACCGGTGTTCCCGGTTGGATGTGCCAGCTGCGCTAGTTGTTAATTGTCTGCGCGCGGTCCCTGCCGGCCGCGGGCTCAGCGCGGAGCCAGCGATGGTTCGCGAAGGTGTTGGAACCGCACTTGCTCCGCTCGCGTCTCGTTTTGCGTTGCCCAAAAGAGCCCGTCCGTGTGTCGGTCGGAGCACACAGCTGGGCTGGGGACGAGCCAGGGGAGCGCAGCAGCCGGGGGTGACCCGGCGGGGCGGCGGAGAAGGTTGTGCGAAGGCAGCGCACGGGACTGGGCTGCAGTGAAAGCTGAAGGCACTTGAGTGTTATCGCAGCTCAGCTGGGGCACGGCGGCTTGTTATGTCATAGTAATGCAAAACATGCCTTTGACCAGACAGGAATGATTTTATTTCAAGCAGCAAAGAATGTCCTTGTAACCTGGAAGCAGGGAGGATGTGTAAATAAAGACTATTTTTGGAGCTGTCTGACTTGGTGATGTTTGGTGTTCCTAGCCAGTAATCACCTCTCTTCCTCAGTAGTAAATACTGAAGGTGAGCTTCCCCAGAAGACATTTTTGTAACAAAACCTCTTGCTCTTTAATTTTATAGGTGCTCTGTGAGGGTGGAGCTGAGCTGAGCGGCCACTGCAGCCATCTTTACCAGGGTAATACTTCATCTTTCTGGCATTAAGGACTTGGAAATAATCCCACAGGTATGTTGTGAGTGTATATATATATATATAGCAACCAATAACTGCCACTCACATTTCACAAGCAGAGCATTATTCTGCAGTTGTAAATTGGCATTGCTCTGACACAAACAGACGAGAATGTGGCTTCTGGCTAATGCCATAATTTCTTGAGATGCAATTTTTTAATGTGATTAATCATACTTTGGGAAGCAGTGCAGGAATTGTGTACTTCAAAGACAGTGACAGCAGAGGGAGCAGGATTTACCAGTTAGCATAAGAAGTTTTTCAGTCGAGGTTTAAGTCAGGAATTCAATCTGTTTATAATTTCCATGTTGTGCACATTGGCAAACCTCCAAAGAAGCAAGCAGTAAACATAGATATTTTTCCTATGACTAGTTCTGATTTTTGTGTATGGTTTTCTATATGTCAGAGGCATGGGAATGTGGAGTATGGAAAGTGGGCACGTTCTAGGGTGATGTTAGAGCAGAGACAACCCCTGCACCTCTGAGATAATGTCTGATTTTAATTAAATTGCTGATATTAAATGGAAGAAACAGTTCACTGACAGTAGACCTTTTAATATTAAAAAAAAAAACAACAACCTTATTTCTTAACAGGAAGATATTTTTTGTGCTATATGGGAGCAAATGGCAGGGTATATTAAGTATGATGATATATCAAAGTTATGGGCTTTGCACAGTAAAATGCAGTCTAAATGCTAATGCTGAAAAAACAACCTGTAGTGGAAAAAGAGCCTGGAGTCTTGCTGTCTTCACAAACAGTGTGGGATCTGACTCCAGGCTGCTTCATATGGGCAGAGCTTGCAGAGTAAGTTGAAGGCAGATTTGCTGTGCCTTAGACTGGCATCAATTTTGTTGTCTACTGGAGTGTGGAAGAAACATTCTTTACTGTGGCTTTAAAAAACTGTGGGGAGCTAATCAAGATGATTATGGCTTCTAAGGTAGCTGTAATGTATTTTGTATTAGAAGAAATGCCTGCAGTTGTGTGTGAATGTGCTGTATCCTCATTAGTGCTTGCAAATGAACAACTTTTTCCTCATTTTCTTTTGGCTTGCCATGAAAAACACAAGGCAATTGTAGTGAGTTATTTGCTAGGTAATTATAATTGTTTTCAGATGCACATTAAATCCTTTGTAAAGAAAGGTGGTGATGTTGGCACAAGCTGCTCTGAGCAGCAAAGCCAACATGCACTGGGGGAAGGAGCTGGGAAGCTGTTACTAAAGGATGGAGAGAGAACTCACCTGTGAGGAGGCTCCCAGTGCTGCAGGGGGGCAATGCCTGTGTCCCTGGGTAGGACTGAGGGTGAGTGTGAGGTGACTCCTGACATGAGGTCCAGAATAACAGCATGGTCTTGATGGGGCTCTGACAGGTGTTTAAATCAAGAGTTTTTTGGCTCAGAGGAGGGGTTGAACATTGGAGCATCTGAGTACATGTGGATAATGAATTTCAGGTCTGAATTACTTGTTTCAGAGTCTTCAGTCAATGGTGTAGGTTTTTTCCTTAGGATGAAATTAATCTTTCCTTAGCATTTAATAATTTCCAAGTAGTTTTATAGCTGCTATCATGTGTCAGGCTAATCTGCAAGACTTGAAATACTGCTACAAGCTGGATGGTTTTCTTGATTGGTATTGAGAGAAGCTCTTCCATGGCAACAACTTGAAAATCTGTTTGCAATTAAGCCCTTCTTTTGGCTCTAAGTAAGCAGTCTTGCAGTTTTTTGTTTGTGCCATTTTCACTTAAATCTAATTAGCCTTATCTGCAGCTGACAATGCTGAGAGCAGGTTATTGCCTCCTTTTGGAGCTCCACTGTTTGTGGAGGGGATGAAGCCATCTGCACCACTACCCCTTGCTGTGTCTGCAGGCAATAAGACAGGGTGGAAAGCACTGGCATTTTGGAGAAGCCCCAGACAGACCTGTCTCATCCAAGAGTCTGACCTCAAATTGCTGAGGATGGACCATCCTTCAGAGCCTGGCGTGTGGGCCCCGACTGTGTGTGCACCAAGAATTCATCTGTGGCCTGAGGTCACCTTGAAGTAGTGATTTACTTGTTGGACTTCACCATGATATTTTAAATTTAGAGGCCTGTGTTAGCAGCTGGTTTTGGAGTGCTTTTCCAGGTGTCTTTAATAGCACAGGCAAGCACAGAGGAGGAGACAGGGCTGTAACCTTTTGTCATCAGCTTGTACATTGTATTCTGGTAGTTTGGAAAAATGGTATCTTAATCAGATTTTGACAGTAGCTAGTTGTGATACTTTGTCTTACAAACTTTATGCCTCTGTGGCAACTCGTGGGTCTGTAAGAATGGAACTACAATAGGGAACAGTGGTCTGCCTTAATTTCTTGGAAGAAACCATTGCTGTATGCTCTGAAAAAAATTCCCCCCCCCCACCTAGCCCTTGGAAAGAGAGGTGACTGCTGGTAGCAGTTTGGAGCAGCTACGTCCCATCCCAGATCCACAGCTGCATCCCATCCCAGATCCACAGCTTCCTGAGAGAAGCCCCATAGCAAAGGGAGTGCTGTCACCTCTAAGTGTGGAGTGGAAGAACATTGTGGGGTTTATCCTGGAATTCATGTGAGAAAATGAGTGTTCACGTAAGAGCACGAGTCACACTCTGGCCTGATTTACCATAATAAAGAGCATAACTTTTGTTCTTTACATTACCCAGACTGGTCTTATGTTGGTTCCACTTAATTTAATTCTTCTGCCTGAGAGGGGTGTGCAAGTTTGAAGCCTGGATGAAGGACTTGCCTTTTTAGTCTCTGTTCTTACTTAGACTGTCAGGCAACTGGAGGACTCCTGTAGTGAACAAAGGAGACTGCAGCATATCAGTTGGATCAGAAGTTGAGTCCTAAAGGCACTGGATGAGTAGTAGGTATTTGTTTCTCCTTCTGACCTGAAAAAAAGTCCTCCCTCCTGGCTCTGGGAGTTGGCTCGAGTCTCCAGTGACTGGGTATTGGATTCTGAGTGAGTGAGGAACTGATAACCCTGGTGGACGTGCAAGCAACTTTTCTTTTATGGGTCGAGTGTGTATTTTTATATCATGTTGATTAAGAGCTTTTAGAAAGCTTATTTAATAAAGAATTCAGTCTAACTTGTGAAGAAAAATTCCAGCCTGGTCTATTTTGTCTAGAAGGACCTTCTTTCCTGCTGCCAGTGCTCTCTGAAGCCTGACAGCACTCTTTCCAGTGGGAGCAATGATTCATTAGGGTACTACACTGTAAAGAAGTAAAAAAAAAAAAAGCCAGGAACATAGGCAGTATTTGTTCTACACAGGCTTATTATCTGGCATTTCTGTTTGAATCAAACAGACTGGCTTTGTAAATATTTGTCTCCATTATTGAGGCAGGAGCTGCTAGTGCCACTTCTGCCCCTCTTGCCCTCTTTGTTAGCACATGGTTCAGCTGGGGTGGGGTGGGCAGGCATACGTGTGTCTGTGCACACATACTCCTGCTGTCCAAGACTGTGGTTATTCAGCCTCCTGTAATTCATTATTTGTGCTGGTTTTCCCAGTAACAGCTGTGAAAAGAATGTGTACAAACAATCTGCAAACCCTGCAGCCAGGTGTCCTGCTTGTTCAGCAAGAGCTGCTTTCTCTGTTTACTGAAGTTTCTGTTTATTGACTCAAGTAAAACTGAGTAGGATGGTAAAGCTGTTAAAGATCTGCTATAAAGACAAGCTGCTAGCTGTAGTAAGTGCACTTCTTGGCAGATATCCTCAGCCATGAGAGAACATGGTGGGGAGGTGCAGCAGAATGTCGAGTTGTGTTGTTTTAACTGGAAAATTCCCTTGTAATTGTTCTCCCAGGCTTTCTGTTGTGCATCCAAAAAACCACTCCATTAAATGATGACAGGCTATGCAGATGGACAGACGAGGCTTAATATATCCAAATTAATGTACTTCCCAAGTGTTCTTGACTTGCTGGGCTTTCTGCTACATCACTTATTGTGGCTTGTAGTACTGGCAGACCTCTGCATGGTACTATTCACTCAGCTTTGCTCAATTCTCAGATTACCCATGTACTAGTTCTGAACTGACTTGAACAAGCAGTTTGGGAATATGTGGTTTGCAGGAGGGTGAGAAACAGAAGAGAGAAAGGAGAAGACTTATTGTGATGCTGTGAGACATTTTCCTGCTTACTCATGCTTGCAAACTGTTGTGGTAAACGTTTCTGATTGCTTGTGTAGTCTTGTAAAGCAATCAAAAGAATAATTTTAAAACAATCCTCCTGCCATGTGGTGATACCCAGCAGAGCTATTTCTGGTGTTCTCAGTGATGGTGGTGTCACTGATGTGTTTGGTGTTTGTGTCCCTGGCACTCCTGAGCTCAGCTGAGGGTGAGGGTCTCTGTTCTGCTGTGGGCTTGAAAATCCCAGAAGGAAAGGGCAACATCCACTTTTCATCTTCTGCCTCCTGTCATGCAGGCAGATGTGTGGAGCCCAAGGGAATAAAAACCTAGAGCTTTTCCAGAATTATCTTATTTTAATGCCTTCCTACTTGCTGCATTGCTTGAAATTTTAGGATACTCCGTATATTTTCCCTTCTCTCCTCCATTCCCCTTTCTCCTCAGATTAAGTGATTCTGTTTTGCCCCAAATAGCTGCATTTTTGCTGTATTTGGTTGCAGGTTGCAAGTGGTCGTTTCCAGCCACCGGTGTACCCAGTTACATGGGGTAGGAAGAAGGAATAATTGGTTTTTGAATCAAGGTGAGGAGCTGCCACCCTCCCTGTGACACTGTGCAGGGTGTTCCTGAGCTCAGTGTTTGAGCAGCTGTGCTCCTACTCGGGGCTGGCTGTGGTGGCTGGTCCTGCTGGGTGAACAGGCAGCTCCAGAGTGAGCTGTGGGCTGATCCAAGTGCATCCAAGCACCTCATAAATTCACTGGAAATGGTGATCCTGGCCATCAGATCTCCCAAGAGGATTAGAGCTCGCAGAAGGCTCTTCTGTACATACCTTGCATCCCTTCCTTCACCTGACCCTGTCTGCTGGGGCTGCCTTTCCCTTCCATGCTCCCTCAGGCTGTGCTTTTGGAAGCACAACAATCTGTTTTCAGCCTCCATCTCTGGGGGCTGAGTTTCTAAACTGGCACAGCCTTTGAAATACAGAAGTCATAAGGCTGTGCCCGGAGGCCAATATGCTGAGATGATGCATCTTGAATAAGCAGAGCTGGAAATTTCACTTTTAACTTTTCCAACCATTGCTGCCTCTTCCATGCTACAAAATGCTCTATTTCTCTATTTGGCTTTCTCACTATTTGTGTTTCTAGACAGGTCTTATATAACTGAATTTTATAGCATGCTGTAAGTCTGACCATTTAATTTAGACTTATTATTATTGGAATATAATACAGTTTTGTGAGTCTCATATTTTCCAGCTCTAGTTATGCATGACATGGAAGGCACTGAGCTGCTCTTGCAAAAGAGCTTGTTCTCACTGTCTCAGTGGACAATATATTGCTTCCTTTACTTCTCTCATGTGGGCTTTCCAGTACCTTTCATGTAAATCCCAAAGAGTATGCAAGACAGCATTTAAGACTGTTAAGTAACAGCTTTTGTGGTTGAAGACTTTTTTTTAAGCTTTACTAATTAGAATTCAGTCTTTCAAGGACATAAATAATTTTCATGAGGATAAAATGACTGAAGGTAAAGATTAATGCCTTGGGTTGTTTCCTCACGAGTAAATTAACTAATTTTACTCCTCCTTTTTCTTTCCATTTGTTACAGGTTTGAGCTGTCTGGAAGATGAAGCCCTGGCTGCAGTTGGTGTTCCTCACCTGTGTTTTGTTCTGGCTCACAGAAGCAGAGTTCTTCACCTCCATAGGTATGGAAGGAACCAGTGCCCGATGCTGTGCTGCAGTTAATGTGATTGCCAGAACTGTTCAAGTTTACAGTTGAAGCACGTGGCTTTCTTCACATGGCCCCGTCAACCACTGTCTGTACTAGGAAATGCTGCTCTTCTGCAGTTTGTTTGCAGTTGGGTAATTTAGCACACTGTGACCAACAGGATACAAGTTTCTCTGGGGCCTCTGTCAGTAAAATAAGGCAGGACCTGTGTTCTATTAAGAACTGTGCATCTGTTGTTATCTTTAACACAGCACAACTTTTTAGGCTAAAAAGCTTACTCCTGAATTTGATTTATGAAAACAATTGAAATGATAAGTATGCGAACTATGTGTTTTCACAGGGCCTGAAGTCTCCCAAAAAGTTGGATTTGGGTGTCAGAAGTAAAAATTAATAATGTCCTTGCCTTGTGTGTTTTGTTTGGCCTGAGTAAATCCTGAAGAATTCACATTATTGTAAATCCTAAAAACAAACTGATTTTTGTGACACTTTAGTTTCTGTGTTCTAATAGGTGTGATACAACCAAGTTTGATTGTGGCAGAGCCTCAAAATAAGCACAAACTGAGTTTTCTGCTGTTACTTGGTCCAATGTTTTCCCATGGAGCAGTGTGGGGACTTCCCCTCCATAAGGGCATTAGAGGCTGATTAACTACCACTGGCTGTTCTCCAGGATGTCCTTTGAGTCAGGGGAGCTGTGCTTCTGAATGGCAGAGCTCAGAACTCCTGGTGGGTTATTTTGCACCACTGTGGAACTGCTCAGCTGGAGCCAGCAGAACTGTGTCCCACTGCCAACCTCCTCACGTGCTCCCTGCTCTGGGCTTGGCTAAACAGTATTTAACTACATGTCTATTGTTTGCTTCTCATTTTCCCGAGTTAAGCAGATTTTTATGCAAAGTTTCCCTGAAGCATCACCTCTTCTTTACACTTACCTGTTTCTGAACCTTTCCTAACTCTGAAAATAGCACAGCCTTCTCTCTGCTTACCCATGCCTCATTAATAATGACTTTGGAATGCTGCAGCTGAAGCTGTGGCTGCATTTGCAAATCTCAGCCGGTCTTTCGGTTTGGGCTTTGAAAAGCCAAGTTTGTCGTAGCAATTAGGACAGACATGTGAGCAATTCCCACTAATGCTGATCAGGAGAGAGTGTGTGTGTCAGTCTATGAGCACTAGTCTGAAATCCCTCTGTATGTAATGTTAGGTTGTGTTTCCACAGTTACCCAGATTGCAGAGCTGTAAATTTAAATGATGCCAGTGATTAGGTTAATAATTTTTTAGTGTGACCTAATCTGTATCCATATGTAGCACAGATGATTTGGCAACTCTTTGGATCTTTTGTTGCTTCGACTCAATAGCAGTGTGAAGGTCAAACCTTTATTTTTATTGTCCTGCATACACTTGCAATGCTAAAAGTCAATGGCTACATGAACCACTGAAGCTGGGACTTCAAAAGCCCCTGGAAGGGTTTGAATGCCAGACTTGTATGTCTAATAGCTGTTGTGGTTTACAGGCATTGAAGTGCATACCCTTCATTTGTCTGTTCTTTGTGATGGTTTTCATAGCCCTAGAGCATTTAAGGTTTGTCTTCTGTGCACTTGGAAATCATTACTTTTTTAGGTCTGATGAACATTTGCTCCTACTCTCTTTTTAGGTCAAATGACAGACCTGATTTATGCGGAGAAAGACTTGGTCCAGTCTCTAAAGGAATATATCCGAGCAGAAGAGAACAAGCTCTCTCAGATTAAAAGGTAGGGGAGGAGGTTTGTATAATGAAGGGTGACAAAATGGCTCATCTGTGTTCAGTCACACCCCACCTTTGTCACCACTCTCTGCTGTTGGTATTTCCTCAGCAGATGATCACAGTGAGACCAGAGGTACTAACTTAATTTAATTTGTGTCCACAAACCTGCAAGGAGGGGTCCCTGCTTTAAATATCCTTTAGAATTTGCTTCTTTAGAAATGGTGGTTTGCTGGGCCCTTCCTTCTTTGCCTGGTCCTTGTGCCATCACAGAACTCCTGTGGAGGGGACACAGGTCACATCAGAGGAGTCTTGTCATGTGAGCTGAATGCCCCTGTGTGCCAGTGCTCTGTGCTACCTGTTGTTTCCCACCATCAGCCCCCTTACAAGGGCAGAGTGTGCCAGGGGCATTGTGTGGTGGTGCATCCTGAATCCCTGGATTCCATCCCATCCTGGCTTTGCCCACAGATACCCCTCAGAGACAGTTCTCCTGTCTTTTTCTTTTCAGTTGTTGACCTGGCTGTGGCACATCTCAGACATTGTCCTGATTGCTTGGATCACTTTTGCTGACAACTGCAATTTTCTGTGTCCATTAGGGAAGATTGTTAATGCTTATCTAGCCAAAAGCAATGTCTGCTAGGGTGTGACACTAGGATAGTCTAAATGAGGTCCAGGTTCAGAAGAGCCCAGTGCCTCTAAAAGGAGCCAAGCTTTCCAAAGAATTTCTGATCTCCAGGCTGTGTGTGTCAATCTGACCCTTTGGGAGTGTAGGGTGAGGATGGGGCTGTGGAAGAGTGAAATGATAGGAATTCTCATGACATATACCCAAAATGTTCTTTTCTTGAAAAGCTGCCCTTTGGAGGAGAAGCAGTCTCCTCCTGAAGTATTGATAAAGACAGTGTCTGTTCATTCTGTGTATAAATTGGTGTTTTTAAGACTCATTGCAAGTGAGATGCATGCCTGCTGTAGTAAGGTTTAAAGTAGTAAGCAGGGAAATTATTTCTTTTTAAAAGAGACTATTGTAACTTAAAAAAACCCCTGCTTTATACTTCTGAAGTTGAAAGGTTGAAAGCTGGTTTTGATAACAAAAGCAGCAATAATTTGATCTAGGTGTGTAATTGGAATGACTTAAGGAAGATGTGCATTCATGAATTGTTCTCAGGCTGAGGTGCACATTTCTCATTCCAGTTGGGCTGAAAAAATGGATGCACTGACCAGCAAATCAACCTCTGATCCAGAAGGGTACCTGGCACACCCTGTCAATGCATATAAGCTCGTGAAGCGTTTGAACACTGACTGGCTGGAATTGGAAAACCTGGTTCTTCAGGATACAACACATGGTAAGGAGTTCCTGGGGAGCTACTGGGAGGCAGCCTTAGGACAGTTGTTTATCCCCTTGTGTTCTGGAAAACCACAAGCTCAGCTGTGGTTTAAAAGCTATTGCCAAGTTTGTTTGAACCAAACTAGTGTTTGTTTCAAATGGCCACTTGTGTGCTGGTCAGCCAGGAGAGGGAAAGCTGCCACTGGAACACTCAGGGAAGGCTCAAAGAAACTGTGACCTGCTTTATTTGGGGAGAAGGGGGAAGAGGATATGCTGAAATTGTCACCTGTGGTGGCAAGTGTTGGGTTATGTTCCTTTATATATAAACTCCTTCATCTGCTTTCCCTGTCTGTTCCTTCTCTTGTTGATCTTTGTTTGCTTAATCATGTTGATCAGTAGATAAGATTAAGATTCAAAATGAGTCCCATACTGAATTGGTGAATGAATTTGTATCATTAAGAGTTGGCAGATGTTCATAGGCAGTCTGATAACAGGATAATGTACAGTTGCTATCTGTAAACTTATCCTTCTAAATCAAGTGCTTCCAATACTAATCCTTAGTTTTGCATCATTTTGTCAGTGTCTGGCTGAATTTGCTTCCATAGCTTTTTTTTTTTTAAAAGGTTTATTTTTGCTGGACTCCTTGAAAGTGAGGTAGAGGTGGCAATGTTTTTCAGGCAGAACACTGCATGTTTTCCCTTTCTTCTCTGCATATGCTGAAGTTTAGGTACTTGGAAGTTTTTTCCAGCCAAGACTTTTATTGCCTTTTGGAATAGTCATCCTAGATGGAAATAAAATACTCAGTTCTTTTGAGTACTTCTGTCACTAATTCTTTCTCTAAAGGTTTCCTTTCGTACTTTTTCTTGCTGCATGAGTGGAAATGGTTGGTTTGTTTTCCTTCAGGTGATGGCTCCCAGTCCTGCCCAGCCAGCCTGCTGTGTAGCCTCGATATGTTATGTAGTGCATTTAATTTTATTTCTGAATGGTTTTGCTTGTCAGGTTTAACCCTCTCACTGGGTAAGGTCCTACCCTACTGAGGTGATCCTGGATCAGGGTCTCTGTCCCTTGAACTAAGATTTGAAAAGCTCTTATGGATTTACAGGTTAGAATACAGAATTGGAGCTCCTTGACCAGTACTATAATCCAAAGTTCTCTTTGGATATTGCAAGAGAACCGATGAAAACTTTTTAAAGTTTTCATGCCAAAAAGAGACATTACAGGAAAATGAAAATTATTAGGTTCACATTGTACTTCAGGAATTGTGTGACAAGAAAACTGAGAAAACTAGTTATTTGTCCCTTTTCCTCATTAACTGTATTTCATAAAATGAGACAGAAAACAATGTGTTTATAACTTGTGAGCCTAATAAGGCTTTAAATCTGGATTATTTGAATCTCATTTCCCAAGCCAAAGCAGATGTTGCCTCTTCTGCATTAATCTAGCACTGATATTTATTCAAGCACTGGAAGTAATGTCTTTCCCTTTTACTGCAAAGGCTTTATTGCAAATCTGACAATCCAACGCCAGTTTTTTCCAACTGAGGAGGATGAGACTGGAGCTGCGAAGGCTCTGATGCGTCTGCAGGACACCTATAAACTGGATCCTGAAACTCTGTCCCGAGGGAACTTACCAGGTAAGTGCACCAGGGTCTCCTCTGCTTGAACAGAAGTGGGAACATCTTCAAGCTCTCTCCAAAAGCCCTTTGTGAAATGGGGATTAACAGTTTTTGCTACAGGTGTTTTGGAAAGTACAGAGACACGGTGGGATGTCTTGGTAGCTGAGACCTGATAAGTGTTTGTTGCTGCTGCTTATGACAGACTGACTGTAACAGGTTATGGTTGCTGCCAACATGCTGGTTACAAACTGAACAGGGGTTGGCAGAGTGCAGGTAGATGAGCTGACTCAGTGGTTTTAGTTATTATATGTGGGGGTTTAACAATGAACTTAGTTTTAAGTCTTATGTGCATCTGCTGAGCTGGAGCAACTGGAGAGCAGTGCAGCTACAGTCAGATGGGTACCCAGTTTGTCTAAATAACCATCAGCTTGCTTATGCACAAATATAGATCTCCAGTAAAGAGAAACAAGCTGGCTCTGCCTGTAGTCAGGCTTCTCTGATCACCTGACAGTGTTAATCTGTAGGTTTGGTGAAGTCTGTTCAGATGTTAGGCTGCTCTGCCTTTGTCTACAATAGAAAACACAATAGCTGAACACTATAATTTCTGCTAAACTTCCCTTGGTTTCCAAAGGAATTAATTAAAGTAGAATTAGGATAGCATTTTCTCTTTAATTCTGAAGGTGACCATTTTAGTACTGAACCTACAATATTGTCAAAGAATTGCCTTTTAGAAGCATTTTTGGATGACAAAAATACATACTTACAGATATTCCTTAATGTATTTGAAGGCAAAGGTGCTTTTCTGTGGATTGCTCAAAGCTGTCTTTTTGCTTTTAGGAGCAAAATATAGATCCACCTTGACAGTAGGTGACTGCTTTGGCATGGGGAAGACAGCCTACAATGATGGGGACTATTATCACACCGTGCTCTGGATGGAGCAGGCCCTGAAGCAGCACGACGAGGGGGAGGAAACTGCAGTCAGCAAAGTGGAGATCCTGGATTATCTCAGCTATGCTGTGTTCCAGTTTGGGGACCTGCACAGGGCCATGGAGCTCACCAGGCGCCTGATATCCCTGGGTAAGGACAAAAGGCACATCTGTCTGTCTGGGGAGCTCTGCCAGCAGAGCTGAGGGCAGTGGTGGCCCCAGCACACTGTGACCTGGCTGGGAGGAGGTCCTGACAGAGGACTTAGAATAAGTGTCGGTCCTGGAAAAACGGTTATTTATACATGAAGTGTCTTTAACAAACTGTCTGATGGTCCCTGCTGTTGTTACCCAGAGCCTCCAGTGTCTGACTGCAGGACCTGTGGGCTTTGCTGCAGGACCTGTGGGCTTTGCTGCA